>NC_056629.2:53900342-54500342 GCF_002870075.4 Lactuca sativa | reverse complement strand
CACGCCTTCAAAGTCTGGCCGCACACCTTCAACAGATTCGCGAAAAAACGACGTTTTTCACCCTTTTTTTGCTCCAAAACTCGATCAAAAACTCGTTTTTATGAAAAATGCAAAGAAGAAACCCCCTTATTTTTCCGAGATCTATCCAAAAACGCAATTATCTTTTCAAAATAAGATCAAATAAGCTTCAGATCTGACAAAATTGACTGATACAACCTTGCTCTGATACCAATTGTAAGTCCCCAAAATTGCTTGTGTATCAATCAGATCCAATTGATGGTGCGGAATCCCGATCAATTGGATGACGTCAGATCAAAAATAGAAGAGAAGGAAAAGAAGATGATGATGGATCTAATGATGTATTTAATATGAATGATGCTCCTTACAATAGATTCTCTCTCACACACACTTCTTGTCTCTAACTTTCTCTCTCTTATCTTGCCTTGTTACCGTACACTCCCACATGCACTCCTCTATTTATATGGACCTCCAGCCATACACATGTGTACAACCGCACACCCTGTGTACGGCCGTACATAGGGTGTGTGGTCGTACACACGTGTACGGTCCTACACACAAACTGCAAACACATACAACATTACATAAAAATATATTTTCCTAGAAAAGCAAAGTATAAACCATATTATTGACCCAACAACCACTACCAATCCGGATATCGATGCATCACAATATACCAGGAAATCTTCCATCCCTTCCGGAAGGGCTAACACCGGGGCTTCGCATAATTTCTGGCGAAGCGTCTCGAACGAGGTCTTCTGATCCGGACCCCAAGAAAATGTAGCACCCTTCCGGGTCAACTTGGTGAGTGGCATGGCGATCTTGGAGAAATCCTTAATAAATCTCCGATAATAGCCGGCCAAACCCAGAAAGCTCCTGATCTCGGTGGGTGATCTCGGCACCTCCCACCTCATAATCGCCTCAATCTTGGCCGGATCGACCAATATCCCATTCCGATTGACGAGATGCCCTAAAAACTGAACCTCTCGTAACCATAACTCACATTTGGAGAACTTGGCATAAAGCCTCTCCGATCTTAGAACTCCAAGGATCTCCCTCAAATGCTCCTCGTGCTGTTCAGTAGACCTCGAATACACCAAAATATCATCAATGAATACGATCACCGACCGATCCAACATCGGCCTGCACACCCTGTTCATGAGATGCATGAACGTAGCTGGTGCATTGGTGAGCCCAAAAGGCATCATCACGAACTCGGAATGCCCATAATGAGTTCTAAACGTTGTCTTCTGGATATCTTCATCCCGAACCCTCATCTGATGATAACCCGACCTCAAGTGTATCTTGGAAAACCAATACGCTCCCTGCAACTGATCGAACAAATCATCGATCCTCAGCAACGGATAACGGTTCTTGACCGTTAGCTTGTTTAACTCCCGATAGTCAATGCACATCCGATGTGAACCATCCTTCTTCTTGACAAAAAGGATCGGCGCTCCCCAAGGTGAGCTACTCGGCCGAATAAACCCTTTCCCCAACAGCTCCTGAAGCTGTGAGGATAACTCCTGCATCTCTGGCGGTGCGAGGCGATAAGGCGCCTTGGCGATAGGAGCTGCTCCTGGAACCAAATCGATACGGAACTCCACTTGCCTTTCGGAAGGCACACCCGGTAGTTCCTCAGGAAAAAACATCCGGAAACTCGCACACTATTGGAACCTCATCAATTGAGCTTGGCCTCCCAACGGCCACTCGCATGTCTGTCACATAGGATACGAATCCACTGCAACCTTGCTGCAAACTCTGCCTCGCCCTGGCGGCCAAACAAAACGCCGACCCACATCGGGTTCCCTCACTGAACACTGTAAGTACTCCCCCACTAGGGTCTCGAATCGTCACCAACTGACGCTCGCAGTCTATCATAGCTCCATATCGGCTCAACCAATCCATACCCACTATAACACACACATCCCCCATCG
Source organism: Lactuca sativa (assembly GCF_002870075.4). Lineage (NCBI taxonomy): Eukaryota > Viridiplantae > Streptophyta > Magnoliopsida > Asterales > Asteraceae > Lactuca > Lactuca sativa. The sequence goes on along the minus strand of NC_056629.2, from coordinate 54,498,387 downwards.
CAATCGGAACCAGATCTATCGGAAACTCCACACCGAAGATCTCAAGGACACATCCTCGAATCACATCTGAGGCATACACTACTCGCTCATCAGCTATGGAAACTCCCAGAGGTCGATCCAACGCCTCTCGACGGATACTAATGTGCTGACTAAATGCTACGGAAACAAACGACCGACTCGTACCCGAGTCAAATAATACCAAAGCAGGCACAGAACTCACAAGAAAAGTACCTACGCACATCATCATATAAGCATAATAACTCAACTCAATTAAAAGATGAATACAGAATACATATTAGCCACAACATCGGGCGCCGCGCGGACCTCCTCCGCAGTCAACTAGAAAGCTCTCCCACGAGCCTTTGGTGCCTTGGCCTTCACTGGCCGAACCTCGGTAGCCCTAGCAGCGGGCGCAGATCCCTGCGTTGATCCCTGAAGTAGCTAAGGGCACTCGGCCTTCCGATGGCCGGTCTGGTTGTAATGAAAGCAAACCAAAAATCCCTTGGGGCAATCCCTCGCGATATGCCCCTCCTTCCCGCACTTGTAGCATACTCCAGCCCCGGACGACCCCTCGTGACTCTTGTTGCACTTCCCACAAGTGCGGCCCTTCGCGCCTCCAGATCTCGAATCAGCGGGTCTAGCCCGCTTGGCTGCTGGCTGAGACTAAGCCGGTCGCCGATCCACCCTCTGTGACTCGGCGTCCTCCATGGCCTCAGTCTCCAACTCAATCTCCTTCTTCCGGGCATTTTCCTGGAGCACATCAAATGTCCGGTAAGTCGAGTTCGCCACGAACTCCCGAATATCTCTCCTCAAAACACACAGATAACGGCTCATACGAGCGTGCTCAGAAGACACCTGCTTAGGGAAAAACATCGCCCTCTCATGAAACTTCCTGGTAATCACAGAATCAGTACCCTGCTTGAGGGTCAAGAACTCCTGAATCAACCGTTCCCTCTCCACCGGGTGAACATACTCGTCTCTGAACATAGCGGTGAACCTCTCCCAGGTCACCTCAGAAATCTCTGCCAAAGTGAAGTTCGCCGTCACGAACTTCCACCAATCCTTCGCTCCCAAGCGGAACTGGTTCAGATCGAACCGTACCCTCAAGTGCTCTGGACAAGAACACGTATAGAAACATCCCTCGATGTCAGGGATCCATCTCATCGCAGCAATCGGGTCCTGCATCCCATCGAACTCTGGTGGCTTTGTGTTGCTGAACTCCCGAAACAACAACGAGTCACCTCCCTGAGGTCTGGCAGCAGCAACTGTAGCCATAGCTGTAGCTGCCGCAACTTCAGTCAGTGCTGCATACCGCTCATCAAAGGTCTCAATCAATGTGGTCTTGATGTCCCTAAACATCTCAGGATCTCAGCCCGGATGGCAGCAACCACCTCCTCATGAATCAATTGACGAATCTCCTCGTCGCTGACACCACTGCTCTCAGGTGTGTGTCGAGTCCCAACCATGATGCTTCTGAAATACAACAATAAATATCAGAGACTCGATCAAGCATACTCATGCTCGATGACGCAACCCAACTCGTCCTCCGTTGTCCAAAGGATTCTTACTTGGAATGCCCACTGATCTGGTGTCTTCAGTAGTATAAGCCCTATACTACTGACCACACCGCATCAGCATTCGCCCCAAGTCCTCCTCTTTGGATCCTGGATCACAAGTACTCTACTCTCATCATGCATTGGCTACCCTCTGATAGACCTCTCATGAGCTCCTAACTGCTATCTACTCGCTCTCAAAGCAACTCAGCAACAGAAATCTCCTAGGCTAAGGCATCACAAATCAGGCCACTCTAGTCCTAATATGAATACCTAGCCCGCTCTAGCATGCCTAATGTAACATTGCATATCTCATAACACATAATGTAAGGGTACCCTAAGGGATTCACCGTTCGGGCGCTGGCTGATCGTACACATGGCTCTGCTCTATTTCTCTCAAAACTCTTTTTACTCTTTTCAAAAAATTTACTTCATTATCAAAAATTTTCCTCAAATCCTCAGTTTGAGTTCAGATACGCCCGAAGATGCATCTGAATCCCTCAAACCAAGGCTCTAATACCAACTTGTAACAACGTAAATTTCAAAATAAAATTTTCATTTTTCATCAACCAATTTCATATAAAAATATTCTCAAATATTTCCAACAGTAGTTTTTGAAACATAACATATCCCAAGATCCTAAAATTCAAACTCTCTCTCTAGTGTGTACGAATCACGCCGGCACCTTTCCACGGTCCTCGCTAGTACCTGAAACACATAACACAACAATTGTAAGCATAAATGCTTAGTGAGTTCCCCAGAATACCGCATACAACACATACGCCACTCGAGGCTATAATACGACCCTCCGGTCGATGTGTCTCAGCGGGACCCTCCAGTCCCGTAGCTCTTTGGACCCTCTGGTCCGGTCGTAGCTCGTTGGACCCTCCGGCCCGGTCTGTATCGTTGGACCCTCCGGTCCGAATTATAACATCATACAACATACATATAACATATAGCACATAATCTCATATATAACACGTAGGACCCTCTGGTCAACATATAATACCACTCTAGGTACATATAGTGAGAAGACTCACCTCAGGTGTCTCGGTAAATCTCTCACTCGGTAGAAATATGATCTAGCCTCCGCCTAATCACATAAAGTAAATACTCTCATAATTATAACTGTACTCAAACCTTTCTTAACACCCTCAAAAGGGTAAAAGACCATTTTAACCCTCTCTTGGCTTAAAGGCCTCACTGTTGACCAAACCCTAAAAGTCAACAAAAGTCAACGGTCAAACTTTGACCCGACTCGTCGAGTGCACTTGGGCGACTCAGCAAGTCTACACGTGTCCACTAACTCTTTAGTCATGCTTGGCACGTCGAGTTCCTACTCTTGCTCGACGAGTCACACTTGGCATGAATCGTGGGGCCATCCCGACTCAACTCGCTGAGTCTCAAGAACAACTCGGCGAGTTCCGCCTTGAACTCCAGTCCTCCATTCCCCCCCCCCCTCTGACTCACTGAGTTATCCCCAACTCGGCAAGCCTACACACTGAGTGATTTACGGAAAACCCTCACCCTACTCGCCGAGTCTGATCTTTGGACTCGGCGAGTTGATGCCATGCACAAACTCCATAGACCTCTTGAGGTCAGATCTGTTCCCTTAATACATAGATTTGACCTTCCCAAGCATGATAATCATGTAAAGTTCAGACCTTGACACTTAAATAGCATCTAGATGATCTTACTTGGTGATTTAGTCCCAAAATAACATCCTAAGTTCATGACTCCTAAAATAACTCCAATAAGCCCCAAGGGTTAAGGTCTCTCGACTCCTTTGAGTCCAGATCCAAAGCATGAACTCGAGAAGGGACCAATTGCTCCACAATCCATCCTCTAAAGGGGGTTAGAAAACCTTTACTCTAGGAAATCAACACCACAACTGAAGAAGGTCCGAAAAATACCTCAAGATGAAGTCTATGAGCTCTGAAATCACCAGAATCACACCTCCTTCAGCCTCCTCTTGCCTTGGTTTCCTCCTTCTTGCAATTTCACCAACAAAATGATCACAAATGGCCTCTCCTTCCTCACAAACACCTAGATCTCTTAGGGTTTCTCTTTGGGGTTTGGTAGCCGCAAATGACGGCCCTAAGGGTCTTTAAATAGGTCCAAACCCAGGAAATTAGGGTTTCATTAAACAGCATGGACTCGCCGAGTCCGGCTGTGAACCCGGATATGAATTCGCGACCATACTCGGTGAGTTTAAACATCAACTCGCCGAGTCCTCTCGCAACTTCCAAAAATAAAGGAATAAAATATTATACCTGGGAATCCGGATGTCACATACGGGCTTCTGGAACATCTTAGGTGTTTTTTTTTCGCTTCAAGTCTAATGACTACTGGGTAGGCTAGAAGGCATGGTACCCCTCTTTTGGGTACTTCTAAAGTTTTGAAGTGCGAGACGATATAACGGTTCGTATTAGGTTTGCCGTTATAGATTGAAATAATTTCATTTGTTGGTTAACTAATGGGAAATTTCGTTTTACACAACATAGGGGTTTTGCATGGAGAGGACCAAGTCAAACCATGTCAGATGATGATGTCAAAACTCCTCAATGAAATAGATATTAAGTCAATTTGGAAGAAGTGATTACCAGGACGATGAACTATCCTACGTATATATGTTTTCAGCGCTTTCAGTTTTGTCCTTGGTATTATTACTGCGAACCCTTTTTGTATCGTAATTAACGAGCACTAACAATACGATGGTTCTGATAATTTGAAATAATGAACTTTCATGAAATGATCCCTACTAGATCTCTCTTTAATTGCTTGGTGTATACAAGTCATGTATAATTAAGATTGGAAAGACAGTTGACTGAGTGACCTTGCCCTAAATCCACAACCAAACAAGGAGCAGGAAATGAGGCGGGATCACTCACTCTAAGTCTACAAATCTTAATTATAAATGACCCTAATGTATACATTAATCCATCATAGCTTACCTGTTAGGGTTCTTAGTTTTATATGAGCGTTGTGATTTGGTTCCAACGAGAGTGTAACTATAGTTATAAATAATTATTGGGGTTTGGAAGCGTACCAAAATTATAGCAGGTTTCTTTGATGCTTCCTCGTATTCCGGAGTTAAACTCTTCCTGCTCCCCTGTTATTCCTCTCTGTTGGATAGTCCCTCTTGAAATGACCTATTTCACCACAAAGATGGCATATTAGACTAACTCCAACATTGGTGGTTGCAGTGATGAACTCGACTGGAGTCCTATAGATGCGGGCGATATGCCCCTTCATGTTGCATCTATTGCAATACAGACCTTTGCAGACTCCATAATGATGGTAGTTGCACTTGTTGCAGTGTGGGAGGTTTCCTAATTACGGTGTGGTCGGTGTTGAGACAGAGGGCTGATAGTGGTATTGGCTACCCTAGCTTGTTGCCCTTCGGAAGGACCTTGAGTTGAACTACTCCCTTTCTCGTCCTCGAAATTTTGTTTCAGGATATTAGGTTTAAGGTTTGGATTGTCTTTACAAACTGGTCCTCGTTGCTGTACTTTGTTATCACTACGATCGAGATTGCTGATAACATTTCCACTAACATTTGCGTTGTTGGCATTAAGGTGCACCATGACAATTGCTACGACTACTGTGACTGTAGCTTGAAACGTAGATGAATCTATCCGAAGGATTGGTGTTTTGCCGGTGGGTTGGTTACGTTTCTTCGGAGGCATGATTCTGATACACGATGAGAAAAACAAGCTTGTGAGCAACGATGGTTGTTTCTAGATGTATTCTAACTGTTTATATATGCATATAAAATTTTCTTTGTGTTCTACTCTTCTCAACGTTCCGAACTACATCCCTATGAAGCATTTCTGGTAAAAGGGCATAGGTAAGTTTTAGAAAGGGTTAGAAACCAAGTGTCGTCCAAACTAAGTTATTTTTGGTTGGAGAATGACATGTTTAAGCTTTCAGAATGATTTGGAAACAAATCGTAACAGTGTCTACATGGAATAGACTTATGAATTTTAAGAAATAATCACTCTCAATTGAGATTTCGTGATCCGATTTACTGTTATTAGTTGTGACGGAAAAAGGCAATAAGCTTAGTACCCAACATGAGTAGTGAAATCAATAAATCACTAGGTTGTATCAATTTATTAGTTATTAAAGTGACGCAAGAGGCACTCAAACACTTTGCATGTTTTACGAGTCGCTTTCCTCTATTCTTTGTTCTACTTTTGGCAGTAATTATTTGTTCTCACCTGGTATCTATATGGTGTCCTTCTCCTTCGTAGCTATATTGAATTCCTGTGCCGTCTAACTTCCGATTCTGATACTGATCCACATTACTTCATAATGGAGGGTATGAATCCCGAAAGTTCATGCGAACTTCTCACCGATGTCCTTAATAAGGTAAAGGCACTTGGTGATTTCTGTAGTTTCTTTACTGTTCATTAGTTTCCTTTTCGGAATCCTCCTAATGAAACTCTGTTGAATCCTCATTGACTCCTTTGTTGGTTGCTGGAGTGGTTATATCTATCTAAGTGGTTTATACGAGAATAGGAATGTCTAAAGAATATACACGATTAAGAAAACCTTTTTGTAAAAATATTTTTACGAAGATGATCCTTTCCGGTCTATCCATAACCACGTAGTGTGTACAGATTATATATAATCCAGATCAAATAGACCTTCGAATAAGTGATCCTACTCTAAAACCATAACCAAACAAGGAACAAGAAGTAGAGTGAAAATCACTTATTCTATGTCTATAAAATCTCAACTATATATAACGTTAACATACACTTAGCAATTATAGACATATCAGAAAGGATCTTTTAGTTTTCACCAAAGTTATTTATAGTAACTTAAATACTCCTATAGTATTTTAATTATAAGTTTGATTCTAGAACTTCTGGGTATAAGAAGTTCATAAGTTTTCGGTTTTTGTTGTTATAATATCATAAAATACTCCAATAGTATTTTAAACTTTATGTTTGGTTCTAGTATTCCTTTGGTTATATGGTTGGTAAGTTTTAGACTCATTACAACACCAATATCACCCCCAAACACATCTTGGTCGTATCTCAAATAAATATAGTTGATCAGGCTATATTTATTCCATATATGATTACATATTTGTCCAGGTTTGACTGTAATGTCTAACCTCCAAATACTTTTGTTTTGTTCTTCTTATAATACTTGCTTTAGTATATATATATATATATATATATATATATATATATATATATATATATATATATATATATATATATATATATTCTGTATGTACTAATACTTTTATAGCATATTGTTATATTTTAAAGTATAACTCTTGGTCCTAGTGTTTTTATCCCATTGTGTTTATAGTTGTATATCTTTTATGAATTTATATACTGAGTTCACTATAAACAATGCTTTGATACAAATCTGTCACACCCCAAAACCAGAACGGCGGAAATGTTCGGGGGCGGAGGACGACATGTCAAGTATCACAACACGTGCATTATAGTAATCAAAGTAAAACAACCATTGCATTAATAATATAAAAGTTTTTATATAAGTGTTCAAACATTAGATATTCAAACATCAAAAGTAGATACAGTCAAAGAAAAAAGATGCAGCACGGTACTAGGTTGTCTTCTCAAAAGCTCCGAGAGAGTACCTGTCTACTGGATTCCTGAGAATACAAGTTATTTTGAAAGAGAGTATCAGCTTTTAAGCTGGTGAGTTCATAAATATTAATATTGGTTGATTTAGTTTTAAGAAAATGATTGTATACGATTCGAGAAAGTCCTATACCTTCTGTTTTACAACCGAAAAGTAGTTTTAATCCCATAAATCCATTCCATAAAAGTGTTATTGTACTTATAACATAGTTTAACATAATTTTAGCTCTCCATAAAATTATAGAAGATTATTTTCCGTTTTGTTTGTGAAAAGTAGTTTTAATACAATAGTATTTCTTTAAAATACACTATTGGTGTAATAGATACCATATAATTAAGATTATTAATTAGGGTTAAAATGTGATGTGGTTATAACCATGCTAATTGATTAGTGTTTAACACGACGACCTTCTGGCATCGAACAGTGTGCCATTTGTCACCCCTTGGCCTATCGGCAAAACTGTAGCTAACAATCTGGATGTGGGATAGTCGGTCTCGTATAGATCTTACACTCAATGCCGGCCCTCCGTCCAGGAGATAGTATATTGCTATGCCATGAAGTAGTATCTCACATTTTTGGTTCACCTAGTTTATGTAAAGATTTAATGTTATCTTTTCCTTAACAAGTAGTTTATACCTCGAAGACTTAACTAGTAAAATAGATTTCTCGTTTGGTTCATAAATTATATCTATTATAATTTATATGTATTATCTGTTTAGTATAATCCTTCATGAATGTACCCCTTTGCTCGACATGATACAATGGTACTGATACCGACTGAAGTAACCTTTTATATTCATATATATATATATATATATATATATATATATATATATATATATATATATTCAATACATAATTAAGAAAGAAACGACGTTCGGACAAATAATCCCACCTTAAGCCCACATCCAAACAAGAAAAAGGAAGTAAGGCAGATCATTAGTCCTAAGTCCTTTAAGCCTTATTTATATACATATACATATATAAATATGATTTTGACAAATATAAGTTCTAAAGAGTTTATAAAATATTTAAAAGAGTTTAACAGTTTTTCAAAGAGTTTAACAGTGTTCTAAAAGAGTTTACATGACTTTAAGTCATTTTGGAAGTATTTGGTAATCCTTTATTGTAAAAACAATATTTAAAAGCATAAGAAAACCTTTTATGTGATTTGTTATCACATGTAACTATTAACACAAATTTAATTGTGTTCAACTTGTATCCCCCTAAAAAGCATTTAAATCCATTTAAAATGTAGATTATATGGATATGAACTCACCCGATGTGAGTGATTCGAATGAAAGATCGATATAGGATGCTTGATTTCACTAGTGAAGTCCCGAGCACAAACGGATCCTATTTAGCATATAATAACATATATCTGTATACAATTAGTACTTTTAACATCTAAGGTGTAAAGGAAATAGCCTATGAGGTAGGGAACACTTACAAAGAAGTGTTAGAATTGAAATTTGAAGATTGAAGGGAGGTTCACGGTTAGCTTGATGGGTTCACGAACCTATGAAGGGTTCACGGCCCTAAGAAGGGTTCACGGCCTTAAGAAGGGAAGAACACTTGAAGATCATTGATGATTGGTGAGCATTTGAAGATCCTAAGTGGTGTACTAAGGAGAGTAAAAGGAAAAAGGGATGTTTAAGAGTGAAAAATGGTGTTCTTGGCATATGATACTTGAGAGAGAAGGGAGGATTTTCGGCCATGAAATGAAGAAGTGAGGGAAAAGTCAATCAAACTCATCTTTATATGGTAGAGTTCATGGCCCAAAGAGGGTTCACAGTCGTGAACCTAGTTTGTAGCCGTGAACCTTAGTTGTTGAGGTTTATGGCTCGAATGCAGTTCTCATTTCTTACGTGTTTCACTTCCTATCACTCAACCCTTAAGTATAATAGGTTTAGAAACCTATTAACTCGTTACCCTTACTATATTAATATAATAAGGTAATAAAAGAAGACAATTCTGACTTTTGATTGATATGATTGACTTACAAGATAGAAATTACGGGTTGTTACAAATTATTATCACCAAATTGCGAAATATCTTAAATAACCTTTATTAATTCATGAAATGATGCCAAATAATATGATGACAATTTGCATACCACATTAACACTTGAATCCATTATATATACTTGAAAATACAAGAAATACATACTTGCTGATGTTACTTTCCCTGTCTATTCATTCTCTTCTTGCGCCATAACAAGCCATAAATGACAATCTCAAAGTACTAGAGAAATTACCATTTTGCCCTTTCATATCCATCTTCCCTAAACTATTTATCTATAGCATATATCAAGTGAAATCGGGTCTTACCAACAATATTTATTTTTCTGATTTTTAAATAATTTTGTAAAGAATTAAGGTTTAATGACATATATTGGCAACAAACTATCTAAAATTTATTCATTCGATAAACTTATGAAATCGGATAAAGAGTAAATAATGTAGCATCAATAAAAATAAAAATGAAAACATTGTTTTCATTCAATTTAGAATACAATTATTTCTGTAATGATTTGTTCTTGAATGAAGATGACCGTTCTTCAATGTCATTTGGGTTACCAACATTAAACATTTAAAACAAATAACATTATAGCAATTATTGATTAAAAAATATTATCTGAACCCTTCAAAAGAAAAAAAATATTACATGTAGTGCAAGATTATAGCCCTCACCAATGTCTTGCTCAAAATAAAGTAGCTGCCACATTAGAATCACATAAAGATCGGAAAAAGGGATAAAATTATGTTGGATATGAACCTAACTCTTATTGTTATTTTTTACATGCAGTCATATGTTATATCATCCTTTCTAAACAAAAGGATAAAATAGTCATTTAATCGTACCCAGATGGTTCATTAATTCCAAAAAGGAAACAATCTTTATGTATACAACATCTTATCCAAACACACATCATAACCCATTCAGCATTTATAAAACGTATTAATGGCTTAATGCATGTATAATTACCTTAAATTTGCTTTGAGTTGCTAAAGTAAGTTTAACTATAGCTTGTTCTTCGTTTACATTAACACAAAAAAATGAGCTGATTTTTTCTCTACCTGCAGTCAAACTCAATTAAGCGAATTGAGTAGCTGAGAAATAAAGTTAAAAATCTTGAAAATACACTTATATGCACCTTTCCACTAACTGATGATCCTAATGGAATGGTTTTGACTGTAACATTTCCACTCAAAGCATATTCAAGAACATTGGCAAAAATAGTTGGCTTAATAGGAAATCCAGGTTTACTTTAATTGGAAAAGGTGAATGCAAGAGAACAACTATATGGGTCAAAATTAATCGTCAACATACAAAAATTGCAACTAAAATTTATCTAAATAATATTGCAAACATTGTATTCACTGTTCCATGGTTAGATAAGTCAATTTCCATGTTTGTGCCATCAGCATCAATAACATGTTTGATTGATAACAGATGGTTTTTTAGTAATCCTTTTTTAATAAGAGGAATGAGCCTAACACATCAAAATTGAAAAGTTAATTCCCTAATATCAAGCTGATTCCTACAATTAACCACAAAATGATTGTTCGTTGTTTCATTTGATTAGCGATACATATCAACTGCCTAAAAAGTACGATGAAGAACATACTTAACATCAGTCTCATTCTGCGTCACATTGAAAGATCTAATGTAATACTGCTCACGGCCAAACAAAACTTCCTTCCTAAAATTTTTAAGGTTAAATAACAAACTCATCATCTAAAACAGAACTAAAGAAATTAACTACATAGAATAAATACAAATTCATGAATCCGCACATACATGTTAGCACCAGACGAGAGCTTTGTAAATCTCTTCTTGCATTTTTTACCAAATGAAAACATTAAAGATAATTAATACTAACAAATCTACTAATACAATCCAACACTAAACGAACAAAAATTGTAACAGGAGCCAAAAACTTATGATTACATCATTTGATGACTCGAATTGAAGATCAGATATGTGATGGAGCTTATCGGCTTTACAAACGAGTTGCTTCGATTTCTTAAGCCCTAACCTCATTGCAATCTCCTAAAAAGCGATCTCAAGAGAGAGTGATGGAGAAATAGAAACAACTAATATTTGACTTCCTGTGAATGGTGTAAGATGATATTGATGAGCAACCATGATGGGAATATTGAATCTGATATGCTTCTAGTTTTCGTTTGGAGCCACTTCGAAAAACAGATGCATATCTTTTTTTCTTTCCTTGATTTTTTTTTTTCACATTTATATTTTTCACAAAGAAAGAAATAGGGCTTTTGTTCTTCCTTTTTAAAACTCTTAGACTTAAAAGACTGACAAAAAATTATAATGTCATAGTTTTAAAATTTTAGTGGCATATAATAACCTGTATAATAGAAAATTTAAAAATTTTAATGGCATTTTAAATCTTTATGCCACTAATAAATTTGAATATTAGTGACATAAAATGTTAAGTACCATTAAATCTATCAATATTTATAGTGGCACATAAATTATGTCACTAAAAGGATAATATAGTTGCACAAAAAAATTATGCCACTAAATGTCAATTTGTTTATAGTGACTCTTCGGCCCAAGATACAATTCGAAGGTTTGATATTTCAACCATCATTACCTCCTTCCTCAACGACTAACTTGGCCTTCTTAAGGCCCCAAACTTTTTACAGAATTGACTTCCGGCCCACGACCCTTACAGAATAACCCGGAACTTTACTAATATGCAAAATTTACTAATTTTTTTTGTCTGGATTTGTTACTTTAATATAGATGTTTAATATTCTAAACAATTTCTTAATATTTTCCAATGAATCTGCGGTGCTCATATACACATTTTCAAATAAATATTATATTTTATGATGAATAACTACCCTCATAAAACACTAAAAAAAAAAAAAAAACGTATTTCTACTATGAATTTATACATAAATCTTAAACTATTCTGTAATTTTCATTATAATATAAATGAAACTGGTAAGATACCCCATGCTTCGCATGGGGCAGATGGGTTATTATTGGATTTAATACACAAACATATAAATTTCTCAAGATTAGATGGACATCATTTGTGTGTGGAAAATTTAGGAGATCTGAAACCCGAGAATAAAATTGTAAGAAGCTTATAAAGTCAAAAAGATTCGTTAAATATGAAATAAATAAATAAATAAATAAATAAATACATGTCAAAAGAAGGAAAATTAGCAAAACTAAATGAATCTGTTACATTCTATTCCATCATGCGTAACAAACTGATTCCATTGGAATGAAGCATTCCATTATTCTGATTAGTTCAAATAATAATTGTGGATCTCCACGGTCATTATTCTAGATTGCATAATAAGATGCACCTCAAAGGATGAAAAGATAGATAATTCATGTAATATTTTTTAAAATTTTTATTAAATAAACAAAATTGATATCAACCTATTATCGGTATAAATATGTACAAAATAAGGTATGCCATTATCATCATAAGTTATCCTCAAGGTAAACTTTTTAAGCTGATATAACACTAAATTTATCCATTTTCACATTCATTGGTAAAAGTTACCCCTTTTAGACCACAACCAACCACAAATGCAATAATTTTGAATCAATATTGACACTTAACGTAGAGATTGAAACCAATTATTTTTACACATTTTGCACTTTTTTCTCTAATCTTTTATGTTTAACACTTCATCAACAATGATTATTGTTTCGTAAAAAAAAAAAGATGAATTTGATTATTTGATCCGATTTTTTTTATCTAATTAGATTTTGAGAAGCATTTTAGAAGTTTGCTACATAAATGTAAAACTACCTTACAATCCCCAATTCCAACTTCTCATCAAACAACATTCCATAAGAACACACACAAACTAACCAAGGTAGCAAGTTTAGCAAAAAATTGTGCACCTGAAAAGTATGAGCAGGAGGTTCCCAGCCATGGGGCCTAGTCATGATCAAAACCAAAGTCAAAGCCCAAAATAACATATTTTTTGTAATGTATTTTATAGGCGTTTTTTATTAAAATGCATACTAAGTGTTTGATGGAACGAGTTAAAAGAACCCATTCACTCAGGGCTACACTCCACATAAATACACTGTTGAATTCATGCATCCAGGTTGATTTTGTGTTTCATGGAAAAGTCAATTAATGTAATATAAAGATTTATAATGGAGAGTTCGCCAACTTGTAGATTTTTTCTATTATTAGACTTTATCTTCTATTATTTTTTGAAGTCCTTATGGGAAATTTCATGTTTAAGAAGAAATGAAAGGCAACAATTGTTTCATATTTTCTAATGTAAATGTATATTTTGTTAATTTAATTTTGTTTATACTAATTTCATTCATGTCTCCTTTTCGGTATTAACAACTATTTTAATTTATGTGCTCTCATTCATGTCTCCCTTTCGGTATTAATTAACAACTATTTAATTTATGTGCTCCCTGTCGTATGAATTACAATTATGTAGTGTTAATTAATTTTTTTTTTCCGTTACATAACTAGATATTACATAGAGGTAATTCAGCCCAAAATCACGCCCTTTGAGCTTTGATATCAGGCATAATAGTTTTAAAACGACAAATTGGCTTGGATTTCATTCCAAATTTTAAACAACATTATAATTATTTTTCAAGGTTTACTGCAAGCTTTTATTTAATTAGCATTCTATTTTTCTGGAAAACAAGTGTAAATGTTGTTATTAACCCTTCATAAAAAACAAGTGTAAATGATAGCGCTGATGGAAAATACATATTAATTAGCGTTTAAGATGCATTATAAAAAACTTTTGTAATGATATTATGGGGATTCAAAGCTATGTTCTTTTTATACATGTAGGAATCGAATAAATTTCCGTATGGATTTTTTATATTACATGAATATTCTATTCTATGCATTATTTTAACTGTAAATAATTAGCTCATATTTACAAAAATAAAATGGTGTCCTTAAAAATATGTAAACTAATATGATTGTAAATTTTCGTTCCACGATGGAATAAAAAAAACACCGACTCAATAATGAAATTAACAAAATGGAAACAATTATATTTCTTCCTGAATGGTTCATTCTAATTAACAAATTAAACAGGCACTTCAACCACTGCAAGGTTATGTTCCACATCGAATGGTCTTATGATCTTGTTTGGTACTTTGTTTCTTTGGGTCGAGGGATTAATAGTGAATTAAAACTACATCCAGATTTAAGCAATAGTTAAGATGAGACAACAAAAAGCTAACCATGTTGTTTATTTTAATTTGTTTCCGTTTTTAATTTTCCACATAACAACTTACAAAAGCTTCACATACCACGATTAAAACTAGTTATTTAAAAGATGAACAATAGTCGTGACATACGGAATTAATACATAAAGGGGATAAGAAACCGATGTTTCAAATCTTAGTATAGCTAGAGACGTCTGCATATGGTGAGGCCATCACCTAATGGAATCATAGAGATGTCGACACGAGGGTCAGCTGCGAGTGCTTTGTTAAACTCTACAATGGCAGTTCTCCCTCTTCTATACCCTTCAGGAACTGAATCCTCGGGTTTTGCAACTGTTCCAAACCAGAGTGTGTTGTCATATACAACAATCCCATTGACCTTCAACAATTTCAATATTAGCTCATGATAGTTGATGTAGTTTCCTTTGTCTGCATCAACAAAAACGTAGTCGAAGCTACCTTGGTTTCTAGGCTACAAGGAGAAAGATTGTTGATTAGTTGTGTAATACAAAATCATTACATTTATCAAGTGAAACGAATTAAAGAAACTCTTTGGCTGAAGTTGGGACAACGTGGTTTGAATCGGGAATACAAGTCCGAAGAGGCTAAAATAGAAGGTTTTGTAAATGTCACGATCTCAATTCATGAACTCAATAATTTGAAAATTGGTCAATTTGGGTTGTGTTTTTATTGAAAAGGAGTCAAATAGATTAAATAAATTACTATAAAGATGAGAAGTCAAATGGGTTAATTAACCGACTAACAGTTGTTTAACCTACTGGATCGATTTGTTTATAATGTTCTTTGAGTAATATAGTTTTTGTGAACATGTTTATATATTTACTTTTTATATCTTTAAAAAAAAAAATTGAAACATTATATTTACATTAACTTTAACCCTTTAATCCTATTAGACCGATAATTGAAAATTAACCTTAAAGCATCCATAAAAGAGTTTTCATTTAAACCTATTGAAACTTGAAAGATTATATTTACATTAACTTTAACCATTAATTTTATAGTTCACTAATAGTTAATTAATATTTTTCAATACCATTTTTGTTTCAAATTTAGATAATTTATTAACCACCTGCTCAAAATTTTCTATAAACTCCCTCGTTTAAATTTGCGTTTTCAAATTCACATCAAAATATATTACGAATATTTTAATAAAAAAAATATTATAGAAATTAGTATTTCAAGACAACTATGCCGGGTCTTTACATAAAATATATAAATTATGAGAAAACTTTATAATAAGTTATAAAAAATTTATAAAAAAACATTGAAAATATTATATAATCGGTTTAAATTTAATAATTCTTAAATGAAATACTATTTTTAATAAGCTAAATTAACTAGTTAAAGAATAAAAAAATGTTCAAAATTCAATTAAGATTAAGAGATAAAATGAATTTTGAGAAATATTAGATGTAGAAAATATAAAACTATAAGTAAAAAAAGTAATAAAAGAAATAACTATTCATACGTTCTTGAATGGTCAGCTAAATAATAATCAGTCACAAATCCAGCCCAGAAAGCGCATTATAATCGATACCAAATAAAGCCCTTCATCGCCAAATCTTTCTATATGTAAAAGTATATCACCACTTAACTTGCAAATCGAACGCATAGAATACAGTAGATCGAAATATATTATATTTTATTTTTTTTAAGGTAATTATTTGTAATATTCATAATACAAATTATTTCATGATTTTACTGTTGTGTTATCTAGATATATTATTTTTCATCATCATCACAAGTTAATTATAAGTATATCTAATCTGTGGTATTCAATTTTTTTATTCTTAGTTCGTTAGAAAAACAGAACCAAGCTCCCCTTTTTAATAAGTTAAACAATTTAGAAATAAAACGCTACACATTAGAAAACAATAACCTTATGCGATGGATCAATCAAATCACCATCATTTATGAGATTGTCTTGAGACCACTAAATCTAGTTGTTTAGGTGACACATAGACAAAAACAGCTACCGACATTACATCAAGTATTTTTTGTTGTTTCATATTTTCATTGATTAAACAATGGGATATCCGAAATATCCTAAATATCATAAAATAAGAAAATGTTTATAATACAAAAAATCAATAAATAAACAAATAAATAAATAAAAATAGAATATTCCGAAATATCTGAAAATTTATAAAATCATTATTTTTATCCGAGTCCGAAACTCAGATATCCAAATTTTCTGATAATTTAAAATTGAATATCAGATTTTTTCTGATTCGGATATTTACCAACACAATTACTTTATGTATTGTTCTGACTTTTGATCCAAATATTATCAGTAGTATAAACACCACATACCTCAACTTCTTAATAGTATTTAACTATGTATTAAACTTTTTTTTTAAAATATTATAATGTAAGATCTCATATTCTAAAATTCTGTTTCGTTCCTGATTAATTATACAAAAAGGTTTTTACTATAATTTACCGTACTCACTTTGATCGCTTAAGGTTTTTTTTTTTTTTTTTTTTTTTTTTACGGCAAATCTAATCTACTCATAAATTACGCGTTTAAACCACCTATGTCTACGATGGTATTTGAACCGTCAACATCAAGGAGTGAGAGCAAGATCAAGTACCACTGGACTAGAAGCCTCTTTGTCGATCGTTTACGTAAGTAGTAATTTTGTGTGTTTGTAATAACCAAGTTCACACAAAAATAAAAAAATTAAATACTAATGATATATAATTTGGTCAAGAATCATTTGTCGTTTTGCTTTGGATTAATGATTAAATCGTGAACCTCAAGTATGAAGAGGCAAAACCTAGTCCACGTTTCAAAGCACAATTTGGACCAAATTATGTACACTTACATCCTCCAAGAGTTTATCAAGAGCTGGTAGACCCTCGGATTCAATAAAGTTGATCTTATGCTCCACCCCGGCCTTTTGTATAACCGGTAGACCAATCTCATAGGCTTCCCGATCCACATCTATAGCTACAATCTGCTCAAAACTTAATGCTTTGTAAACTAGCATGCATAATTACAAGTTTGTTTATTCTTAAACTCAAACTGTAACATAATGACAAACCTTGCCATCTTCAGGAATCGCAAGAGCAGTTAGTAACAACGAGTAACCTGTAAAAACCCCAATCTCTATGGTCTTTTTCGCGTCAATGACCTTCAACAAGATCTCAATCAACTGGCCAGCATCGGGTGCCGTGCCCATCACAGCCCTACAAATTAATCATGTAATTCAATTTGCACAAAATCATGTTCATAGCTCAAAAAACGTGAAGTTTTTACCGTGGGTGTGTAGTGGTGAGAGCCCGAAGCTCCTTCAATGGTTTGGGTTCGCGAGGGTACACGTTATTCTCCATAATATACTGCATGTAAATCACATAAGTTGGCTAGTTTTGAAGATTTGAAGCAAAAATATAATAAAGAAGTTGTGAAGCAACCTTGTATAACTCATGAGTTTCCAATAAACCTTTGCTGGTTGCGAATTTTGGTTCCATTGGATTTGTGTTTCTCAGTATAATTTGTGAAGTGTAATGCTACATTTATAAATAGGAACACACGTGAAATTATCGTCCTTTTTTTTCGTTGATAGTGATGGTGGCTATATATACCACCATAAATGAAAATATTTCAAACACTTCCATTTTTTACCTAAAAAAAGGGGAAAATTAATTGGGATAAAACATGAATATTTTTGGTAATTTATTAGAAAATAAAAACTGGTTCTTTTAGAGGTTAGTGTCGGTCGGGTGGGTCTATTATTTTTAAGGTAGGGTGGGTCTATTATTTTTAAAAGGTTGTAGGAAAAATAAAACTAAATCCTTAAATATAGTTTTTTATATATAAGAAAAAATCATTAAAACTATAATAAGATTTGACACCTAATATACGGTAGCTATTTATATTAGTGAGTGGATATAAAATAAAATAAAATAATGCTCATTTACAAATACTCAACAAAGCAAACCAACCGATTTGCAATAGATTGATGATGAATTAGTGATAGCAATTCACTAAAGCGTAAAAAAAAATTCAGGACCTCTTGACGACATGGTCTTCAGTCGCACACCCCAAAGATCCACACTGGGTCAGCTGCTGTTGTTTCAAACTTTCGGGTTTTTGCAATATCATTATCATTAATATATAATATCATACAATCACTACAAGAAATATCAGCATTAGCGACGACACGTGTTGCCACTAAAGATTACGGTTGTCGCCGCTAAAGCTATTTGCGGCGGCGTGAGTCGTCGTTGTTGCCTCATCACAATTGTTCAGTTTGTCGCCACAAATATTATTTGTCGTCGCTAATGCAATATCACCGCTAATACTATGTATCGCCACAAAAGTGTTGTCGCCACTAATACATAGGTGTCGCCGCTAAAATATTTTCCTTTTTTATGTAACATTAAAATTATAAAAACTTCTATAACATGCATACAAACTGCTACAAAACTTACTTTTGCATAAATATAAATCCAAAATATTAGTCCATACACAAACGGTTCAAATATTCATCCAAACGAAGTGTAGTATATCCAAAATATTAACTTAAACAAAGCATTTATTGGAAATAAATCATCTACGTAAATTAGTTTATTTTTTTTTTCTATATTTACTTTTAGATACCTTGTATGTATCCCTGTATTATTGTATATAAGCGGGATTAGTAAAAATTAATAAAATTGCTGGGAACATTTATCCCATCTTACATGGTATCAGCCTATACCGATCCTTAATTCTCTTCTCGCTGCTTCGGCCTCCCGCTACTTTCTCAGCCTCTCGCTATGTCTTCTTCTTCAGAAACCTCGTTCTCTCTTAACACCCTTTTTCATATGCTCACTATCAAGTTGACATCAAGCAATTACCTTCTGTGGCGAAATCAAATCACCCCTCTTCTTAATCATTAGAAGTGGATGTCTCATGTCGATGGCTCCTCTACCATTCCGCCACCCAAAATCCTTGTTGACGGCAACGAAATCTCGAATCCAGCCCATGAAGCTTGGATCGATGTTGACCAGAAGGTACTCTTAATCCTTCAATCTTCTCTGTCTGAAGAATCAATGGCAGAGGTGTTAGGTCTTTCTTCCCCTCGAGAAGTTTGGACAGCCCTGGAATCCGCATATAGTCATGATTCTCAAGAACGGTCACAAAACCTCAAGGATTCTCTGCGCCAGCTCAAAAAGGGTACCCTTTCTGTCTCTGAATATGCTAAACAATTCAAATCTATTTGTGATAAATTACAGGCTATTGGGCAATCGGTTCCTGAAACTGATAAAAGTCACTGGTTCTTGTGTGGCTTGGGACCTACCTTTGAAATCTTTTCAACTGCCCATAGGGCCGTTCCTACACGCCCAAGTTTTCGTACCCTTGTGACTCAAGCTGAAGGTCACGAGATGTTTATCTCATCATTACATGAACCGACTCCCTCTCCTGTTGCTTTTAATTCCTCTTGTGGGAGAGGTTGATCTAGGCAGTCTAGTAATCGGGGTGGCTCCTCTTCCCGTGGCAGGGGGAGGTCTGATCACCGGCCTTCTAACTGTCAATTATGTCGCCATGATGGTGACTATGCAAGTGCTTGTACCGATCTCAGAAATTATGCTCAACAATCTCCACATTCGGCTACAAATCTTATTCATGCCTTCAATGCAAATTGCAACATAAATGAGTCGCCTCCGGATTGGTGTGTTGGCTCATATGGCTCCATCTTCGACAGGATTTGATTCCTCGGTTCCCTATCATGGCAAAGACAAGGTGGCTTTGGGCAATGGTAATATACTTCCCATCTCTCGTATTGGTACTTTTTCACTTGCCCCAAATTTAAAATTATGAGATGTTCTCATTGTCCCTCATATAAAAAAGAAGATACTCTATGTTAGCAAATTAACTAATGACTACCCGGTTGATGTTTTATTTTCTCGGTCCTCTTTTGCTATTCAGGCTCGTCCTCATCACTCCCATCGTTTCCTTCGTTACCATTTCATGGCGGCAATGAACGAAATCAATCTTCTAGTGCCGCAGAACAGGTCGGGTCCTTTAGTATTGTTTGTAGCATTTCCAACTAAGAAAGCGAAATATATTACCAACAAATCATAAGAGCATTATACTTTGTTAGAAATTTAGGGTTTGTGGTGGAGATCTGGATACCAACTTGGATCGTGAGCACACTTTCCGAACTGATATTTCTACCCTATGCCTGGGTTGCAAGAAATTCAGTGCAGGATAATCCATGTGGACACTTACGATACTAGGCACAGAAATCATAAGCCAAATTGCTAGAAAGATTATGTGGAAGTTTAAAGAAAACGAGAGCTGTGTATTTCTTCTGAGAAGGAACCATCGTTTATATAATAAACGAGATTAGGGTTTCATTAGGGTTAGGTCGTCATGAGTTGCTTTGGAAGCAAGTCAGGGTAATCCGGATTTTAATGAGGATTTAGGGTTACCAAAACTAACGAGTTTTGTTAGTTTTACTATAATCACCCTCAAGAATCCTAATCACCCTCAGCGAGACCCCAGCCAGGGGCTCTGCCCCTTGAACCCCGCCAAAGGGGCATCGCCCCTTTGGAAACCCCAGACCCAGGGGCGCTGCCCCCAGACCCCCGACTCGTCGTCGAACTAGCTTCAAATTCGATCTTATACATGCGTGCACTCAGCACAAACTCGAACTTATATTAGAATACAAATTAGGAAGCCCTTTATATCACATGTTAATTCTAGATACATAAAATGACATGGTGACACTAAAATCACTAACATACTTTCCAAAAATTACAAAAATAAAAAATACCAACATATCAAACTATAATCAACATATCATTATAGCATTCTACTTTCTGAATACACTTAAACATACATCATGCATAATATATACATTATAGCATTGTACTTTTGAAAAATTACAAAACTACAACATACCAACATATAAAACTATAACCAAACTACATTATACATAATATTGCATATACATTATAACATTGTACTTTTTTTTTAATTTTTCCATATAGCATTGTAATTTCCAAAAAATTACCAAACTGCAAAATACCAACATATCAAACTATAGCCAAACTACATGATACATAATATTGCATATTCATTATGACATTGTACTTTTTTTCATTTTTCCATTATAGGATTGTACTTTCCAAAAATTACCAAAATACAAAATATCAACATATCAAACCATAACCAATATATCATTATAGCAATCTACTTTCCATTATAGCATTGTACTATATAGTAAACAAACTATTACCAACATATCATTATATCATTATACCTTTCCATTTAAACTAACAATTACCTGTGATTGTGGTGGTTGTTGTTGTTGGATTAGGTGTCTAAGCCCATAACTATTATTGGTATGTACTTGACCCGAGAGTAGCATGGTTCATTTGGGTTGCATGCATTGAAACAGTTTGGATAGACTTTTGTGAGAAGAGGATATTTATGATTTATTAATGTATTATAAGTTCTAATATATTAATATGAAATCATATTATTTAATTAGTATTAGAATTAGTTTGGAATTAATTTTGTGATCAAAAGAGACTAATTAAATAAATGGAGATTGATTTGGTAAATCATTCATTCTTATAAAGTGGGCTTATGATCCATAGTTCTTCATGTTGGGCTGAACCCATGTGGTAACCCATGGATACTCCATGGAGGTTAAAACCCATGGATCATGAGAAATGTGGAAATTCATGAGTTACATGATGTAACCCTAATGAGCACACTATATAAAGAAGCCTCATACTAGCAAAATCGTTTTTAAGAGATACACAAGTGAGGGCTAGCCGATTTTGGTGCAATATAATCTTCTCTCAAGTTATTCCAAGTATTGGTGGTGTTGTGTGATTCTATTTGAGGTGCAACACTTGGTGCACTAAGCTCTTAAAGCTCCAAGGTTTACAACTACAAGAAAAGGTATGTTATCGAACTTGTTTTATTACCCATGTATAAACTTTTGTATGCTAGTTAGGGTAATACCTTGGAATGTTCAAGTTTGCATGTATAATAAAGAAAACATAGATCCAAGTTATTTAGGGTTGCATGCACACCTTAGGAGTGTTAGAATGCTCAAAACCTTACCAAACTGCAAAATACCAACATATCAAACTATAACCAAACTACATGATACATAATATTGCATATTCATTATGACATTGTACTTTTTTCATTTTTCCATTATAGTATTGTTCTTTCCAAAAATTACCAAAATACGAAATATCAACATATCAATCCATAACCAATATATCATTATAGAAATCTACTTTCCATTATAGCATTGTACTATATAGTAAACAAACAATTACCAACATATCATTATATCATTATACCTTTCAATTTAAACTAACAATTACCTGTGATTGTGGTGATTGTTGTGTCATCGATTGTTCTTGATTGTACATAGACACAACCATAGGAGTGTCTTGATTGTACATAGATCACTTGGTGTTAGACCTCTTGCTTCAGAATAAGATTGGGTTTGTTGACTGATCTCTTGGAGTAAAGTCAACTATATTTTCAAAAAATGATAAACACCATAAAATTTAGATTAGTAAATGCCCCTTAACGATATAAACACTTATATCAAAATACAAATTAGCCACTTACGTATTGTTGCTCGACTGCATGACTACTAAATACCCATTTACGATTGATATTAGCCTTACGAAATGCTTCGATTCGAGTGATGTCCTATGTAACATTAAAAATTAGATTAATTATACTTTAAATAAAAAGTTCTAAATATATCATAACTTACTTCTTTGAAACGAGCATTGCTATACGAGATTGACCCCCACTTTTTACAACCTGTTGTTTTGCATGAACTTCTTTGTATGACGTCGAACGCTTTAAAAATTCTTGCGTTTGAAAATGTTCGACTACCTTCGCCCAATTTTCATGTGATATACCATCGGGGGGAGGGGTTGTTTAATGCCATTGGGATCTCTACATCCCCCCCCCCCCCCGATATCCTTAAAATAAGTATGGGCTTTACTTTTCCGGCCTCTGTAATTTTCGCAAGACTCGCATCAATGCTCTGCAACAACTGAGCACGCTCGGGATCCAAGTTAACCTATCCAAATCAAACTTATTCAATAAATATCTAAAAATTAGTTAATTAAATACCAATCACAACTAAACTTAAAATATTATCCAAGTTACCTTTAGATGCACGACTGTTGCATTCCTTAAAGCAGGGGAAACATTGTCCCAACCATATATGTTGAAAGGGATGTTCATCCACATATACCTCCCAATTTCACATGAAAACCAATTTTCATGCTTCCCAACAAGAGATGATGATCTCCCTGTCGAAATCCAAATCTGCGGGCTTTTCCTTTTTTACCCGTATCAACTTTCCTAGCTCGTTGTTTTTAGATAAACCCCTTCTTTTCTTTGGAAGCTCAGCTGAAAAAATACAATTAAAAATATTTGTCACGATAATTTATAATAAATTAATAAAAAATAGCTAATAAATATATCATAATAATACTTACCATCCTGTTTGTGCTTACCACGACCAAAGCCTACCGGAGGTCGTGGATCCCCGGGCCCATCACCTCCGTGTCCAAGGCCCATAACATCTGCCATCATGGTAAAGAGTATCACCCAACTAAACCTCATTTGTAGCCTGTAAAATTACAAGAAGTACAATATAGAAACACAATATGGATAAAAGTTAGACAAACAACATGAATAAAACTTAGACAAACAATATGAATAAAAGTTACACTTCAAATAAAGTTTCTATTACAAACAACGTGAAATAGGATGCTTATATTTATGGTTTTCATGGAAGCACCAAGTATTTCACATTGCTGGTAAAACAAAAATTGTCGAGCATGTTTGTTATATATAAAGGAAAGGTGTTTACTTGATACTAAAGCATGTGACCAAGTGAATCATTGGTTACTTTGTTTTTAACTTTTTGTTAATTTAGCAAAATTGTTAGATTTTCAAATAAAAATTAGAACTAAAATAACTTTTCTTATTTTAGGTATGAAAATTCGAACTAATCGGGTATCCATCGGGTTTGTCGTGTCCGACAGATATTTTTTCACCTGAATCCATCGGGTATTAGGCGGGTCAGGGGCGGGGTTAGGTGTGGTGATTGGAGCTCGAGTACGGGGAAAATACACAAACTTTTTTTTAAGTTTTTTCAATTATAGCATTGTATTTTTCAAGTTGCATTACAAACTTTTTTTTTCAATTATAAGATTATATTTTCCAAGTTGCATACAAATACACAAACTTTTTATTTTTTCACTTTGTTTCCAATATAGCTTTGTACTTTCTACATAAATACATTTAAACATGCTTCATATACATATTGCATATTCATTATTTCATCATACATCATACACACTGCAATATAGACATATACACTTAAATATACATCCTACACATATTACATATTCATTATAGTATCATATTTTTTTTTTCATTTTTTCCACAAATTACATACATAAATACACACATTCCACATATAAATACACAAAAACATGCTTCCTACACATATTACATATTCATTATAGCATCATAGTTTTTTTCCATTATAGCAATCTAATTTTTTTCATTTTTTCCATACATACAAATTACATATATAATTTCAAAAGTCATACACATGCACATACACAAATAACACACATACAAGTAATAGACAAACAAAAAAATACACATGGAAAAACACATACATGCATCATACACATACAAATATATTCCACATACAAAATCTATATCTACCTATATCTATCTATCTATATCTATATCTATATCTATATATCTTATAAAGCTATCATTTTTTCTTGAACTTCATGTATTTGAAACTATGATACATTTTTCCTTTCACCACATTCATTTGAAACTCCCATGACTTTTCAATTTCTTTACAATAATAATTATAAGTTGGTTAATAAGGGTAAATAAATATCAAACCAAAAGTGTAATCATATATAAACTAAATTCCAATATTAAAATAATATATTTACTTCTATTTATAAAGTAATGTTTTTAACTTTTAACATATTATACTTAATAATTACTTTTAATATATTGTTGGATGTAAATGATTATCATTTTAAAGATATAATTTTTGAACAATTTGTATAAAATAGTTAAATTATTAATCTAAATATAACATTACAGGGTCAACTTAAATATAAATTTTTGTTTATCTTAAGCAATCCAAAAAATATTTTGTAAATAGTTAAAAGTGATAAATTGTAGTGTCTTTCTAATAATGATTATAAGTCAGTTCTAAAGTATAATCATAAATAAACTAAATTACAATTTTAAAATAATATCTTTACTTCTACTTATAAAGTTATGTCTTTAACTTTTAACATATTATATTTAATTTATTAGAATTAAAATGTTATTGTATGTAAACCATTATCAGTTTAAAGCTACAATTTTTGAACAGTTACGACAAAATACTTAAATTGTTAATTTAAATATAACATTACATTGTCAACTTAAATATAAATTTTAGTTCCACTTAAAAAAACCAAAGAATATTTTGTAAATAGTTAAAAGTGATAAATTTTAATCTCAATTTAACTAAAATATTTCCTAAAGATATTTTGATAATCATTAAAAGTTTCAAATAAGTAGCTTAAAATAACTTACAATAACAATAGTTAAAAATAATTATATATAAATGATTATATTGTTACCTTTAAAATCAAAAAACGATGTTTGATTTTGTTAAATAATTATAATGATAGAAATTAAAACATTAAGCAAATTAGTTTTAAAAGCTTTATTAACAATAACAATAACTATAAATAAAATAAAGTTAAACCATATATTATATTTAATTTTATTCATCTGTAACTCGCGAGTAGAAGTCATTCAAACGATTGAGATAATTTAGTTATAATAGTTGTATATATTATCATATAATTCAAAATAATCAATATATTATATCAATTTAGTATACGTTTATTATATCAAATTTAACAACAACATTATTGTTATATTTTAAACAAACATATATTCGTAAAGACTTCAACTATATAGATGTTTCTGTGCAATGCATGGGTATTCGCCTAGTTAAAGATAAAAAGATGAAAAAGAACTTGTGGTGGTGTAATTTCAAAATTTTCCGACAAGAGTGCTACAATTCCGACAACAATTCCGGCAGAAACTAGATTTTTACGACAACAATCCTTAAATTAAAGCTTAAAATCAGTAAAACAAATACCAAAACATAAGAGGAATACAAAATAGGGGCGGATTTCGACCTTAAATCGTCAAATTTCACGAATTATTGTTGCTTTTATCGTCAGAGACACTGTGGTCATCGCCGGTAATGGAGGTCCAACGGTGGTCGGCGGTAAATGTTGTCGGAGACGAGGCTGTGGCAGCAATCGAACTTCGTTGGTCAAAAGGAAGGAAGTCGGGGGGGGGGGGGGGGGGGATCGTTTCAAGTAGGGATGAGAATTTTGACCGAAAACCGAACTGAACCGAACCAAATTAAGCCTGTATAAGCAACTCGATTCGGGTTTCGGGTATCTATATTATGCTTATTCGGTTCTCGGGGTATTCGGTTCGGGTTACCCAAATAAGAGCTTATTCGTTTCTAAATACCCGACCCGAATAAGCATTCCTCCTCTCCTTTTCTGATATATTTCCAAACTTGAAATCACTTCTGTCGATCCATCCTCTTGTTTCAAACTTTCAAAAATCAACCCTTCCTACTGTCTCTAAGGATTCATGAATTCCTATTTTGTCTAGTCATGGAAAATTGGTCTCCAACTCAAGAAAGTCAAGTAAGAAATTAATTCTCGCTATGTTAATTATTATTTCATTGTGTTATTGTGTTATGTTAGTCTTTGAATGTTTTATGCTGATATATAAAAACACATTGTTATTTTATTATTCAGGTTATTTGGGTTATAAAATCCTAATACGATTTATTCGGTTTTTTTCGGTTATATTAGGTCCTTAATCATCTTATATATGTTATTCGGGTAATAACAAAACGGAACCAATTGATACTCGAACCGAACCGAACCGAACCCGTATTGATTAATTGGATCGTTTTCAGTTTATACAATTACCATTATTCGGTTTTCAGGTTATTCGGGTTCGGGTCGGTTCTGTCCGGTTCCGACCCAAATAACATCCCTGGTTTCAGGCGCCTGAAAAGGAGGTAGACACAGGAAACAACTGAAATGAAATCAGGGGTTACCTGCGATAGCCTTTAGCGACGACGCGTATTATCGGCGACGCTAGGGTATTAGCGGCGACAAATGGGTATTAATGGCGACAACCCTGGAGGGAAAAGTCAGCGCCTTTTTTACTCATTTCCCACCATTAGATTAGAAGCAAATCGAACTGACAGGGTTCATTTGATGCGGATCGACACTGTGCCACCATCAGAGACAACGCCTTTAGCGGCGACAGCAACCATTAGCAGTGTCATGTAACGGACAAGGTTCTTTCCAAATCCTCCCAAATCAGAAGGAAAGTTAGGAGAGAAAATGATCCTTCCATTTTCCTCAACTTCCTTTCACTTCCTTCCTTTAATGAAACTCAGGAACACTAATTTTTTTTTTCTTCTCATTTTCATATATTTCATTTCTTTTCTCTCGCTAAGTTAAACTCGGGAATGGGGTGTTAGGGTTATTAACTGCGTTATCTACCCTCGCGTCACAACCATACCCCTTGTTCCCTTCTCCCTTTTCTTCTTCTCCGATTTGCTTGTTCTTCACCCATAACCACTGCTACATTCTACCGTAAACATCAAATCTCCACCGTTGACAGGACCGACCCAAAAAGACGAGGGCATATCGGGGCATAAAGAACAGAAGACAAGGATGCATTGAGAGATATAAGCAAAACTTATAAGTTGGCGCTGATGAATCATCGTTCTTCACGCGGATTGGCATCGACCGGAGATTTTATTCAAGTAATGGTAACAAAAAAAATTTGTTTTACCTGCCTTTTGGTTTCCGGTGTCTATACAAAAAAAATGTTATGAGTTATCAGTCAATTAAAGAGGTAAATCAAATATTTTATCAGTAATTTGTGATATGTTCTTGTTGGAATCTATTTTTCATATTGTTACTAAGAAAAGTGAAAGTGGTCCAATCTAGTTTCAATAATTAGAGGCGTTTCTTTATTTTGGACATAATTTCCGCGGTTACCCCTATTTATTCTTCATGGGTATTTTATCGGCACATGTTGGATTCGTGGTTTTAATTGGATGTTAATACATTCCCAAAACGTCTATTTCACTATATGTATTCCAAGTCATATTTCATATTTTAGTCTAAAAATCTATTTTAGACTCATCTAGATATGAAATTGCTTAACCATTTATTGTCGGTACAAAGAATAAGCCAGCCTTTTTATGAAACAAGATCAGGACTTATTTATTTATTTATTTATTTTTTTGTAAGAACTTGTGAGGACATTTTAGAAATATTGAAAAAAAAATTAGAAAAAAATACAAATAATAAAATCGAGCATAATACTACATTAGAGAGAAAAAATTGGTATGCCACCCTTTGAGCTGTTGTATGGGAGGAGGTGTCGGACCCCCATTTGCTGGGGAGAGGTTGGACAAAGGGTGATGGACAGTACAGAGATCGTGCTTCAGACGTCAGAGCAGATCCAGCAGGTCAGACAGAGGTTGTTAACCGCTTAGAGACGACAAAAGAGTTATGCAAACAGACGCCGGTCCGAGCTTGAGTTTCAGGTCGGCGACCTTGTACTCCTGAGGGTCTCTCCTTGGAAAGGAGTGATTCGATTCAAGTAGAGGGGCAAGTTGGGGCCCCGATATATCGGTCCTTTCCGTGTGATCGCTAGGGTAGGTCGAATAGCCTATCGTTTGGATTTGCCAGCAGAGTTGGGGCAGATTCACGACACTTTTCATGTGTCGCAGCTGAGGAAGTGTATAGCCGATGAGTCGGCAGTGGTTCCGTTGGAGGATATTCAGGTGGATGCGAGCCTAAATTATGCTGAGAGACCAGTGGCCATCAGAGATCGGAAAATCAAGGTTCTGAGGAACAAGGAGGTACCCCTGGTGTTGGTTTAGTGGCAGCATCGGAGGGGATCAGAGATGACTTGGGAACCGGAGCGTGAGATGCGTGAGCAGCATCCAGAGTTATTTGCGGAGCGAGACTTCGAGGGCGAAGTCTAGTTCTAGTGGGGGAGAATTGTAACAGCCCGGATTCCCAAGTATTATTCATTTATGTATTTTTGATGATTTGTGAGGAGACTCGACGAGTTGGAGCCTAGACTCGCCGAGTATGATCGCGGTTTTGGACGCGGGTTCGCGCCTGGACTCGGCGAGTCCGCGCTGTTTAATGAAACCCTAATTTCTCGGGTTTGGAGCCTATTTAAAGGGCCTTATGGCCGTCATTTGTGCTCACCAGTCCCCTGAGTGAAACCCTAGTGAGCTTGAGCGTTTAGAGTAAGTCAAGGAGCCATTATTAACCTTGGAGGTGTAATATAGCAAGGGAAAGGAAGCAATAGCCAAGGGGAAACAAGAGGAGCCACTTCCTGAAGATTTGAGGTCCAGAACATCACGTTTGAGGTACTATCTTTGAGCCATTCTCTGTTATGTTGATGTTCATGTTGATTTAGGGCTTATTGAGCCCTTTTGTGGCTAGATCTAGTGCTTCCTTGGTCCCTTAAGTGAGTTAGGTTCTGGATCTGGACCCTTGGAGGTCCAGAGTGTTCCTTTGTCCAAGCTTTTTATGAATCCATGGGGGTTTTGGATTGAGGTGTTTATGCTTGAGGTCAAAACACCATTTATGAGGCATGGGGTGTGTTATGAGCACCAAGACATGAACTTTACGTGATGAATGTGCTTGGGAGGGCCAGATCTATGAGTTGTTGGAGCGGATCTGACCTCAGAAGTGAGATTGAGTTGGTGCATGGCATGGACTCGCCGAGTCCGAAGAACAGACTCGGCGAGTAGCATGAAGTTGTCCTTAACCACTCAGCGAGTGCTCTTGCCGAGTTAGGGGTCGACTCAGTGAGTCAGGGAGAGTTAGAGAGGGTTGACAGGTCGACTGAGTCGAGCTGGAACTCGCCGAGTTGTTCTTGAGACTCGGCGAGTTGAGTCGTGGTGGCCCCGCGATTCATGCCAGGTGGAACTTGTCGAGTCAGGGGAGCACTCGACGTGTCAAAAGAGAATCCTAGAGAGTTGGTGAACACGTATAGACTCGCCGAGTCGCTCTAGTGCACTCGCCGAGTCCGGTCAAAGTTGACCGTTGACCAGAGTTGACCAGTGTTGACTTGATAGGGGTAGTCAACCGTAGTGGTAAAAGTGTTAATTAGAGATGTATGATGTTATAGGAGGATTATAGCTCGGAGGATCAAGCACGAGTGATTTCCAGGATTCGCGAGTTATCGAGATATACGAGGTGAGTCTTCTCACTATACTTTACCTTGAGTAGGTAATCAGAGTTATGTGATAGAGTATGTGTATGCTATATGTATGTTATGTGTTGTACTGCATGATGTCTATGTGATTTATGTTGTGCATGCTTATAGAGTTGGAACCAAAAGGTTCCTAGAGTTAGAACCAGTGGGTTCACAGAGTAGGGTCTACGGACCCACAGAGTTATAGCCTCGAGTGGCTAATATTTTTTATGTGTGGTATTTTGGGGAACTCACTAAGCTTTGTGCTTACAGTGTTAGTGTTGTTTGTTTCAGGTACTAGTGATGACCGTGGGAAGGCGCCGACTTGATCTGTACACACGCATGGGATTTTCATGATATGTGATCTTGGGATTTTGTATGATGTGAATTGAAGATTTAAACTTGATGTTTTATGAAAATTAAATGGAAAATGTTTTTATATTTTGTGAAAAATTATTTTGAAATTCACGGTGTTACAAGTTGGTATCAGAGCCTTGGTTTGAGGGATTCGAGTACACCTTCGGGCGTATTCGAACTCAAGCTGAGGATTTGAGAAGTAGTTTCAAAAAGAGTAAAAGATTTTTGAAAAACGCAGAGCAGAGTTGTGTGTACGATCAGTCCGCGCCCGAACGGTGATTTCCCAAAATACCCTCATGTTATGTGATATTGATACTGATATGATGTATTCGCATGCTAGAGTAGGCTAGGTATTCCTATTAGGACTAGAGTGGCCTGATTTGTGATGCCTTAGCCTAGGAAGAGGTGAGCTGCTATGAGATGCTTGAGAGTGAGTAGGTAGCAGCGAGGGGATTATGAGAGATCTATTAGAGAGTGGTCTATGCATGATAGAGTACTTGGAGTTTGGGATCCGAAGAGGAGGACTTGGGGTGTATTCTGATACGGTGCGGACAGTAGTATTGGGCCCGTACTACTGAAAGCACCAGAGCGGTGTACAGCCCAAGTAAGAATCTTTGGAACACCAAGGATCAAGGAGGAATGAGTTGTCGAGTGTGAGTATGCTCGCATGGGTTCTGATTTTTCGTATGTTGTATTTCAGAGGTAGATCATGGTGAGGACACGTTTGATGCCTGAGAGCAGTGATACTAGTGATGAGGAGATCCGCTAGATCATCCATGAGGAGGTGGCTGTGGCCATCAGGGCAGAGATACCAGAGATGTTTGGGTCTATTAAGATCACGCTGATTGAGACCTTTGATGAGCATTATGCCGCTCTTTCTGAGGTTGCTGTTGCAGCGGCCACCGCGGCTATTGCTGTCGCGAGGCCGCAAGGTGATGATGCGTTGCTGTTCCGAGAGTTCAGCAACGCAAAAGCGCCAGAGTTTGATGGGACCTAGGATCCGGTGGTAGCTATGAGGTGAATTTCTTATATAGAGGGGTGTTTCTTCACTTGCGCATCTCCTGAGCATTTGAAAGTTCGGTTCGCGCTGAACCAGCTTCACTTGGGAGCGAAGGACTGGTGGAAGTTTGTGACGGTGCATTTTACGCCTGCTGAGCTTGCGGCAGTGACCTCGGAGAGGTTCACTACCATGTTCCGAGATGAGTACGTTCCCCAGGTGGAGAGGGAGCGTTTGGCCCAGGAGTTTCTGACCCTCAAGCAGGGTACTGAGTCAGTTACAGCGATTACCAGGATGTTCCATGAGAGGGCGATATTCTGCCCTGAGC
Organism: Lactuca sativa; assembly: GCF_002870075.4. NCBI lineage: Eukaryota > Viridiplantae > Streptophyta > Magnoliopsida > Asterales > Asteraceae > Lactuca > Lactuca sativa. The sequence goes on along the minus strand of NC_056629.2, from coordinate 54,465,910 downwards.
ACGTGTCCACTGAGCAGGCACGTATGAGTCGATATTTGAGCATTTTGAGGCGAGACATTCGGGAGTTCGCGGCGAACTCCTCGTAGTGGACATTTGCTGAGCTTCATGCAAATGCCCGGAAGAGGGAGATTGAGCTAGAGACTCAGGCCAGAGAGGAGGCGGAGTCTCAGGGGAGGGATCGGCGACCGGCACAGTCTCAGCCGACTGCCAAGCGGGCCAAGCCCGCTGATCCCAAACCAGGGAGCCAGAAGGGCCGCACTTGTGGGAAGTGTGGCAAGGGTCAGGATGGAGTCTGCAAAGCGGGATCTTGCTATAAGTGTGGCAAGGAGGGGCATATGGCCAAGGACTGCCCCAAGGGGTTTGCGGTGTGTTTTCACTGCAACCAGACCGGACACCGGAAGGCGGAGTGTCCGCAGTTGCGGGGATCAGCTCAGGGAGCACCTCAGGGATCTGCCCCTGCCGTCATCAGAGCTACAGAGAGTTGGCCAGTGAAGGCCGAGGCGCCGAGGGCACGAGGGAGAGCCTTTCAGGTGACCGTGGAGGAGGTCCGCGCAGCGCCCGTTGTCGTGGCTGGTATGTATTCTTTCATGTATTTATTTTGATGTTGAGATATTATGCTTATGTTATGCTATGCGTAGGTACTCTTCTTGTGAATTCTGTACCTGCCTTGGTGTTATTTGACTCGGGTGTGAGTCGGTCTTTTGTATCTTTGGCTTTTAGTCAGCATATCAGTGTTAGTCGTGAGGCGTTGAGTCGGCCTCTGAGAGTTTCCATAGCTGATGAGAGGGTGATATATGCCACGGAGGTTCTCCGAGGTTGCGTAGTCGAGATCTTCGTTGTTGAGTTCCCGATTGATCTGGTTCCTATTGTGATGGGTGATGTCTGTGTCATTGTGGGCATGGACTGGTTGAGCAGATTCGATGCGGTTATCGACTGCGAGCATCAGCTGGTGACCATACGAGACCCTAGTGGGGGAGTTCTTTCGGTGTACAACGAGGGTACACGTTCATGATCAGCGTTTTGTTCGGCCGCTAGAGCGAGGCAGTGTCTACAGCAGGGCTGTAAGGGTTTTGTGGCATATGTGATGGATACGCGGGTGGATTCCAAGAGGCCGAGTTCAGTTGAGGAGGTTCCGGTGGTGCGTGAGTTCCCTGATGTGTTTCCTGAGGAGTTGCCGGGTATGCCTCCTGTGAGGCAAGTAGAGTTCAGTATCGATTTGGTTCTGGGGGCCGCACCTATCGCTAAGGTGCCCTATCGCCTTGCACCTCCAGAGATGCAAGAGTTATCCTCGCAACTTCAGGAGCTGCTGGGGAAGGGATTTATTCAGCCGAGCAGTTCGCCGTGTGGAGCGCCTATCCTGTTCGTCAAGAAGAAGGATGGTTCACACCGGATGTGCATTGATTACCGGGAGTTGAACAAGCTGACAGTCAAGAACCGTTACCCGTTGCCGAGGATCGACGATTTGTTCGATCAGTTGCAGGGAGCATCTTGGTTCTCCAAGATCGATTTGAGGTCTGGATATCATCAGGTGAGGGTGCGGGATGAGGACGTCCAGAAGACAGCGTTCAGGACGTATTATGGGCATTATGAGTTTGTGGTGATGCCTTTTGGGCTCACCAATGCCCCGGTGGTGTTCATGGATCTCATGAACCGAGTGTGTAGGCCGATGCTGGATCGGTCGGTGATTGTATTTATCGACGACATTCTGGTATATTCGAGATCTAGAGAGCAGCATGAGGAGCATTTGAGAGAGGTTCTCAGAGTTCTGAGGTCGGAGAGGCTTTATGCCAAATTCTCCAAGTGTGATTTCTGGTTGCGGGAGGTCCAGTTCTTAGGACATCTCGTTAACCAGGAAGGAATATTGGTCGATCCGGCCAAGGTTGAGGCGGTGATGAGTTGGGAAGTGCCGAGATCACCCTCCGAGATCAGGAGTTTCCTAGGGTTGGCAGGGTATTATCGGAGGTTCATTAAGGATTTCTCCAGGATCGCAGTGCCAGTCACCAGATTGACCTGGAAGGGTGTTGCTTTTTCGTGGGGCCCCGAGCAGCAGGCCTCCTTTGAGACACTTCGCCAAAGGTTGTGCGAAGCCCCAGTGTTAGCCCTCCCGGATGGGATGGAGGACTTTGTGGTATACTGTGATGCATCGATTTTGGGGTTGGGAGCAGTGCCGATGCAGAGAGGGCATGTGATAGCATATGCGTCGAGGCAGCTGAAGCCTCATGAGACGAGATATCCCACCCATGATCTAGAGTTGGGGGCAGTGGTGTTCGCCCTCAAGATTTGGCGTCACTACTTGTATGGGGTTCGGTGTACGATTTACACGGACCATAAGAGTTTGAAGTATTTGATGGATCAGCCCAACCTAAATATGCGTCAGAGAAGGTGGTTGGATGTGGTCAAGGATTATGATTGTGAGATCCTGTACCACCCAGGCAAGGCTAATGTGGTAGTCGATGCATTGAGCCGCAGGGCGGAGTGCATTTCGCTGTGGGAGGTATGTTTGAGATTGACTGTGATAGCTCCAGTGTTGGACGCCATTCGTAGGGCACAGACCGAGGTTGTGCAACCTGAGATGCAGAAGAGGGAACGGGTTGTTGGTTTGGTTTCTGAGTTTGTTACTGATGGTTGGGGGCTTATGACATTTCAGGGGCGTATCTGGGTGCCGTTTGTTGGAGGAACGCGTACCATTTTGATGTAGGAGGCTCATCGGTCGAAATTTTTGATCCATCCGGGGGCCACTAAGATGTATTTGGATCTGAGAAGGGAGTATTGATGGCCCTGTATGAAGAGGGATGTCGCGTGGTTTGTTGAGAGGTGCTTGACCTGCCGGAGGGTTAAGGCCGAGCACCAGAGGCCGCATGGTAAGTTGCAGCCATTGGAGGTTCCCGAATGGAAGTGGGAACAGATCACTATGGATTTCATCACCAAATTGCCAAGGACTGCCAGGGGAGTTGATGCAATTTGGGTGATTGTGGATAGATTGATGAAGAGTGCTCACTTCCTTGCCATCAGTGAGAGTTCTTCAGCAGAGAAATTGGAAGAAGTGTATGTAAGGGAAGTGGTATCTCGGCATGGGGTGCCGATCTCAATTGTTTCAGACCGTGATGTGCGTTTCACTTCCAGATTCTGGAAGAAGTTTCATGAGGAGTTGGGTACTAGAGTACATTTTAGTACCGCATATCATCCCCAGACAGACGGTCAGAGTGAGCGGACGATTCAGATGCTCGAGGACATGCTCGGTGTGTTGGATTTCAGGGGTAGCTGGGATGCATATTTACCCTTGGCAGAGTTTTCCTACAACAACAGCCATCATTCGAGCATTGGTATGCCACCCTTTGAGCTGTTGTATGGGAGGAGGTGTCGGACCCCCATTTGCTGGGGAGAGGTTGGATAGAGGGTGATGGGCAGTACAGAGATCGTGCTTCAGACGTCAGAGCAGATCCAGCAGGTCAGACAGAGGTTGTTGACCGCTCAGAGCCGACAAAAGAGTTATGCAGACAGACGCCGGTCCGAGCTTGAGTTTCAGGTCGGCGACCTTGTACTCCTGAGGGTCTCTCCTTGGAAAGGAGTGATTCGATTCAGGAAGAGGGGCAAGTTGGGGCCCCGATATATTGGTCCTTTCCGTGTGATCGCTAGGGTAGGCCGGGTAGCCTATCGTTTGGATTTGCCAGCAGAGTTGGGGCAGATTCACGACACTTTTCATGTGTCGCAGCTGAGGAAGTGTATAGCCGATGAGTCGGCAGTGGTTCCGTTGGAGGATATTCAGGTGGATGCGAGCCTGAATTATGCTGAGAGACCAGTGGCCATCAGAGATCGGAAAATCAACGTTCTGAGGAACAAGGAGGTACCCCTAGTGTTGGTTTAGTGGCAGCATCGGAGGTGATCAGAGATGACTTGGGAACCGGAGCGTGAGATGCGTGAGCAGCATCCAGAGTTATTTGCGGAGCGAGACTTCGAGGGCGAAGCCTAGTTCTAGTGGGGGAGAATTATAACAGCCCGGATTCCCAGGTATTATTCATTTATGTATTTTTGATGATTTGTGAGGAGTCTCGGCGAGTTGGAGCCTAGACTCGCCGAGTATGATCGCGGTTTTGGACGCGGGTTCGTGCCTGGAGTCGGTGAGTCCAAGGAATGGACTCGGCGAGTCCGTGCTGTTTAATGAAACCCTAATTTCTCGGGTTTGGAGCCTATTTAAAGGGCCTTGTGGCCGTCATTTGTGCTCACCAGTCCCCTGAGTGAAACCCTAGTGAGCTTGAGCGTTTAGAGTAAGTCAAGGAGCCATTATTGACCTTGGAGGTGTAATATAGCAAGGGAAAGGAAGCAATAGCCAAGGGGAAACAAGAGGAGCCACTTCCTGAAGATTTGAGGTCCAGAACATCACGTTTGAGGTACTATCTTTGAGCCATTCTCTGTTATGTTGATGTTCATGTTGATTTAGGGCTTATTGAGCCCTTTTGTGGCTAGATCTAGTGCTTCCTTGGTCCCTTAAGTGAGTTAGGTTCTGGATCTGGACCCTTGGAGGTCCAAAGTGTTCCTTTGTCCAAGCTTTTTATGAATCCATGGGGGTTTTGGATTGAGGTGTTTATGCTTGAGGTCAAAACACCATTTATGAGGCATGGGGTGTGTTATGAGCACCAAGACATGAACTTTACGTGATGAATGTGCTTGGGAGGGCCAGATCTATGAGTTGTTGGAGCGGATCTGACCTCAGAAGTGAGATTGAGTTGGTGCATGGCATGGACTCGCTGAGTCCGAAGAACAGACTCGGCAAGTAGCATGAAGTTGTCCTTAACCACTCAACGAGTGCTCTTGCCGAGTTAGGGGTCGACTCAGTGAGTCAGGGAGAGTTAGAGAGGGTTGACAGGTGGACTGAGTCGAGCTGGAACTCGCCGAGTTGTTCTTGAGACTCGGCGAGTTGAGTCGTGGTGGCCCCGCGATTCATGCCAGGTGGAACTCGTCGAGTCAGGGAAGTACTCGACGTGTCAAAAGAGAATCCTAGAGAGTTGGTGAACACGTATAGACTCGCCGAGTCGCTCTAGTGCACTCGCCGAGTCCGGTCAAAGTTGACCGTTGACTGTTGACCAGAGTTGACCTGTGTTGACTTGATAGGGGTAGTCAACCTTAGTGGTAAAAGTGTTAATTAGAGATATATGATGTTATAGGAGGATTATAGCTCAGAGGATCGAGCACGAGTGATTTCCAGGATTCGCGAGTTATCAAGATATACGAGGTGAGTCTTCTTACTATACTTTACCTTGAGTAGGTAATCAGAGTTATATGACAGAGTATGTGTATGCTATATGTATGTTATGTGTTGTACTGCATGATGTCTATGTGATTTATGTTGTGCATGCTTATAGAGTTGGAACCGGAAGGTTCCCAGAGTTAGAACCAGTGGGTTCACAGAGTAGGGTCTACGGACCCACAGAGTTATAGCCTCGAGTGGCTATTATGTGTTATGTGTGGTATTTTGGGGAACTCACTAAGCTTTGTGCTTACAGTGTTAGTGTTGTTTGTTTCAGGTACTAGTGATGACCGTGGGAAGGCGCCGGCTTGATCTGTACACACACATGGGATTTTCATGATATGTGATCTTGGGATTTTGTATGATGTGAATTGAAGATTTAAACTTGATGTTTTATGAAAATTAAATGGAAAATGTTTTTATATTTTGTGAAAAATTATTTTGAAATTCATGGTGTTACAGTGCGAGTCCTGTGCTTCCGGTAATATAGGCCTCTACTACCTTTCACACCTACTCATACTCGTCCCAAGTATTTTCTCTCAATTTTCCAAGTCACCATAAAATAGTTTCACATAGTCATTTAACACATCAGATAACATAACCAAGCTTTATATTATTTCTTGAAACAATTACATAAATGTTCAAGTTCAACCTATACTGTGACCCTAATAGGTTACACCACATGATACTATTGATGGGTTTTATCCATAAGAACATCCTTTGTGCTCATGCAAACCCTAATGCTTAGATCTATGTTTCTCTATTGTACATGCATTTATCCAAGACTTTAAACCCTAGATCTAGCATATGATAATCGATATTAATATATGAATTAGGGTTTAGATCATACCTTGATTGTTATGTAGCAATAACAATCTCAAATCCTCCTTGTAATGGCTTTAGAAAGCTTAGAGTCATAAGTGTCACTCCTCTAATGGCTCACAAATACCAAGAGCAAGAGGATGAAGAATGAGAAGAGGAGAGACACCCAAAATGGTTGGAAACCCCAAGGAGACTCTTAGCCACGTTTTTGGTGCCCTATGGATCCTTAAGTAGTGAGGCTATTAGGGTTATCTAACAAGGAAACCCTAATTTGACTGCTTAGGCCCTAAGCAGCCCATGGACTCCCTCCTTATCATCAATGTGTAACTGGCCAACAAATAACAACTCACACGTCTCGGTTTCAAGAATATACAATATTATCGACTCACAATCACTCATGATAAAATCCATGAAGTGATTCTTGTGAGCCTGGGTTTAATCCAATGCTCAAAATCATATTCATAAGCACTCACGAACGTTGCAGCAAACCTTTGCTATGTCTAATACACTTTAGACAATCTACAAACCAATTCATGACAGTCTTTATTCATACCTACTTCCAACATATGAACGACTGTGGACCATTCGAATAATTTGATTATTCTGAAATAATTTAATTATTCAGGAAGTCAAAACATGCAAAGTGAAACACAAGAATAATACTAATCCCATATGGCCCCAAACTTTGGGTATAAATAAAACATTTTATTTAAACACCATATTGATTACTCATTATTTGTTGTTTCGGGTAATCAACTTCTTACTTGAATTATAACAACAATTGTCCCATGCTCTCGGCATGCATGCTATGTTTAGTTATGGTCCTTATTTTGTGAAATAGATCAAATGAACACATATCCAATCATACTCATTTCATAACTCCCAATCCTTATCATAAGTATAAGAATATCAAATTCTTGCCACTTATAGAATATGCTAGATTCTAACATTTTATGCAATGATCCTTTCGTAAAGTCATAGCTCAAAATCATCAAGACTTGGCCAATCTCTATCAGAAACAATTCTATAGATATGATGTCTCTCACTCAAAGTACATTCCTTTGAACATCCTTCTTGCATAAAAGTTTCTAATCTAGACATAGATTCTCGATATCCAACTCCCAATATGGAAACATTTCCATATTTGCCATATGAAAACTTATTCTAAATAGAGTCTTATCTATTCACAATTATGTCAATATGGTCCATCCATGACTATACTTCTAACTGTCCAAAAGCGACCAACCCTTAGCGAACCTTAGATTGTCGTTGGCAGTTATTTAATTATTTTAGTCAAAACCGGTTCTATTTGCTTTTTCCCTCTAAATGCCCTAGGCATTTGGAAAATTTTAGAACGGTCGAATATTATAGCATATGCAATTGATCCTATACTTGAAGCGTATGGGATACAATTCATAATGAAAAACGTGATACTTTATCGGTTTCTTATTATAATATCGTCATAATATTTATATTTGTCGTGTTCTCAAAAAATCGAACTACGAAGAGGGATGCTGTAATCATAATCGAACTTTGAGAATGCAAATAATAAATATACCCTTGACTAAATTCAATTAAAATTTCTTGATCTAAGGTTTTAGATTAGAAACAAAGTATAACATTCTCTCCCTTAATAATAGCAAAAACAACTTTTCAACCCCTGCAACATTGCAAAGTGAAACTTTTGTTTTTCTGTAATTAATTTTGCCAACTTGCAATACTAAATAATAATCATGCTCCCACTAACATGATGATTATATCCATTCCAGCATAACATTTATGCTCCCACTAGCTTTAACACGTATATAGGAACCAGCTAAACTTCTAGGAATCAATACTTATTGATTTCCAAAGTTCATTGTTTCTAATACGATATGCTTCGATAAGCCTTTATCTAAGCTTCTCAAAATTATACGCCTTTCCTTAGACAACTCATATATGTGTCTAAACTAATTCAGAACTTATCTTAATTTCCAAATCTCACAATTCGAACTATGAAAAAGGATGTCGTAATCATAATCGAATTTGAGAATGCAATTTACATAGTTGATATTTCCTTAAAATCTCTCTTAGTGAAAGCGTTTCCTCACAATCATTTTCATGAAGGAGAGAAACCTTATGACACTTAGATTTTATGGTATATGTGTTCCTATCCATGTGAATTTGTCATTACAATAATCGAAACATAATTTTTATGGCAAATTCAAACTCTTATGGACAGAACTTGTTCATTCTTAATTTCTTGCCATCAAGGGTCCCACCATTGCTTCCAAGTTATCTAGCAGCTCACCTATGCCAGTCAATGTACTTTCATTGAACAAGGTGTTTTCCTTATGCATTCTAATGAGAAATCATAGAACTCATATGCATAATCACTCAACAGGATTGGCACAGAAAATAGAATTTTTGTGAACACGATAGGTTACAAACCTCAAGTCGTGTGCTAGTGTTTAATAGGTTTACTCTTGATTAGTTCTTGAATCTTTTCAATATCTTCAGACTCCCACTGACCTCTTGACATATTAGATTCTCTTATCAAGAAACATTTCTTGATAAACAAATATCCAAGAGTTAGTGTGTGTCTATATCAAGACAAAACATTGCACACATTTGGTCTTAGTTGGTCCTTGTCTTCTACAAGACATCACAACTTACCAATTTCAAACGTGCAAGATAAAGAAAAACAATTTTCTACTTCACATTTGATGAGTGTGTGTCACTCAATTCACAATGTTGGAATACGATTCTAAGACTTGATTTTGGAACGAAGTGTGACTCATCCTTTTAATTTAACCATTTCAACAATTTCCGATTCCTCTTCTTAGCCATATAGTGCATTAAGATGTCCTTAGAGGATCAATTGTGATATGGTTCTTAATCATTAAGACAATCACAAAATCCGATACAAAAGTACTCTCCCTTCTTCTTAGATTTGAGAAACTTTTTATCTTTCTGCCTTCATTGATTCTTCTTATTCGTTCTGCTATTCATTGAAACCTTTCAATGATTCAGAATTACACTTAATCTTGTAAGTATAACCACATTTACAAGACCTTTTGTTAAATCATGACGAATAGTCTCATTGTTATTTGTGATGGACTTGACTAGTGCACAACATTGTGTTCCAGTCCTTTAGTCCTTCACTTGACTCACATACTTGTGTGATCAATGAATTAGTCTTAATTTCCTAAGTACCAAAATTTCCATACATCACATGATTCAAATCATATCATTCCAAGTTTCTGTCCAATTGAAACTTGGGTGATGAGAATCTTTCCTTACTTAGAAAATTTTGACACCACCATAAATATCATAACTAAGAATCACATCCATTTATAGAAATACACAAACATCAATTTTTCACAACAATTTCATTGCAAGGATATACATAAATAAGATAAATCAAATTTTATTTTATTCATAAAAGCAACGGAAAACATGTCCTTAAAATGCAAAATCAACTAAAAAACTATGTAATCAAATAGTCCTAACAACTCTATCATAACTTTCTAAGCTCAAAATTTGATCTTCGAATCCATGCGATCGTGATCCATTTCTTCGTGATCAAACTCATCTTGCTCTTCCATCAAGCTTCCTCTCTTTTCACTGATCCTGCAATCTTATCACATTATGTATTAAGAATCAATGAATAGGAACTTAATGGAGTTAGATAGTGGATTTTACTTGAAGTAAAGTCATACGTCTTGACTCTCCCATCTCTTAGATCTCTCAGGTATACTGGGCAGCTTTGTCTCCAATGCCCCTTCTCTTGGCAATAAAAGCAAATTGACTCTTTTGGAACAGCACACGAAACTACTTCAGACTTTGCCTTTCTTTTATGATCAAACTTTTCGACCATGGCATGCCTTTTGTTACCATTGCCTGTATCCATAGAGGTCTGGAAAGCAAATCCACCAATCAACTTTGCTTTTCCAGTGCGCCAAATCATTGATGATTCAGTAGCAATAAGCATATAGGTGAGATCGATGAGGGTCACATCGTGGTTCATCATATAGTACTCTCTTACAAACTCACTATATGAGTCAGGAAGCAACTGAAGAACCCACTCAATAGCCAGCTCCTCACAGACAATGGATCCCAACATTCTTAACCTATCAATGTGTGACTTCATCTCTAAGACGTGTGCACACACTGACTTTCCTTCATCATGCTTACTTGCCAAAAGGGATTGAGTGTGCTTGAAGTTTTTAAGCCTTTGAACTTGTGGGTTAGAGAGAACAATAGGAGGAGGTGGAGGAAGTGAAGCATGATCTCGTGTTCCTCGATCGAATCGTGGAATATCATCTTCATGTGGAAAGCTTGTTCCACAATATTTGGGAAGACCATAGTTGTCATACTTAGACATCTACAAAACGGGAGAAAATTCAAGTTAGTTGATTGATTAAGTCCTTAATAAATCACCCAAATGAGATATTAAGGCTAGGACCCAACACAATATTCCACAACTTGGGAGAGGGATGTCGTAACCCAAATTGCAGAACATTTGAAGGTAAGTGAATGACGATTCACTAATTTTCCACCATGAAAAATGAAAAAGAGATTAAGTTTTAAATGTATTGAAAAACTCTTAGATCCTTTGAGGTTCATTGAACTTTTCAATGGCATGTTTAAATCTCGGTATGCCCCTCGATTTGTGATTGGAAAGCCAAGGATCACAAAACAGGGTGTGAATAACCATGCAAACTTACATGGTGCCCCCAAAGTTACAGTCACCTATTCGATGTGCCGGTTAACCACACACGCTCCACTGAACTATGACAAACATTGAGTCACCCTTTTCTACCTTTGCTTAGAACCATTTAGTGTGTCGGTTAATCACACACGCTCCACTAACATCTTCGCAAGGGTACAAAGTGTAATTTCATGGAATTGCATCAAATTCACTTTTGCCTAAAGTAACTAAGATTGGGAATTTTCTATAAAACATTTAGTTATTTTATACTTGATTATACTTTTAATGTAAAAGGTTTGCCCTATCCTACCCGTTCGGCTAACGACCCTCCACTAGTTAAGGTTGCGGTGGGTAAGAGTGGATACCCGTTCAATCATCATTTTATAGGCAATTTCCTTAAACACCCCTTATAGACCAGCTTCGTGAATGAGGTATACTAACGGTAAGACTAGCTGGTTAAGTTATACATATATAATATTAGACTTTTAATGTTATATATAGTATAAGGGTGTATTTTACACTTTTAAAATACTAGGTGATTGATATTTGCATATTTAGCCTCATAATAAGTATAGATTTTTATCATTTATTAGCTAATTTATTGCATATCATGGAAAAAAGATACTTAAAAGTGTTTGAATTATGTTTTCAGTCCAAAAGTGAAGCTCGGAAGCAAAAGGAAATAGGAGAAGCGGTTGGGAGCTCGAGAATTGAACAAAGAAGAAAAACACCAAAAACAGCACCTACTCGGCGAGTAGGGTGCACTACTCGGCAAGTACAATCAAATATTCGAGAAGATAAAGACTCAAAGACTTATTGCATACGGGGATTGAGAGATGGACTCGGCGAGTCGGCACCTGACTCGACGAGTCGTTTCGCATATATAAAGATAACTCCTCAGATCGACAGGAAAAATACTGGAACCCTTCTGAAGAGATTAGCTGTGATTGAAGAGCCAGAAGAACCCTAGAGAACGAAGATACAACCTAGAATCCAATTCCGAAGGAGACTTGAGGCAAATTCTCATCATTCTACTTAATCTTTTGTTTTCCATTATGGCTAGACAATTAGAATTCGTTTATTTGCTATTATTTACCTCAGTCATGAGCTAAAACTCTTAAACTTCTGTTTGGGGATACAAAATTGAGGCTATGGTTTGATTATTGGTAGGATTAATTCAATGTTGGTGATTTTTGTTATTTTTAGCTTGCTAAAGAACCTTGTGTGTGAATGATAATTAATTTTCTGTTAATAGGAAGGTAATTAAATAGTATGAACATCTTTTGATTATCAACCTCATATGTTTATGTGACCACTTTATCATATGTCTAGGATTAATGAACATGAAACTAGAATTAATAAGAAAATTAAGTAAATTCATGTGTGAGCTTGTGTGATGACCATCAACAAGAAGTTAACTAAAGGACCAAATTAGTTAACCATTGCAAGTCTAAATTAACCCGAATAATTAATCTAGTGAATTTAATTAAATTAGACAACTGATCACTGTTTGAGTTAGTTTGTTCACTAAGGGTTAGTGTAGCGAACGCGAAGCTAATCACTTGAGTCGGTAGCCAACAAAAGAGTTAATCCATTGCATTATTACCATAAAATCAACCATAGGATAAATTGAGTTGAACTAAACAGAAGTTCATTCCCATTATTGAATCTAGTCAATTCTTTGCTTTTCTAGCTTTTAGATTAAGTGATAGTTAGCAAGTTTCTAGTCTTGTAAAACTAGAGAAAACCTCTACTTATTAATTAATTTAGATAGAATTAGTTTTTAGTTTTAATTTACCGTTCCCTGTGTTCGATACCCTACTTATTTAGCTATACCACAATTGATAGGTTCATTGCCTTTGTGTGTTTATTTTATAATTAAAAGTTGGTTTAAAACTAGTTGGTTTTACACACATCAGTGGTCTAATTTAATAAATTATACTTTTAATTTAATTAAATGTAAACCATATCACTATGGATTTATTAACTCTCTTTTAATTATAAACTTAATTAATTTAATAAAACCATAAGGGTGCAATTTGAACTTTTTCAAAACTTAGGGTTTTAGAATTTAACATCTTTTTAAAATTAAACTTTTCAATTAAAATTTAAATTCAAAAACCTGAGGGCAAGTTTTGAAACATTTCAAATCATTAGGGTTTAGAATTTAAATATTTCAAATCAAACATTTTAATCAAAATTTTAAATTCCAAAACTTGAGGGAAAGTTTTGAAACTTTTCAAAACACAAAGGATCAAGTAGCAAATAATTTAAATTAAACAATTAATTTAATGATTATCTAAATTTTACCTAGTCAATATTACTTGCAAGACAATTTACCAATTTCATTCAAATAATCAATTAATATCATATAAGGAAATTATCATTCAATCAAATGGTAATTATCTTTTGTTTGGTCAAGGATATACTCAAATATATGACAAAATTCAGATATTAATGACCCAAAGAAATTAGGGCAAGTATCCTCAAGCAAAACAGCAAGAAATCCCAAAATCTGCTCTAACTGACGCTCGAACTCGCCGAGTTCCACTATGAACTCGTTGAGTTGAAGCTACTCGCCGAGTTCATTGGTCAGGGGCACAAAAAACGATTTTAAGGCTTGAATAAATAAACAAAGCATCAATAAAATAGAAACCAATCATGGCTCTGATACCATTGATGGGTTTTATCAATAAGAACATCCTATGTGCTCATGCAAACCCTAATGCTTGGATCTAGGTTTCTCTATTGTACATGCATTCAACCAAGATTTTAAACCCCAGATCTAGCATATGATAATCAATATTAATATATGAATTAGGGTTTAGATCATACCTTGATTGTTATGTAGCAATAACAATCTCAAATTCTCCTTGTAATGGCTTTAGAAAGCTTAGAGTCACAAGTGTCACTCCTCTAATGGCTCACAAACACCAAGAGCAAGAGGATGAAGAATGAGAATAAGAGAGACACCCAAAAACGGCTGGAAACCCTAAGGAGACTCTTAGCCACGTTTTTGGTGCCCTAGGGATCCTTAAATAGTGAGGCTATTAGGGTTATCTAACAAGGAAACCATACTTTGACTGCTTAGGCCTTAAGCAGCCCATGGACTCCCTCCTTAGAAGCCTTGGACGATTTCTAATGGGTTTCCCCATAGAATTCGTCGACTCCATCCTCTATGGAGTCCATTAGCCTAATATTCAACTATCACACATCTGACAGATCTAGTCCCCTTTATTTAATTAACGTCTTTAAGTAGCTCCTTTGTGGGTCAAAGCTGTCAACGGAGTAGTAATCGAAGAAAAGCCTTGGATAAACCTTCGGTAATATCCGGCTAATCCTAAAAAGCTTCGAATCTCCGTGGGACTTTTCGGTTGTTCCCACTTCGTTACAGCTTCAATCTTTGCTGGATCAACCATTATCCCTTCTTGGTTGACCGCATGACCCAAGAATTGGACTTCACGAATCCAAAAATCACATTTTGAGAAGTTTGCATACAGATTCTCCTTCTTCAAAACTTCTAACACTTCTCGCAAGTGTCTGCCATGCTCCTCCTGGCTTTTCGAGTAAATCAGAATGTCGTCTATGAACACTATCACGGATTTATCAAGGAAAGGATTACAAACCCTATTCATCAAATCCATGAATGCTGCCGGAGCATTGGTTAGTCCAAACGACATAACCAAGAACTCGTAGTGTCCATATCTAGTTCTGAATGCAGTCTTCTCGATATCTTGCTCTCTTACTTTTAGCTGATGATATCCTGACCTTAGATCGATCTTCTAGAAATAGCTCGAACCTTGCAATTGATCAAACAGGTCATCAATCCTTGGCAACGGATATCTATTCTTTATTGTTGTCTTGTTCAGCTCTCGGTAATCAATGCACATTCTCATACTTCCATCTTTCTTCTTCACGAATAACATCGGAGCTCCCCAGGGCGATGAACTAGGTCTAATGAAACCTTTGTCCAATAACTCTTGAAGTTGCATCATCAGCTCCTTCATCTCCGTTGGCGCCAATCGATAAGGTGCTTTTGCAATCGGCGTCGTTCCTGGCAACAAGTCAATACGGAATTCCACTTGTCGATCAGGCGGTAATCCAGGAAGATCTTCGGGAAATACTTCCGGATAATCACACACCACTGGAATATTCTGCATCACCTTCTTTTCCTTTTTAGCATCAATCACAAATGCTAAATATGATGTACACCCCTTGGTCAAACACTTTCTGGCTTTCATTAGAGAAATGATTCCAGAATACACTCGCCGTTTGTCCTCATACACCATAAACGAATCTTTCCCAGGCGGGTTTACTTTGACTATTTTCTTCTTGCATAAAATTTCGGCGTCATTGGCACTAAGCCAATCCATTCCCAAAACGATGTCGAAACCATTTAGTTCGATAGGCAATAATTCCTCGTGGAACTTATTCCCATTTAGATCAATTAAGATGTTTTTCATGCGATGGCTAACAGGTACAAACTTGCCACTGGCAACTTCGACTAATAAGGCATTATCTAGTCTAACAACAGGCAAAGCTAGCTTTCTACCAAATTCATGCGATATAAAGGAGTAGTTGGCTCCATAATCAAATAAAATTTGGGCAGGCAATTCGTTAACGCGAAAGGTACCTGAAGCGACATCAGCTTCATCTTTAGCAGCTTCCAGTGTCATCTGGAATGCTCTCGCCTTTGGCTTTGGCGGAATGTTGGGTCTAGCTGCCTCCTTCTTCTTCGGGCAGTCCCTCGACATGTGTCCCTCCTCACCACAACCATAGCAAACTTTCTTAGTGAGGGTACATTCATTGGCATAGTGCCCTGGCTTTCCACATTTGTAGCATGTGTTCGCCACCTCACATTTTCCATGACGCTTCTTCTTACATTTGTCGCACCATTTCGCTTCACTTCCACCTCCCCTCGAACCAGACTTCGAGAACTTGTTTTTCTTATTGGACCCTGAAGTTCCATCGAACTTCCTCTTTTCACCAACATCTATCCTTTCCAGACCCTTTTCCTTCTGCTGGGCCGCTACATTCTTAGCTGCACGAACAACCGTTTTCAGAGTGGTTGCCATCTTGACTGTCGGACCAAAGTCGGCAGGCAGTCCATTAGCAAACCTCTCAATCTTGGAAAGTTCCGTTGGCACTAGGTACGGAAACAACTTCATTTTCTCAGTAAATACAGTAGCATAGTCATCTATGCTCATCTTCCCCTTCTTCAAGTTTTGGAACTCATTGTTCAGATCAATCAGATCTATCTCTGAACAATACTGCACCCTTAGTTGTTCCAAGAACTCCTCCCATGACATTTTCAGGGCTTCTCGTCGTGGCATAGTATCTGCCAACAACTTCCACCAACTCAAGACTCCAGTCTTTAGTTGTCTAACCGCAAAGACGGTCTTCTGTTTGTTGCTACAGTCACAACTTTCAAATACCATCTCCATCTCGGAGATCCAATCCATTATCTCAACAGGCTTTGGGCTCCCAGAAAGACTTGGCGGTTTGGCGCCCAAGAAGTTCTTGTACATTCTCCCATCCTTGTTGTTTCTCCTTTCTGGATCGTTCCTTCGTTCTCCTTGAGTCCCAACTTGACTCATCATGCAAATATTGTTCCCTTCCTCCGATTGCTCGGGAATCAATTCGGGTTCCTCAATAGGTATGATAGGTTCATCCCTATTATCATGCAACATCTGTCGCATCTCCTCCCATTGTTCGACTAGCATAGCCTGAATCATGGCTTGCACCGCAACCATTGTTATTGGTTCTGGTGTTGCTGCTACAACAGGTATTTGCTCAATAACTGGCGGTTGAATCCTGTTTTCATCCGCGTTTCCAACGCCACTCCTTGTTCTCACCATTTTGATCTACACACCGAATAAGGTGAAATTAGATCCTCATTCACGATAAATATTCAAATCATCCTTATTACTCCGAAACATTTACATGCTAGTTCTAATATCGTAGACGCACGCTTAGAATCCTACACACATAAGGTTTCTAGATCCGGTCGGCAACAGAACGTAGATCCGAACAAATAATATCATATATGGCAACATATAACATTTAGCACATAAAGCATTTTAGGCAACTTTCCTAAAATAAACTAGTGCTCGTGTCTAAAACCCAACAGACACACATCTCAAAATTCCACTTAGCATTCTAAGTTTAAGTCTAGAAATCCTACAAATTCTTAGTTCGCTTAAACTAATGCTCTGATACCAACTGTGACATCCCCAAAATCTCGGCCACAAAAGACCGATTTTCATTTATGCTTTTAAATAATTTCAGAGTAAATCCTTTTGATTTGAAAGAGTTGCGGAATTTGTTCCCAAAACAAAACATGATAAAATAATATTTATCAAAGCATTTCATCAAGAGATGCATTTTCATTATATAATCAAAACTCGGGAGGTCATGTTCCGATACAGACCATAAAGCATAAACGATAACATTACAAGTCATTCAACAAATATATACATATACAGACTTGTAAACATAACAACAAGATGATCAATCCATCTTACACCTTTGTGCCACTTCCTGTAATACAAATAAAACTAAGTGGGTCAGGCTTGGGAGCCTGGTGAGCATATAGGGTTTTCAACTCACAATAAATAAGTTATATTTAATTTCACCAACCAATCACTATCCCGGTTACCCATTCCCGTTATCCTCACTTTACATCCCTAAAACAACATCTATCTCGAGGGACCTAATCTAGGATTTTCATCGGGACGGACATCGCTGCTAAGGGGTTTCCTCAACAATAGATATCCTAAAGGCAACCATGAGGGGGATAGAGTACACCGGTGAACACATCGTTCACAACACCTACAGGTTATGAACCTGCTAGCGTTCCACTGGACTATCTAGATAGAGTCCGTGGTCGTTATCCATACTCCGCTGAATAACTAGATCAACAACAACAACAACATCGAGGCCTCTCATATGTTTATTACACACCAACTATCTACCCATGTTCTACCCAACATATTAGTAGATAAAAATATATATTTTCATACATAGTTTAAAAACCTGTATATCATTTTCATTCAATATATATTCCACATAACAAATGAGGCATACCACATAACACGTATTCCATAGAAAACAATTCAAATCTATGAGATAGAATAAAGTGAATATCCATTCACGCATACAATCACAAAATATACACATAACAAGTATATCGTATAAAATACTTCATAGTTACTCGTTAGAAGAAAGTAACTACACCCTCACACATATAAACCACAATTTACTTAATACACTCAAACCGTAGTTGTATTATTATCGTGTTTATGAAAGGTAGTATACACTCACTTGATCAGAAGATGATCGGACAGCACTACGACTTGCAGAAGTAGTAATCCACAGCAGATCTGGAAGATCTCCACAAAAATCGGACTTCTCGCGGGCAGAGCTTCGGCTCGGGAACCGCACTTCTCGGGATCTTCGGGATCTCGGGACTTGCCTTGGGGCTCAAGAATAATATCGGGGCTTCGGGGTATTTTTGGCACGCAAAACGATGCAAAACGGGAGAGAGAAGAGAGGAAATTAGCAAAATAGCCGGCTGCCCTCGCATCCTATTTATAGGAGGCTGGAGCCTCGGAGTACGCGGGGCGTATAGGCGTACGCGGTGCGTACTGGCCTCCGAAGTCGTCACTGCATGCGTCATCCGAAGTGTTGACACTCTTCGGAGTACGCGGGGCGTACGTCGGATCGGACTGCTGACTCCCCTTCGGATAATGCCGGATTTTTCAATTAAAAATAAATGCAAATTATTTATCAAACTTCGGAAATTCATATCTTCTTCATACAAACTCCGTTTTCGACGTTCTTTATATCCACGGAAAGGTGAGACTACGCTCTACAACTTTCGTTTAGACTCCGTCGACAAATTTTGACTTTATTTTTATTATTTATTTTTAATAGGCCGCGACAGAAAAACTTCGTTATAAATTCATAACTTCTTCGTTTGACGTCCGTTCTCGCCTAACTTTTTATCGCTTCGATACCAACTACGAGGCCTTCGATCCTCGTTTAGATTGTTTCGGCTAAAAACCGCTCGATCTCAAATCGAGTATTTCAGGCTGCATACCGCTAAGTCGAAACTTCGATAAATCATAACTTCCTCATACGAAGTCAGATTTGGGCGTTATATATATATTCGGAAACCTCGTTTCAACTACTACAACATTAACCAAAGATATTAAGTTCATTTTACACTTAAATTTTGACGCTTATTTTTATTCTTAATTAATCAGACCACATAATTAAGCAATTAAGCACAAAACACATAATACTCAAATAATACATTCTTATTATTTCAAAACGGGTTACAAAGGTTAACCTAGACTATTACATTGCTAAAAGCGGCAAGCCCGGAAACACAGGCGTTACATAAAATTTGTTAAAAATTCATAACTTTTTCATCCGACGTCTGTTTGCAACTATATTTATATCGTTGAGCTCCAATTAATGAGATGTTTAATTCTCATTTAGGTTTTGTTGGCTAAAAGTCGATCAATCTAAAATTCTATTTCCAGGGTGTGCACCGTTATGCTAAATCATAGAAAAATCATAACTTCCTCATACGAAGTCAGATTTGGACGTTCTTTTTATGTACGTTCTCATTTTGACATATACTATGACTTTTATTTGGATACAAAATATTTTATCGCGACTCACTTTTTACGATTCCCGGTGTCGAGCGGGTTTTGCCGTCGAAATTCAATAGTCATAACTTCTTCATTATAACTCGGATTTTAGCGTTCTTTATACGTACGGAACCCTTGTGGCATATACTATAACTTAGTTAAGATTATTTATTCTAAATAATATTCTATTTAAAAGTCATTTTTGACGCTTATTGTCTCTAAATTGACTAGCCCGAATCTGCGGGCGTTACATTTTCTTTTTGAGTTTAGTAGGTTGAAGGCACCAATGTTGGCCCATGATTATGCTATGGTAGTATGTTAGTTGAGTGCATGACTCTTGCATGTGTTATGTGCTTATATGTTTACCAGGCCTGAAAACCATTTTGTATGTTATGTATCTTTGTGATTATTTCATGTGTATATGTTTACTTGATATATGTTATTTGTTATATGTATGATGGGTGGGGCCCGATCTGTTTACCGAGCATGGCTAGATGCTAGGCGGGGCCCGATGACAGGGTGGGTCCATTATATGTTATTATATATGGTATTTGGTATTTTGGGGAAGTCACTAAGCTTTGTGCTTACGGTTTTCAGTTTATGTTTCTGGTTCCAAGGGGAAGAGCTCAGGTTGACTGCATCGCAGGAACCACATGGATTTCCACTTTTGAGATATCGCTTTGATTGTTCTGATGTTGAGATACTTATTTTCATTTGAGCTGTATGGATAATGTTTTTGGAAAACTGTTTTATTTAAATTAAAAATGAAAATTTTGGATCATATTTTTGGGACGTTACAAACATGCTCCCAGAAGTCCCTTTCTCCTAATAGATGCGTCCATATGTTTCCAAAATATATGCATCATAGATGAAAAAATAAGTAATTTGAATAACAAATTAACAATAACACAAAAAGAGGTACACCACTTACATTGTTTATGGATATTTGGAAGTTTTCCCAAACTTAACGAATTAAAAACACTTTTTTGTTTGTCCCCCGATTTCTCACATGAACTACAAGATAAACCACAAAGAAGCAAAGGGGAGTATATTAAAATAGAACTTTAAGCTTATTTATTGAAGAGTTTAAGTTGATATTAAAATATTTAAAAAAAGTTAAAAATTGTTAATGTGGCTTAGTTTTCCAACATGTGCTTTGAATAAGTAATAAAAAATTAGAGAAATTAAATATCCTCCTACTTTTTTTTTCTACAAATCCTCCTACCCAATTAAATAGTGACA
Source organism: Lactuca sativa (assembly GCF_002870075.4). Taxonomy (NCBI): domain Eukaryota; kingdom Viridiplantae; phylum Streptophyta; class Magnoliopsida; order Asterales; family Asteraceae; genus Lactuca; species Lactuca sativa. The sequence continues at coordinate 54,445,248 of NC_056629.2, read as the reverse complement.
TGTGTAACAATTAATGCTCATTTAATGATAATTTAATACATTAATATGACACATATCATCATTTAATTGGGTTGGATGATTTGTAGGAACAAAAGTAGGAGGATATCTAATTTCTCAAAAAATTAATCACTTCTATATCTCTTAGAAGTAAGGAGAGATGTTTTGTATGTAATGACAACCATCTATGCATATAACAATTAAATTAGCATATAGACATATAACTTACTTCTTGATTTATAATTATGCTAAATTTAGATTGACAACAGGTTGCATCTAAACATATCTCATATAACTAGTCGGTTCATCTTCATTATAAGGATCGATGTTCATAATCTTTATGCCGGAATTTATTTAGAATATGAGAGAGAAGTTGTATAATAAGTTTTAAAGAAAAATTCAAATGGTTTTAAGGAAAGTAAGATTTTTGATGAAAAAACGATTTGAAGCAACAATTACACCACTTGATGTAAAGTAATGTATAATATGCATGTATTTTTTGGAAAAATATTAGAAACTTTGTTAATTAACGAACCTCATTGGCAACAACTTGAGATTTATTAGAGCCATTAAAACAATTTTCACATTAACAAAATTAAATTTTGTATTCATAATTAAGAAAAGAGATAATTAAATGAAAGAAATAGCAAATCATCAATTCGTAAAACATCTGTTTCAAAACCTAAAAACCTTACAGTAAATTGAAGAAGAAAAACCGATAAAATTGTACTTAGGACCTATATAATCTGGAACCAAGATGATATATTATAAGTAATAACAAAATTGATAATTTATAAAAACTGACAATTTCAAATGATGCTTACCCTAGGCACTTCAATCTATGGAGGAGAGGTACTTGTGGATTGTGTTGGCTTTCCATGGAGAACACTCTAATAAATTGAATTTTACAGCAAAATTGTTAAGTTTATAAAAGATGTCAGTTCTAATACCGTCAAAATATTCACAAAAATGTATGAAAGTGCATCTTATTCTTCTTTGAACGGACAATACAAACCTAAGAAATCCCTTTCAAGATTTTAATTTCCTCCAAATTTTAATAAATGAAAAAATAGACAAAACCTATGACGAACAATGATTAAAACCCATAAAAGGTTAGAATCCGTAAATTAACTTCTTTCTAGTTCCTAAGTAGTTTGGGGATGGGGAACCTTGGTTGAAAAACTCAACAACTTTCTCGATTTCAATGACACTCTTTGGCATCTACCTACAAATATACGAAATATATCAAGCAAAGTAACAAAAAAGAAGGAAAATTACCCAACGATCACAAACTAAAAATTAAACTTAGCATCACTCAACAAAAGTAGTCCGCTCTAAATGAACATGACCTCCCAATTTACACAACAACCTCGCCACATCTTCAAACTACTCAACCCTTGTTTCGAGAATCAAAAAACCAAAAAAGACACAAAAACTACTTACCAATTGCAAGATAATAAAGAAAAAAATGAATAGGGTTTTTTAGTTTTCAGAGAGAATTGAGAAGATACGATGTCATCGAGAGATAATGTTGAACTTATACACAAATCATCAGAAACAAGAAACAAATATATGGAAACAGAGAGCTAGGGTGACGTAGTTGGAGCACTAGAATAGCATTAACAGTCGATGCACAAATCAAAGGGTTTACATTTGTGTTCTTTCTAAAAAATATGGTTTGAAAGAGAAAATTAAAGATGAAGAACTTAAATTGTTGTGTAGCCATTTAAAATATGGGAATCCATAATTCCATATCATTTTCCTGATTTTATGCAATTACAGAGTATATGATTTATTGTAACTGTTTTAAATTTATTTGAAATCTGGATGTATAGTAATTTCTTTAAGGGGGGAAAAACATGTGACAAGGATAATGTCAACAATTTGATCTAAGGGTGGAAAAACTATAAAGAAAATACAATCAAAGGGTCTTGATTCTTTAAGATGAGGTCATAAGGTTTATGTTTTAATATATGACTAATATCATAAAAGTCCTAAGTTTTTAACGCGTAATTGGGAAAAGCCTAACATTTATTATTATTATTGCTATGACAACAACTTTCTCGCATAATTATCACTCTAGCTCACTTAACGAGTTTCATGGTTAAATCTGTTATCTTGTTTGCAAAATCAATCTTAAAATTGGGTTTAAAGCTCAAAATTTGTCCTGTAGCTTGCAAAATGTTACACCATATAGTTTTCTAACTTTATATTTTGTTTGTTATATACTTTATTTATTTTTGTTTTTTATATATATACTTCTTTTGTTTCCTTTATTTTATATATTTACTTTATTTATTTTTCTTTTTCCAGCTTCATTTTCAACAATTTGATTTTTTTTACCTTTTTTGCCTTTTGTTTTCTATTTTTTTTTCAATTTTAGTTATTTATTGTTTTTCTAATGTTTTTCTTTATTTTGATTCAAGTAATTGAACTTGAATTCAATTTAAAATATTATAACAAGTTTTTTTTTATAGAGACTGACTATTATTTATTTTGTTCTTTTTTAGTCTATTATCAAATTGAAAAATATTATCCTGAATTTAAACTATTGATATCACATATAAAAATATGATTAAATTTGCAAGTTATATCACACATTGATACATTAATTCTCAATAAACAAGTTGTTTGTTTCTTTTCTATGTTTTATTTCTTCGTAAGATAAATATAATATCACAAAAGAACAAAAAATAATAAAAAGAAAATAAGCTGGACCTAAAATACAAATATAAATATAACTTTTTTATTTACTTGAATAAAAATAAAAAATTACAAAAACTATAAATTAACACTATTATAATATACTCTTGTATATTCATACATTTTACATTTTTTTAAAAGGTTAAAAAAAGTTTAAAATACGAAAAAATAAAAAGAAATAATACGAAAACAAATTATAAATTAAAAATATGAAAAAAAAAATTAAAATATAATACAAAAAAATAAAGTATATATATATATATATATATATATATATATATATATATATATATATATATATATAATGAAAATAAATTTAAAAGACAAAAAAATAAAATAAAGTATATAAAAATCGAAAAATAAAGTTAAAAAACTATATGGTGTAATTTTTTGCAACTATATGAACCAAAATTAAACTTTACACATATTTATAGGACTGATTTTGCAAAAAAGATAACATCATTAATCTTGAAACTCGTTAAGAGTAGAATAATAATTCAATGAGAAAGTTATAGCCATAACAATAATAATAATAATAATAATAATAATAATAATAATAATAATAATAAATGTTAGAGTTTTTTTCAATTACGCCTTAAAAACTTAGAACTTTTATTATATTAGTCATTTAATATTATATATATATATATATATATATATATATATATATATATATATATATATATATATATATATATATATATATATATATATAAGGCTAGGTTATAATGTGGATATACAACTATTGTGCGTACGTATGGACAATGTTATTCTATGAGAATTACTATAAGAATAGGCTGTTTAATAATGTGAATATGTTCAGCGTCACACAAATGTCGTTATTTTCATGCATTTTCATTAATTTTTATTCTTACAGAATACTACTTAATAAACATTCTGACAACATTATGACAGAATGAGAATAATAATAAAAGTCTATAATAACCTTATAGACGATTTCATTAGTGAGAATGTGTGATAATTACAATAGTTATGTAAGATTGAACGTATTCATAATATCAAACAACATATTTTTTTCTTTGTCATTCTCACAGAATAGTACTATCGATACGTCTGTATAATAGATGTTAATCCACATGTGAACGTATTTCGCTCTCTCTCTCTCTCTCTCTCTCTCTCTATATATATATATATATATATATATATATATATATATATATATATATATATATATATATATATATATATATATATATATATTCGAGATACCTAGAATAACTTTGATTGTTACACATTTATGTGTTGATTAGCTGATATAGTTTGTTGTAGAAATACATCAATCCACTATCAGTCTATACACATGAATGAAACCGGTTCTTTTGCTTCCTTTAGAATTTTGTCATTCTTTTCTTAATTGCTGAAACTAATGTAAAACTTCAATGTAATATTGGTTTTTGCAATCCTGTATAATCATGTTACATTATTTTATCTTAGAAAACAAATAGTCGATACAAAACGAGAATGTTTTAAGGACACTCTACTGAACACATGCCTCAACCACTATTACGATTTTTTTTCTTTTATACATTCTTCTGATATATTCTCCTAACAGTTTTACTTCAACTGTTATGTTACAATCATGTTTCAATTTTCATATAATATACAATCTTTAAACACTAAACAATCTTTATTTACAGACTCTTCTAAATCATTGGCGGAACCAGAAATTTTAATATGAGATACAAACATTGTCAATATATTATATGTAGTTATCCAATATTGGGCGTTAAAAAACATGTTATAATCTTTTTAATTGGGGGTACAATAACATGAAACATGTTTACAAATAATATTTTTTATATATATAAAACAATTTTTCGATCTAACTCCGCCACTGTTCTAAATATTTAGTCCATATCTTTTTTAGCGAATTAGTCTACTAAATTTTATAATTTCAAAAACAAATATTACCTTAATTTTAAGCATGTGACGTTTCGCATATAAATCGTAAGCATACCTAATATGGTGTTTGTAGATAAGGCCCATGTTTCTTAAGAAGTGGTATATAAAAAGAGTGCTATTATATCTGACCATCACTCACATAAATTGGGTATATACACATTCAGCCATTCACAGAGAGGTACACAAAATAATTGGAAAGGTACTAATACAACTATCCTATAAAAACACCCCATACTACGTTGCAGGTTTCTGGCTTTCTGCTGAAGTGGCATGAAGGAGTTCACAAATATGAAGCAGTCCGTGTCTCCATGAGTTAACGCAATTGATTCATATTTACATTTCGTGCCCGGCCCTATTATTAGAAACACGTGATAAAATATGAAAATTATTTTTAAAATTACATCATAAAGCTATCTATTACCTTCGAAATGTGAGAAGGGTTGAATTTGTTCTGACAGATCGGTTTTTTACAAAAAAAATATTTTTAATTTTATAAAAATATTTTGAATTTGCTTTATGATTTCATATATCAAAAATAGATTAAATTAATAAATAAAATAGTGAAACTTATATATAAACATTTAAAAGGAGGGTACAGTAGGTATAGATTTATAGCCCTTCATCGTTTTTCTTGTGGTTGTAATTTCATCAAAACCATGTAACGGTGGTGAAACATCTAATATGCTCAAGAGTCATATTAAAATGATATTGGTAAATGATATATGATTCTAAGGGTCACACTAACAACAACTTGATACAAATGATTATTTATTAGAAATTGATTTTAATAAATATTTATAAACTCTTATAATAAATTAGGAAAAAATATTTATTTTAAGAAAATAATTATTTAATAATACAAATAACACATTATTTCATAATGTATGTATTAATAAGTCATGTATAACATTTTGGATTAGTTGAATCTTTTGTCTTTTACCTATAGACAAAATTTATATTTTATAAACTTTGAGTTTATAAAATTTAAACATTTTGTCTTCTTTTGATAGACATGGCCGAAACTAGTGTAGACTAGTTAGGTTATGGCCTTTTGTATTTGTTTAATGTAAAGAATACAAACTAGAAGAAACACACTCATGACATAGGGACATGCTTGCTTAAAGTGTTAAGATCTAATGAGTATTGACTCTTCTTTATAGCTATATAAAGGTTGCACTTTTGCAACTTTCTTCTTGCACCATTTTCTTGCTAAGGGTCAGAAGCATCTCTTCCCTTCTCTATCTTCTCTCTAAAGTCTTGCACTTTGAAGATATAAGTTGCTTCCATCATCTCTTTAAGTTATAATCCTTTTTTTGACTAAAAGCTTAAGAGTTGTAACTCGCATTACATCAAGTTGGTACATTGTTGGTATGTTAATGGTTCATCCTCACTCCATCAACTTCCAGGCCTCTCATAGAGGACTAAAAGTGCTTCCAAAGTTGTTACCACTTCTTCTTTCTATGGTTGGGTTTTAAATCTTTCATTTACTTGCAAGATGATTCCTGGTGGGTGATAAATTGTTTATGTTATTTAAAAAACTCAAGTCTTTCGTTTGCCATTATTTGTAATTTTTGAAACTAAGTTTTAAATAAAACCCAACAGGTGGTTCGTCTTTATCATGGGAAATGTGTGTGTGTGTGAGGCTATTAGGAGTGGAGGAAGTAAAGGACGTGTGATGCTGACTTGGACAGCCAAGTCACGCGTGAACACCGTCCCGATGTTCGGTGGCTTTGTTGTGATGTGGCTGGCAATGGATTTTTGACTGTTTTCTTTGATTCCTTTTCTTTTTCTATTGTGGACCCAAAAAATAAAAATAAAAATTATTTCATTTTTCAGTTTAAAAAACATATCTTACGACTACAAATAATATTTATTTTATATACATTTTACACTACAAAAACACACAATCTCTTCACATTTTCTTTATTTTCTTCAACCTATGGATCCAAATCAAAATACTTCATCCAATACCATCACCTCAAACACTCCAAATATTCATTTGCAAATCTTAGTTATATGTAATTGAATCTCGACCTGGAAAATTTAAACGCAATTTTAAAAATTCAACAAGTTCTTGAAAAATATCGCAACTATAATCTATGTTTTCATGTTTTTTTTAGTAATTTAGGCTTAATTTTCTATTTTTTTTATGTTTTTTAGTAATTTAGGTTTAATTTTCTATGTTTTTTTAGTAATTTGGCTTTAGTTTTCTATTTTTTTAGGTTTAGTTTTCTATGTTTTTTAATTAATGTATTGTGGTTTCAATTAATGTAAAATATTTTATTATGTTTTAAATTATGTTCTTATTTAATTTAAGCATAAAAAAATTGCTGAGTGGTAACCATTTCCAATGTCTAGTGGTTTGGTGGTGAAGATGGTGTGGCGAAGATGTGACAACGCTTATCCAGTAGGTTCGTGGTAACCACTCCCTAGAGAGAGATAGAGAGGGAGAGGGAGAGAGAGCTCGACTAAGAACTTTGATCTTCAAAGTTGTGCAGAATGATTAATTTGCACTGCCTTAGAAGAGCTCGACTAAGAACTGTTACTGTAAAGGCAAAGTAGGGTTACAAGAAGATCGATACAAAACAAGGTGCATGCATGCACTATAAATACCCTAACCCTAGCACAATAAAGAAACCGGGTGGACAGGCCAAACCCGTTACTAATGGACTATAATAATACAACACAAAATGAACACAACACTATATAGCCCAACAACAACCAATATTGTGTTAACCACCAGGAGGTCCGATCCAAACACCCCTAGTCAGTTCATCCATTCGTTGCTTTCTACCACCTTGCACCGCCACATCATCTTGTTAGAAATCGTCGATCGTTGCCTACAATATATCATTCTCAACCAAAACTACACCAACTGACTACCTACACTACAGTCAATGGCGAAAATGTTATATATAGGGTTTTCAAACCACCAGATCCACCGCTAGATCTGTTCAAGTAGTACAGGCTTGAAGCTTCAATGTTATAAGGTTGTGCCTGGGTTGTGGAAGCCAACAAATGGAGGAACTAACCAGGTGGTATGATTTTGTGGCATAAGCTGGTCAAAGGCAACAAACAGAGGAACTGACAGGGGTGTTTGGGTTGGACTTCTTGGTGGTTAAAATAGTGATGGTTCGACTAGAAAACGATCGGCTTGGTGACAAATATAAAGGATTCAGACGGATTATGAAGAGGTTGTCGCAGCTGGCTATTGGATAGCGGTGTTGGGCGAAACAGATTGGTAGTGTTTCCATCGAACCTCCGATGAAGGTGATTAGCGATGGTCCCGACGATTTTCGATAGTGAGATGCGATGCTTTTGCGTATTCCGAAGACTTTGTGGTAGAACCAATAAATTAAAAAGAATTAATATTATACATTTAAAATAAATTAATGATCCACTAAATATTATTTATTATATATAGAATATAATAAATTAAATGTAATAATTCAATAAAAAAATCTAATAATTTTTTTTAAATCATCCAATAATTTTTTAAAAAAAAAATAGTTAAAAGAAATTAGTAATATAATAATGTAATACTTATTAATATATAAATATTATATATTAAAAATAAAATTAGCTAATAATCAGATAAAAAATAATCCAATAAAATTAAAATAAAAAATAATAATGTATAATATGTTGGTGATTTTGATCATCAATGTTATTTAAGTGTATTGAGATTACTTTGTGTGTGACCAAAAATGATCTTGATAAATATTAAACAAGTAAGGAAGGTGTGGAGTACACACTTGTTTAAGTTTGATCAAGTTTCAAAGTACACTGTCATTTAGGGGCGAAGCCCCTAAACGAACGAGGGTCCGGGGGCAGCGCCCCTGGGAGCGGGGTCCAAGGGGCGGCAGCCTCTGGCGGGGTCCAAGGGGCAGAGCCCCTGGCTGGGATCGAGCTTAATGGTTTTCAGACAAAGATATTAAAGTTGGTTTTGGTCTCATTTTCTGGTACATATGAAAATATCATCAAACATTCTCGGTTCTTGTCTCTTTGAGTCTTATCCAATTGAAGATTTGGGAGTACCACCAAATACTTCGATTTGAAAGTGATAATCACAATTCTCAGAATTTCCAAGCCTTTCTACACCCAAAGTTTCTAACATAATAGTTCAATAAAATTAAAAAGAAAGAAGAATTAATATATAATAATTCAATAAATTTTAAAAGAAGAATTACATAAATGTTCTTTATAATTTGGTAAAAAGAGATAACTGTAAAAATGGTCTCTAAGGGTAAAATTGTTATTTTAATGAAGTTAACAACCAAATGTTAAAGTTAACAAAATAGGGACCTAAACTACAACTAAACCACCAAATAATGACCTTTTTTGCTAATAAACTTTTTTTAACCTTACCGAAAGAAATCCGCTAGCCACATGGACCATTTTTACAATTTTGTCTTTTATGTGGTTAAGATCCAAACGTTTGAAAAATTACAGATTTGACCATTTTTCAACAACTTTTGTTGTGGTTTTGGTCATTCATCCATTAAGTTTAGCTGATTGACTGTTAACTTTTTTAAAACGACAATTTTACCTTCATTGACCATTTTCACATTTTTGTCTTTTACCTTACTATAAGGACCATTTTTGCATACATTCTTTTTTATTTTATTGAAGTATTATATATTAATAAGTATTATTTTTAATATATAGTATTATATATTAATAAATATGGTTTTATTGGATTATTAATTTATTTTAGTTGATATTTTTAAATTTTTTTTTGCTCGAGTAATTCTTTTTTATTGAATTATTATATATCAATACATATAGTTTTTAATTATAATATTTATATCATAGTAAATATTATATTATTGGATTATTAATTTCTTTTAGTTAATTTTTGTAATTTTTAAAATTTTTTTTTATTGGATCATTACTTTTAATTTATTTTTTGCTTCATATACTAAATACTATTTTATTGGATTATTAATTTATTTTTAATTTATAATATTAGTTCTTGTTAATTTTATTGGTTTCACCACAAAGTCGTGGGATACGCAAAATCGTCGTCTCTCACCATCGAAATTGTTAGGATCACTGTCAAACACCTTCATTGCATGTAGCTTATAATGAAAAACCATAGAGAAAACACCACTACCATCACTCGATCACCACCACCACTTATAATTGTTATGGGGATTTGTTACACATTATGTGGGATATGAAGGATTCCAGTGGATTAGGAAGAGGTTGTCGTAGGTGCTACCAACAACGTTGGGTGGAACATGGTGGGGTTTCTGTTGAACCTCTGAGGTGTTTGGCGGTGATCCTTCCAATTTTTGATGATGAGAAGCGACGCTTTTGCGTATTTCGACGACTTTGTGGTGAAACTAATAAAATTAATTTCTTTTAGTTGATTCTTTTTATAATTTCTTTTTAGTAATCCAATAAAATAATGTATACTATTATTCTTTTTAATTTTATTAGTTTCACTACAAAGTCGTCGAAATACGCAAAAACGTCGCTTCTCATCGTCAAAAATTGGCAGGATCACCGCCGAACACCTTCATCGAAGGTTCAACAGAAACCCCATCCTGTTCCACCCAACGTTGCTGGTAGCCACCTGCGACAACCTTTTCATAATCCACTGAAAATCCTTCATATCCTACAAAATGCGCAACAAACCCCTGTAACAATTATAAGTGGTGGTGGTGACCGAGTGATGCTGGTGGTGTTTTTCCTATGGTTTCACATTATAAGCTACATGCAATGAAGTTGTTTGGCAGTGATCCTGACGATTTCGATGATGAGAGACGAAGATTTTACGTATCCCACGACTTTGTGGTGGAACCCTTAAAACTAACAGGAACTATAATTATAAATTAAAAGTAAATTAATAATCCAATAAAATAATATTTAGTATATGAAGAAAATAATAAACTAAAAGTAATAATTGAATAAAAATAATTTAAAAAAAAAAGAAATTACAAAAATTAACTAAAAGAAAGAAATAATCCAATAATATAATATTTATAAAGATATAAATATTATATATTTAAAACTATATAATTCAATAAAAAAGGAACTACTTCAACAATTTAAAAAAAAATCAACTAAAATAAATTAATAATCCAATAAAACAATATTTATTAATATATAATATTGTATATCAAAAGTAATATTTATTAATATATAATACTTCAATAAAATAAAAAAAAATGTATGCTAAAATGGTCCTTATAGTATGGTAAAGACACAACTGTGAAAATGATACCTGAAGGTAAAATTGTCATTTTAAAGAAGTAAACAGCCAAACAGCTAAACTTAATGGATGAGAGACCAAAACGACAACAAAACTTGTTGAAAATGACATAATCTACAAATTTTCAAACTTTTGAACCGTAACCACATAAAATGATAAACCACGTGGACCATTTTTACAGTTTTATCTTGAAAATCTGTGTTAATCTCGGTGGGTAGTGATCGAAAAATTGTATAGTGTAGATACATAAATATAATCATTTAGTAATTTCAATGGCATGCTAAGGCTTTTTAAAAAATATCAATGGTAAATTATGGATTTTAAAAATCAACATATGCTCTCTTTATCTCACATTTCTATCGTCACTGATTGGTTTGACTTTAAATCCCAATATTATTTATAATAGTGCCCCACCTTCATTAGACTTGTCCAATCCTGAACCACATGAAATTTTAGCATGCAATTATTATTGAATATTCCTAGAATTCTTTTCAAAGTATTAGTCGCTAAACCAAGCAGATATTTATTTCTTAGGGAAAATTATATAAAAAAAAATCATTATATTATCATAAAATTTTAATTTTCACACTACGTTATCTTTTTGTAATTAATTAACTCAATGGGATTAATGCAGAAAAATATCAATATTTTAGGAAAATTTTTAATAAAGTTCTAAAAGTTTTTTTTAATAGAAAAGTCCGATTATTTAAAATTTTGCCTAAATTAATAAAAAAAGTGTTTTTTTTTATATTTGAACAGCAAATGACAAATTATGTGATTTTCTCAAAATAATAAGAATTTTTTGTTCAAAAAAAACTTTTAGGACTTTATCAAAAATTTTCCCAAAATAATAAAACTTTTCTGCATAAAACCCGTCACTATACTCATAATTTTGTTGCAATATCAACCAAATGACCAATTCTTCCTGTTATTTTGTAACCATTTTCCCGAATTGCAATAATGTCACTAAGTTTACCAACTTCCAATTTTGGCACCGAGTTTAAATTTGCAAGAAAGTCACTGCATTACCACACAATTTCGATTTTGACACCAAGTTTTTTTCCTCAATTATGTCAACATTTACAATTTTGTTACAATGTCAACCAATTGACCGATTCAAGAGATTTATTGTGGTTTAGAAGCTCAATTTAGAAGCTAGATTTGTACAACAGATCAATACATGTCGGTTATTGGTTCAAATTCATTTACAAGTTAGTGAAAGGGTATAGCTATCCATTCCGGATATGTTATTGTGGTTTAGAAGCTCGATTTGTACAACAAGTAAATGAAGACCCTTACAAGGTCGATTTAGTGGACTCACTAAGCATGTCCTGAATCGACACTGGGGTCTACAATTAATTATTGTACAAATCACGCTTGTAAACTATAATAACATCTCCTAAAAGGGTGGGTACGCCTTTTTCATTGACTTTTAAGTGAGTTTCAACCATAGATTGACCTTTAGATGCCATTTGTGAAGAAATACTCTGACAAAAGTAAGGACTTTAAACCATTTTTGTTGACTTGTAAGTGAGTTTGAACCATTGGACCGACCTTTAATTATGTGTTGTATAAATCGAGCTTCTAAACCATAATAACATCTCATGAATCGGTCAATTGATTGATATTGCAACAGGATTATAAATGTAACAACATAATTGAGAAAGAATTCGGTGTCAAGTTTGTGGTAATATAGTGACTTTCATGCAATTTGAAACTCGTCAAAATCAAAATTTGGTAAACTTAGTGACTTTATTGCAATTTGGGAAAAGTGGTTACCAGAAGAATAAGGAGAACTTGTCATTTCGTTGATATTACAACAAAACTGTAAATATAGTGACATAATTGCGAAAAAACTAACTCGATGCTAAAATCAAATTTTCATGGTAATATAGTGACTTTCTTGTAATTTACCCTATTTCTTATTCTCTTGGCCATAATTCACTTTCCACAAGTATATATTTAATCATATATTATACTAGTTGTAAGATCTGTATACTACACATGTTAATTAAAAGAATATAAAAGATTAAACAATAAGCATGTTTAAAGTGAAATTTCAAAATAAATACTATTGAAATAACAAATAATTAAGTAATTTAATCTATGATAATAAAAAGTTATTGACATATGTTAAAGAATTGTCCTGGATCACCAATTTCCAAAGACTTTTGTTAATACAACATTATATATAGTATTGATAAGTTTACATGATTGTCTAAAATTAAAATTTTTAATTCATTTCTCGGAATCAATAAATTGCAAAGTTATAATCTGTATACTATATAGTTCATAAAGTAATTAGCATAGACTATAAAAATCATAATAAGTAATCATAAATTTACAAACAATAATAAAATTGAACACATATATTTTAAAGATTAATACATACACATTAAAAATAATAAAAAAAATATTTTAAAAGAAGAATATTCAATTAGTTATAAAAAGACATATAAATATATATTTCAAAACCAAGGACAAACAATAAATATGTTTTATAAATACTATCCTTAAAATCTACTATTATGTAATCATGATAATAAAGATATTTAATTTGCATGAGTTAGGGTATTGTTATCGATACTATGTAAAATAAATAAAAGAAGTCGTGATTATGACTTAGTTGGAGCCTCTAAATGAAAAGAAAATGGTTTTGGTAAATTGGAAACAATTATAAATCAACTATTCATAACAACAAAAAAAATGGTATTTAATGAACGACATAATAGTTTCAATAAAAAAAAAGTTGATTTTGAGTAACTAATTATTATGAGTGTTTTTTGGAAATGGTATATATATATATATATATATATATATATATATATATATATATATATATATATATATATATATATATATATATATATATATATATATATATATATATATATATAATCAACTTTTTTTCATTGAAACTATTATGTCGTTCACTAAATACCATTTTTTTTTGCTGTTATGAATAGTTGATTTATAATTATTTCCAATTTACCAAAACCATTTTCTTTTCATTTAGAAGCTCCAACTAAGTCATAATCGAGACTTCTTTTATTTATTTTACATAGTATCGATAACAATACCCTAACTCATGCTAATTAAATATCTTTATTATCATGATTACATAATAGTAGATTTTAAGGATAGTATTTATAAAACATATTTAAATGATTTCCATAATTATATGTATATTAAACGATATCCATAATTATAATTCTATTTTTATGAAAACTAATTAAATCCGTCGTTAATGCCAGCAATAACATTTTTTCAGAATAAATTTCCATCTAAGTTTTTTATATATGAGTTTGTACTTTGTTTCAAGACTCAATCACTTAAAATACAATAAAGTTGTATGAAATATGAAGAACGAGAGTGTATTCTACTAAAATACACTCTCATTCTGCTGCAATACACTCTCATTCTTCTAGATATGAATTTATTCTGTAAGAATATTATTGTTAACATTAATAACGAATTTAATTAGTTTTCATAAAAATGAGTTATAAGTATGGATAATATTTAATATACATATAATTAATACTAAATTCCTATTGGTGCATTTTAGCACACAATAGATGTGAAAAACATTTTAACCTACATCTCTCTCTCTCTCTCTCTCTCTCTATATATATATATATATATATATATATATATATATATATATATATATATATATATATATATATATATATATAACATTAAAATGCCACCACGATTAGCAAGTGGCCAACAAGTGGGGTATGATAAAGTAGAAAGATTGTTTATAATTGAAGATTATAAAAATGGAGAGACACTCTAATTTACCCAACTACCACATCTGATAGAATTTCTATATTTAATCCTAATGTATGCTTGGGAGATGACATTATCCGTGATCTTGGTTGGAGGTGTGCCATGATTATTGAAGATCTTGTTGTTCCCTGCTAGCCACATATACCAAAGAATACAAAAGAGAATGACATTAAGCTTGCTCCTTTTCTGTGGACAGTGACCCCATGCTACCTTAAAATCTATGAATACTGACGCCGTTGAGAATTAACTACTCAGAATGCCACACCACTTGAATACCCAATCACGAGTGTCACAACCCAAAACCGGAACGACGGAAACGTTCTGGGGTGGATGACGTCATATCAAGTATATTGCAACATATGTAGTATAGTAATAAAAGTACAATAACCATTGCATTAATAGTAATAGTTTTACATAGTTTACATTACATAGAAACATCAACGTAATACAAGTAATAATATAGGTGCAACTTGGTACTAAACTGTCTTCACCAAAAGCTCCTGAGATGTACCTATCTATTGTTGACCTGAGAATACAAGTTATTTGAAAGCGAGTATCAGCATTTTTACAAATTCTGGTGAGTTCATAAGTATTTAGTGTCATTTTATTCAAATAACTTTATAAAAAGTAGTAGTTTAGAATCAACGGTGTATTAGAGTCCTTTCCAGAAAATCCTATATTTCCTAAATCAAAGCAGTCTTCTACCAAGACCCGACAGTGTTATGTTTTAAAGAGAATTTCCTTAAAATATTATCATTACCAAATTACGGTATTTGACCTTAAAGAAAGTAGAAGGATATCACAAGTACAAACATTAGGGAAAATAACATATGCCTCAGCAGGAAATACTGCTGACTAAGGCAAAAGAAATCATAAACTCCAAGAGAGTATCGAATGAACGACACGCCTGGCTCAGTCTAACGAAAGGAGACACAGATCCCAGACGGTATCAAATGTACGATACGACTAGCAAGGTCTAAAACAGTGAACACAGACCCCAGACAGTATTAAATGAAAGATACAACTAGCAAGGTCTAAAACAGAGTAATTCTAAGAGTGTGTTTCCAGCATACAGTGTTAAACATCGTTACCTTAAGACCATGAATTATAAGGTAAACATGGAAATACTCGTAACCATACTAAGCGACACTAGAGTACTTGACGCCCTGCCAGCGTCGGTATAAATATGACATTTGTCACCCCTTGGCTTGGTAGGCCGTGGACTGTAGCTAGCAGTCAGGGTGCGGGGGTGTCAATCCTGTATAGATCTATACACACAAAGTCCGCTCTCCCTACAAGAGACTCTGGTTACCAACTCGACGACGGGGAGATCCGTGTCTTGAAGATGCATCTCGAACAGTGAATTCTGATGTAAGTGCTCGACTAACAGTAGAGACTCATAACTAAACTGATCGATGTAAACCTATATGTCTATACATGTATACATAATATATAATTAATGATCAAACGACCTTTGGACGGATATTCGATCCCACCAGACCACATCCAAACGAGGAAAAGGAAATAGGGCGAACTAGCCTTCCTAAGTCCTTTAAACATTATTTATATGACTATACAAGTACAGACATACATTTAACTAAGTAGAAACATTTAACGAAGTTGAAGTGTTGAACGAAGTAGGAGTGTTAATAAGTAGAAGCGTATCACGAAGTAGAAGCGTATCATGAAGTAAAAGCGTTAACAAAGTAGTAGCATTTAACTAAGTAGGAGCATTAACTAAGTAGAAGAATAACGAAGCAGTAGTATCTAACGAAGTAGGAGTATAAAAACATGAAAGAAAACTTTGATGAAAACTTTGGAAAACCTTTATACTTAAGAAAATCACGACTTGGTATTCTTTTGTAAAATAAGTTTGAAAACCTTTAGAAATCCTTTGAAAACTTTTCATAAATGAGTTTTGAGTGAAACTTTGATAAAACATTATAGGTAAAGAAATCCTTTGTTTAAAATACTGCTGTAACTGAATTTGAAGTAAAACATACAGCACGAGAGACAATTTGAGAAAAGCTTTGAACAAGTAAAGACGTTTTAGAAAAGCATTTACAGTATCATACTTGGTAAAACAGTTGACAGTGTAATAAATCCTTGTGCATGCGGGTTATCAATCACATGTGATTGATATGATAACTGGCATGTTTTAACTTGTATCCCCCCCATAAAAGCATGTAAAAACATTTAAAAGGTTATTTCAGGGGTATGAACTCACCTGTTGCAAGTGGATCGGGTGAAGGTGCCGGTTGGGTGCTCGAGGTCAAATAAAGACTTGAGCACACTAAGTGACCAATTAATATATGATGACATATGTTTACATACAACTAGTAAATATGTTAGTAATTAAACACGTATACGCATCCTAAAGTGCGGAAAACACTTTGGTTAAGTGCTAGGGGTGTCCCGGGTAACATCTAAAGGAATGTATGGCTTAGATAGGGAGTTTACTCTTCAAGAGTAAACTCTTTATAGAGTTCATGGCCCTAAGACCAACTCCCCATGAGTTTACGGCCATAAACTCATGGTGGGGGTGTTCTAGGATGCTAAATGGTCTTAAATCTCTCATAAAATTAGTCTAGGTCCAAATGTAAGGCATATGAAAGGGTTTAAGGCTCTAAATGGACCATTTGAGGAGTTTACGGCCCTAAACAAGGATTTTACGACCGTAAGCTCCTATATGCTCATTCCTTGGGTGTATTAAGGTCTTAAATGGTAGAGAATAAAGTTCTATGCATTTTTCCAAGTCAAATGAAG
The DNA here is from genome assembly GCF_002870075.4 of Lactuca sativa. Taxonomy (NCBI): domain Eukaryota; kingdom Viridiplantae; phylum Streptophyta; class Magnoliopsida; order Asterales; family Asteraceae; genus Lactuca; species Lactuca sativa. The sequence goes on along the minus strand of NC_056629.2, from coordinate 54,427,847 downwards.
AAGTTAGGGCATCATTTGGGCACTCTTTGGGAGTTTACGGCCCATGGACCAATTCTAGGGGGTTTACGGCCATAAACTCCTAAGTCCATGATTTAATTGAAGTTTAAAGCCTTTACTTCAATGGGGGTTGCTTCTAGACATTTTCCCAGGCCATAAGGAGTGTTTGAGGGCATTTCTAAGACCTTAAAGGGTGTTCACGGCCTATGAAGAGGGGTTTATGGTCCAAGAGGGTTCTTGGGCCATAAACTCAAGTTTACTCTTCATATGGCAAGGTTTTGGTGTTCTAAGCTCGAAGGTGTAAGTCTACAAGTCATATCTAAGCCCTAGGGGTAGTTTAGAGGGGTTTTGGGGCTTAAAAACCCCACTTAAGGGTGTTCACGGTCCAAGAGGGTTCTTGGGCCGTAAACACAAAATCTTGCCCCTATTTGATGTCTTAAACTTGAGTTTGCATGTTAACTAAGCTATAAACCAAGTTAGGATAGATTACTTACTAGTTTGGGGCTCGAAACGGGTGTTTATGGCTCGAAAACAAGTTGTAGAGAAAGAGTGTAGTGAGAGAGTGAAAAGTCTCAAATGGACTCCACTCACCCCTATATAGGGGTTTGAGTTGGGACTCATTGGAAATCTACCCGATACTGCCGTTAAACGGGGCTTTTGGTCGCACCCGATTAAACAGTCGTATTTTGACTTGGTTGAAATTAAAACTTTTCAAGGGATTTATGAGGGTGTTCTAATTTATTTCAACCCTTACAAAGTCATTATAAAATTCCCAAATTAATTAACTTCTTCAAAAAGGTTAACGGACAATAAATAAAGCAAGGCTTATTAACGAAACGAGGGGTTAAAAATGACCGAATAAATTTCGGGTTGTCACATCATCCCCCCGTTAAAGGGAATTTCGTCCCGAAAATCAGGTTTAGGCAAGGAAGTAGGTATGAATGAATGAGTAATGAAATGAGGGTACTTGCTATTCGAATGGTCCTCGCGTTCCCAAGTGAACTCCGGTCTTCGCTTGGCCCTCCAGCAAACCTTCATTTACGGGATGCAGATTCCGTCTCGTGCAGTTAGCGATTCCTACAGGTTTGTCTACGAAGTTAGGGTTCCCAATGGTTCTATCAAGATGAGTGGGATACAAAGAGTGACATTGGGCAAACACTTATCAAGTCTAAGAAGTGGATTGATCTGGGGTGAAACTTGTGGAATATCCGAAAGTAGTAGTGGTTTGACGAGGGTGGGACCAATCTTTGTAAAGAATCTCGGATGGTCCTAAGCTCTCAGAAGGGTAGAGATTTTCAGTACTTAGAACATAGTGTACTTCTGTGGCGAGATCGTCACTGGCATGATCGCCATTCCGAAGTTCCAACCGTTCTCTCATACTGGGAGTGTGGTCCTTCTGGTTGGTTCTTAGAAAGATCGGGTTGTCCTTGGATTCATGTTCCAGTTAATTGGCTCTCCGAGGTTTTCTAGATCATCGGATCGATTGCGTGTCTACGGGTATCTGTTTATTGTAGAGTGTCTATCTCAATCTTGTGCAAAATGAACCTGCACTTCTGATTTTTGAGATATTTCTAACAGAAACCCCCAGGGTCGGGGAGATAGGGTTTCATGAGACGAGTGTTGGACTATCTTGGGAGGTGGTTCTACTATTTCTGTGCGAGATAGTATTCATGGAACACTTAGTAGTCCAATGAATCTCTAAGACATGTCCTATCCTCTAATGCGTTGGTTTATTTTAGTGTGGAAAGCGCGTGCTCTTGTATAACCCATCGACTAACACCTTGACTGGTGTCAAGTCTAAAATCTCTTCGGGATCTGGGTTATAAGGTCTAACGCAACCTACTCTCGCACTTTATTCAAGTATTCTTGGCTATGGAGGTTATCCTGTGGTTCTCGGTATTATAGTGTTCACTTCGGAGAATGCAGTCTATCGTCTACAGGGCGACGATGATTTCCTCCATGCGAGAGGGCGGAGGGTCCTAGGCACTACTCGTCGATCACGGGGTGGACGAAGTGCCTGAGTAGTGCGAACACCTTCTACAACTACTTTCCCGAAGGTTCTGAGTTTTCTCGGTCTAGGTCAAATCTAGTGAGTATATGGTTCCATCACACGGAACTTTAATCTCCTCATCCACTCTTCTCAGGGTTTAACTTATCGTAGCTTCCAGGGACACGAGATATCCGCTGATATGCCTATTTCTGGGAATTAAGTGTGAATAGATGGTCGTAGTCAATGTCCTTGACTCTTACGACTTAGATTTCCTTACCAACCGAGGGTGTTAGCTACTATGTTGGCTTAACCGGGGTGACAACAAATTTCGGATTTGCGGTCATTATAGTAGCTCAACCCGCAGTGGTTCTCTTGACTCTAGCTCTTATTCTATGGGATAGGATGAAGGGTGTTACTACAAGGTTTGTGGTAGCTCTCACACTCGGCTTAACCACTAATACTTGGTGTATGCAAGCCGTATATAATTGAGGTCGGCAGGATGTTCAGTTTTGCGACTCTACCCCAGACCCACAACCCAACGAGGAATAGGGAGTAGGGAGGAAACACACATCTTAAATATTTTTGATCTCAATTGTATACCGCCCTTATGCATATACTCAGTTATAGTGGTCAGCCCTATGAGTTCTATCCTCTAGATTCACGAACCAAATTGCGAGGTGCGAGGGGTCTTACTGGGGGTTCTACGGAGTATGCTTCAGGTGGTTATCGTCTTCTGGAATACATGCAGTGTCTTCGCTTCGGTTCCTTTATGTCTAAGAAGGGTTGGTTAACAGCGCGCGGTACCTTTCTCATGGGTACTTCAGAAGGTTTGAGATAAGAGTGACGACTGACGGATCGCATTAGTTTTTATTATTTTTATTTTGTTTAGGTTCGGAAGAACCTTTATCTGCCGAAATGGCTACGGTGAAACTTCTTTTTACACAGCACTAAGGATTTACATATGGTTGCACTAAGTCGAACCATGATCGATAGCGACGTCGAAGTTGGCATACTTCGACATGATATAGAATGAGGGTCGATCGGGTCATGTGCTGAACGGGCACACAAGTTCTTGGCGTCTTAGGTTTTGTCCCGTGTATCACTATCGCGGATTCTTGGACCGATAGAGTCGACGCGGAACTATAGAGGGTCCTGAGTGTTTCTGAGTAGAGTACTTTTTCATGAATGGATTCTCACGAGGCATTTCTATGATCGCCTAACATATACTACTCATGTATAATTAAGGTGGGGAGGACTGTTGACTGAGCGACTCCGCCCTAAATCCACAACCAAACGAGGAACAGGAAATGAGGTGGCATTCACTCACTCTAGGTCTATCCATCTCAATTATACATGGCCGTAATGTATATACTTAGCCATTATAGTTTTACCTGATGAAAATTTTAAATTTTATAACAGTGCTGCGACTTTCGCCTTAACAGGGAAGTAATTACATTTAGAATTAGCCTTTTAATGTTTTTGGTTAGTTATCTGAGATTGAGAGACGTACCAAAAAATCTACCGGTTTCCTTGATGCTTCTCCCTAAGCAGGTAGAGTCAGACTCCTCCTGTGTCCTTGTCGTTTCCTTCAGTTGGGCAGTCCCTTTTGAAGTGCCCAATCTTACCACATAGACAACAAACTGTATTGGCTGTCACGTTGGTGGTTGATGTAACAAACTCAACCGAGGTTCTGCAGACGCGAGCAGTATGCCCCTTCATGTTGCACCTAGCACAAAAGAGTTCCCGGAATATACCATGATGATGGCAGCTACACTTGCCGCAGTGGGGAAGGGTTCCTAGGTATGGTCTTCTTGAAGTCGGGATGGAAGGGATGGCAGGGGTATTGACTGTCTCAGCTCGTTGCCCTTCGGAAGGTCCTTGAGCCGAGGTACTTCCTTCCTCGTTCATTAACTTTCTCTTTAGTGAATTTGGTTGAGGCTCTTGGGTGGCTGGGTACACAGAGGTTGGATGCTGTTGTCCATTACTAGGATTAGAATTCCCAATAGGGCTCTTGCTAACATTGGCGTGGTTAGCATTGAGTTGAGCCATGACAGCTGCTACAGCTGCCGAGACCGCAGCTTGGAACGTAGCTTCATCGAATAGGAGAGTCGGTTTCTTGCCAGCGGATGGGTTACGCTTCTTCGGTGGCATGGTTTTTCCTACACGGGAAGGAACACAAGTTGATGAGAGACGATGGTTAACCCTGGACGTATCTGTCCTTACTATATTAAGCATAAATTTTTCCCATGCCTTGGATTTTGGTTGTCTGAGTGTCGACCTACATCCCTATGATGTAGTCCTGGTATTCAAGGTAAGAGTATGAGTGTCGGAAAAAGCCATAAGATGAGAGTCATTCCTACTAAGTTACCTTTATACTGGGAAGGGTTCACTCTCCGGCTTGGAAAGATTTGAGAACAGTTCGGAACGAAGTCCGCGGGAAGAAAAGCTCATGAAGACTTATGGCTAAACATCCTCAATAGAGGTGTGGGGATCCGATCTAATCGTATTACTTGCGATGGGAAAAAGGCGATTTACCTAACACATAGCGTGAGTAGTATAGTCACTAACTCACTAAATTGTATTGTTTTATGTGTGTATTAGCGTGACGAACACGAGGAAATGACACTTCTCGGGTTCCATGTATTGGCTCCCTCTATCTACCTCGTATCTTTGACCGGGATCGGCGTCGGTTCCCTTCGGGTAGTTATCTAGGGTTCTCTTCTCCTATAGACATATTGAACTTCTAATCCGCCTTACTTCCGAATCTGACTCTGGGTGTCATCACTTCATGATGGATGACTGGAAATCTCAGAAGTTTAGGCGAATTTCCCACCGATGTCCCTAAAAAAAGTATAGGCACTTGGTGATTTCAATAGTCTCGACCTAGTTCATTTGTTTCCGAACTGGAAATCTTCTCAATGAACCTCTTCTGGGTCTGAATCAACTCTTCTGTCGAATATTGAAGTGGATAGGGTTTTCAATAGGGTTCGTGCGAGAATGGAAATGTCTAAAGAATCCTAAGAGATTATTAACACTTCACTGGGTGATCCATATCGAGTCCTGCTACAATTACATAGGGTATACAAATCATATATAGCTTAGATCCGATAGGCCTTCGAATATGTCATACTATTCTATATCCACATCCCAACGAGGAAAAGGAAGTAGAGCGAAACCACACATTCTTAGCCTATGGGATCCTTATTATTAATAACCTTGGGAGTACGCCCTCTGTAATTGTGGGTATATCAATAAGGATCTTTTTAGTTCTTCACACAAGGTTATCTATGGATCCTAAAATACCCCTATGGTATTATAATTTCTTGTTTGTTTCTTACCTTCTGAATATGGTTCTGGGATTAATGTGAGTCTTTTAGTATTCCAAAATACTCCCATAGTATTTTAAACTTTATGTTTGGCTCTAGTATTCCTAGTTGGTAAGTTTCATATTCGTTGCAACACCACTATCACTCCCAAGCGCACATTCATCGCATCTCGAATAAATGTAGTTGATCAGGTTACATTTATTCCAGCTTACGATTACATAGCTGCCCAGGTTTGACGGTAATGCTCAACATCCGAAGACTTTTATTGTTCTTCTTGTGATACTTGTGTTCGAGTGTTTAGATTCTGGATGTTCTTATACTTTGGTAACATATGGTTATATTTTAAAGTATAATTCTTGGTCAGAGTGTTTTATCCCTATGTATTTATAGGCTGTATATCTTTTATGAATTGATATACTTAGCTCACTATAAACAATGCTCTGATACCAATCTGTCACACCCGAAAACCGGAACGGCGGAAACGTTCTGGGGTGGATGACGTCATGTCAAGTATCACAACATATGCAGTATAGTAATCAAAGTACAACAACCATTTCATTAATAGTAATAGTTTTACATAGTTTACATTACATAGAAACATCAACGTAATACAAGTAATAATATAGGTGCAACTTGGTACTAAACTGTCTTCACCAAAAGCTCCTGAGATGTACCTGTCTATTGTTGACCTGAGAATACAAGTTATTTGAAAGCGAGTATCATCATTTTTACAAATGCTGGTGAGTTCATAAGTATTTAGTGTCATTTTATTCAAATAACTTTATAAAAAGTAGTAGTTTAGAATCAACGGTGTATTAGAGTCCTTTCCAGAAAATCCTATATTTTCTAAATCAAAGCAGTCTTCTACCAAGACCCGACAGTGTTATGTTTTAAATAGAATTTCCTTAAAATATTATCATTACCAAATTACGGTATTTGACCTTAAAGAAAGTAGAAGGATATCACAAGTACAAACATTAGGGAAATTAACATATGCCTCAGCAGGAAATACTGCTGACTAAGGCAAAAGAAATCATAAACTCCAAGAGAGTATCGAATGAACGACACGCTTGGCTCAGTCTAACGAAAGGAGACACAGACCCCAGACGGTATCAAATGTATGATACGGCTAGCAAGGTCAAAAACAGTGAACACAGACCCCAGACAATATCAAATGAAAGATACAGCTAGCAAGGTCTAAAACAGAGTAATTCTAAGAGTGTGTTTCCAACATACAGTGTTAAACATCGTTACCTTAAGACCATGAATTATAAGGTAAACATGGAAATACTTGTAAGCATACTAATAGGCCGTGACTGTAGCTAGCAGTCAGGGTGCGGGGGTGTCAATCTCGTATTAGATCTATACACACAATGTCCTCTCTCCCTACAACAGACTCTAGTTACCAAATCGACGACGGGGAGATCCGCGTCTTGAAGATGCATCTCGAACAGTGAATTCTGATGTAAGTGCTGGACTAATAGTAGAGACTCATAACTGAATTGATTGATGTAAACCTATATGTCTATACATGTATACATAATATATAATTAATGATCAAACGACCATTGGACGGATATTCGATCCCACCAGACCACATCCAAACGAGGAAAAGGAAATAGGGCGAACTAGCCTTCCTAAGTCCTTTAAACATTATTTATATGACTATACAAGTACATACATACATTTAACTAAGTAGAAACATTTAACGAAGTTGAAGTGTTTAACGAAGTAGGAGTGTTAATAACTAGAAGCGTATCACGAAGTAGAAGCGTATCACGAAGTAGAAGCATATCACGAAGTAAAAGCGTTAACAAAGTAGTAGCATTTAACTAAGTAGGAGCATTAACTAAGTAGAAGTACAACAAAGCAGTGGTATCTAACAAAGTAGGAGTATAAAAACCTAAAAGAAAACTTTGATGAAAACTTCGGAAAAGCTTTATACTTAAGAAAATTACGACTTGGTATTCTTTTGTAAAATAAGTTTGAAAAGATTTGAGAGTATGAGTGTCGGAAAAAGCCATAAGATGGGAGTCGTTCCTACTAAGTTACCTTTATACTGGGAAGGGTTCACTCTCCAGCTTGGAAAGATTTGAGAACAGTTCGGAATGAAGTCCGCGTGAAGAAAAGCTCATGAAGACTTATGGCTAAACATCCTCAATAGAGGTTTGGGGATCAGATCTAATCGTATTACTTGCGACGGGAAAAAGGCGATTTACCTAACACATAACATGAGTAGTGTAGTCACTAACTCACTAAATTGTATTGTTTTATGGGTGTATTAGCGTGACGAACACGAGGAAAAGACACTTCTCGGGTTCCATGTACTGGCTCCATCTGTCTACCTCGTATCTTTGACCGGGATCGGCGTCGGTTTCCTTCGGGTAGTTACCTAAGGTTCTCTTCTCCTATAGACATATTGAACTTCTAATCCGCCTTACTTATGAATCCGACTCTGGGTGTCATCACTTCATGATGGATGACTAGAAATCTCAGAAGTGCAGGTGAATTTCCCACCGATGTCCCTAAAAAAAGTATAGGCACTTGGTGATTTCAATAGTCTTGACCTAGTTCATTTGTTTCCGAACTGGAAATCTTCTCAATGAACCTCTTCTGGGTCTAAATCAACTCTTCTGTCGAATATTGAAGTGGATAGGGTTTTCTACAGGGTTCATGCGAGAATGGAAATGTGTAAAGAATCCTAAGAGATTATTAACATTTCACTGGGTGATCCATATCGAGTCCTGCTACAATTACACAGGGTATACAAATCATATATAGCTTAGATCCGATAGGCCTTCGAATATGTCATACTATTCTATATCCACATCCCAACGAGGAAAAGGAAGTAGAGCGAAACCACACATTCTTAGCCTGTGGGATCCTTATTATATATAACCTTGGGAGTATGCCCTCTGTAATTGTAGGTATATCAATAAGGATCGTTTTAGTTCTTCACACAAGGTTATCTATGGATCCTAAAATACCCCTATGGTATTTTAATTTCTTGTTTGTTTCTTACCTTTTGAATATGGTTCTGGGATTAATGTGAGTCTTTTAGTATTCCAAAATACTCCCATAGTATTTTAAACTTTATGTTTGGCTCTAGCATTCCTAGTTGGTAAGTTTCAGACTCGTTGCAACACCACTATCACTCCCAAGCACACGTTCATCACATATCGAATAAATGTAGTTGATCAGGTTACATTTATTGCAACTTACGATTTACATACAATTAGTAAATATAATACTAATTAAACACATATACGCATCCTAAAGTGCGGAAAACACTTTGGTTAAGTGCTAGGGGTGTCCCGGGTAACATCTAAGGGAGTGTATGGCTTAGATAGGGATTTTACTCTTCAAGAGTAAACTCTTTATAGAGTTCACGGCCCTAAGACCAACTCCCCATGAGTTTACGGACGTAAACTAATGGTGGGGGTGTTCTAGCATGCTAAATGGTCTTAAATCTCTCATAGAATTAGGCTAGGTCCAAATGTAAGGCATATGAAGGGGTTTAAGGCTCTAAATGGACCATTTGAGGAGTTTACGGCCCTAAACAAGGATTTTACGGCCGTAAGCTCCTATATGCTCATTCCTTTGGTGTATTAAGGTCTTAAATGGTAGAGAATAAAGTTCTATGCATTTTTCCAAGTCAAATGAAGAAGTTAGGGCATCATTTGGGCACTCTTTGGGAGTTTACGGCCCATGGACCAATTCTAGGGGGGTTTACGGCCGTAAACTCCTAAGTCCATGATTTAATTGAATTTTAAAGCCTTTACTTCAATGGGGGTTGCTTCTAGACATTTTCCCAGGCCATAGGGAGTGTTTGAGGGCATTTCTAAGACCTTAAAGGGTGTTCACGGCCTATGAAGAGGGATTTACGGTCCAAGAGGGTTGTTGGGCTGTAAACTCAAGTTTACTCTTCATGTTGCAAGGTTTTGGTGTTCTAAGCTCGAAGGTGTAAGTCTACAAGTCATATCTAAGCCCTAGGGGTAGTTTAGAGGGGTTTTAAGGCTTAAAAACCCCACTTAAGGGTGTTCACGATCCAAGAGGGTTCTTGGGCCGTAAACACAAAATCTTGCCCCTATTTGATGTCTTAAACATGAGTTTTCATGTTAACTAAGCTATACAACAAGTTAGGATAGATTACTTACTAGTTTGGGCCTCGAAACGGGCGTTTTTGGATCGAAAACAAGTTGTAGAGAGAGAGAGTGTAGCGAGAGAGTGAAAAGTCTCAAATGGACTCCACTCACCCCTATATAGGGGTTTGAGTTTGGGCTCAGTGGAAATCTACCCGATACTGCCATTAAACGGGGCTTTTGGTCGCACCCGATTAACCAGTCGTATTTCGACTTGGTTGAAATTAAAAACTTTTCAAGGGATTTATGAGGGTGTTTCTAATTTATTTCAACCCTTACAAAGTCATTATAAAAGTCCCAAATTAATTAACCTCTTCAAAAAGCTTAACGGACAATAAATAAAGCGAGGCTTATTAACGGAAGGAGGGGTTAAAAATGACGGATTAAATTTCGGGTTGTCACAACGAGCCTCATGTGCCATGTTACACCAGATTAGAAGATGGTCTTCAGTCTCCACTTGAATACCCACGTACGAAGCATCTCACATTTACGGGTATTCCTTTATCCCAACAGATCTGAGGTCCACCAAAACTTTTGGATTGTGAGTCAATTAATGTTGTCGTTGTGCTCTGTGTACTTACCATCTTTGTTTGGATTAGATCGAAACCCCACTATTGTAGTCGAACTAGGCTGACTTGTGATTAAGGAACATAAATTTGATAGCTTAAGGAGATCTTTTGAGCCTCTTAATTGAGATTTCGATTGCCACGACAAGGACGAGTTACTGATTCTTTCACTGAATAAGCTTCATTTTTTATTTTGTAACTCATACAATCTTGGGAATATTTCTTGAAGGGTTATACTTCCGCACCGAATATTTTTCCAAAATAAGGCATCCATATTAGAATGAGGGATTACCGAGAGCAACATGTTCGAGTCGAGTTGAAACTTAGGCATACTTATAATAGCCTTTTATTTTGTTCCACCAAGCACCTAGAATAGATTTATTTTCATATATGTTATCTATATATTTCTTCCATAGATTATCTTTTTCTATCTTTAATCGTCACCACCATTTATTCAGGAGGGATATCTTTTGTGCCATTAGACTTCCAACCCCAAACCCACCTTTATTTTTTGATCAACTTTTTCAATTCTTGAATTATGCCATTCGGAGCTTTGAAGAGAGAAAGTAATATATAGATAAACTATTTTGGATGGATTTTATTAATGTTAATCTCCCCCCAAATGATATTGCTTTTTTTCATTCCAAGTTGCCAACCTTGATTGAAATTTCTTAATGATCGGTCTCCAATGTTTTTTCAGTGACATGTTCGCTCCAACTGGGACTCCTAGATAAGTGAATGGGAAGGTTCCTTCTAAGTAGCCCAAGACTTATACTTGTTCATATAGATCTGATGTGGGTACTGTTGGATTACGTGTCTAAGCCCATAACTATTTTTGTATGTACTTGACCCGATTATGAGCATGGTCCTTTTGGGTTTCCTTCACCATAGCAACTGATAGGATGAATTAAGAAGAAAGAGGATTAATTATGATTTATTAATTTATTATAAGAATAATATATTAAAGGAGAAATCCTATTGTTTCACTAATATTAGTCAAGAATTAATTAAGAATTAATTTTGTGGCTAAAAGAGATTAATTAAATAAAAGCTACTGATATTGTAATTATAAGATAGATACAAAGTTGGGCTTAGGATCCTTAAAGGAAGCATGGACGAGTTTTATATGGAGGTCCATATAGAAATAGTCCAAGGGCCTTCTGGAAGGGTCTTTGGGCTGCTTAAGGATTAATCAGTTGGATTCGGGTTTCTTAGTTGATAACCCTAGAAGCCTAAGTATAAAAGGAACCCTTGAGCAAGCAAAAAACGTCCCTGACTTTCTAAAAGAAACCCTAGGACATTTTTGGAGCCTCTTGCCTCTCTCCTTGTTCATCTTGTTGCTTATGGTGTTTGTGACTCCATTAGAGGTGCAACATTTGAGGAACTAAGCTTTCAGAAATCAAGATCAAAAGGTTTTGTGATTGTTATTGCTACATAATAATCTAGGTAAGAATTAGTATTCTTACACTTATCATAAGGATTAGGAGTTGTGAAATGAGCATCATTGGAAATGTTTTCAATTGATCTATTTCATAAAGTATGAACCATAGGAAAACAGAGTGTGCATGTTTGGAGCATGGGACAACTGTTGTTTTAATTCAAGTAAAAAGTTGATTATCTGAAACATTGTACAATGAATAATGAGTAATCAATATGGTGATTAAATAAAGGTGTTTTATTTATACTCAAAAGTTTTGGGGCCATATAGGATTAGTATTATTCTTGTGTTTCACTTTGCATGTTTTGACTTTCAGAATAATAAGATTATTCAAACCGTCCACAGTCGATCATACTTTGGAAGTAGGTAATGAGGTAAGACTGTCATGAATCCGACTGTAGATTGTCTAAAGCGTTTTAGACATTAAAAAGTTTGCTGCAGTGTTCATGAGTACTCCTGAAATAAGATTTGAATATTTGATTACTCACTTGAATCACTTCATGGATTTTATCATGGGTGATTAGTGACACAATAATATCTTATGTTCTTGAAACGGAGACATGTAATTTGTAATTTGCAAGTCGGTTGCACATTGATAATATGTAAACGCACCAGTAACTTGGTGTTATAAAACATATTGGTGTGTGTGATTTGATGAATAATTACAAGCGAACATTTGAGTCGAAGTTTATCCGTTCCTTTTACCCTAAGAGGGGTAAAAGCGATATCTGTGGGCCCCTCGATGATTTAGTGATGACACCCTAAGCGCTTGGCCAAGCCTGGACTAAGTAGATGTGTTTAATTGTAGTCTGTTGTCCGTCGTTATAAATTGAAAACCGGGAAGCAACACATAGACAGAGAAAATGATTATAATCCATGTCTTAGTCTATATGATATCTAGAATGGAGGAATGTATGATCTCTTATCTAAAGGACGCGTTACTAATCAGATCAGAGTTGAAAACTGCTTTTGAAAGCTATGATTGTTGATCAGGTTCTGAAGACTTACTTGCAAAATAGTTATTAGACTTATCCAAGTGGGAGACTGTTGGATTAGGTGTCTAAGCCCATAACTATTTTGGCATGTACATGACCCGATTATGAGGATGGTCCTTTTGGGTTTCCTTCACCATAGCAACTGATAGGATGAATTAATGAAAAAGAGGATTAATTATGATTTATTAATATATTATAAGAATAATATATTAAAGGAGAAATCATATTGTGTAATTAATATCAGTCAAGAGTTAATTAAAAATTAATTTTGTGGTTAAAAGAGATTAATTAAATAAAGGGTACTGAAACTGTAATTGTAAGATAGTTAAAAAGTTGTGCTTACGATCCATAAAGGAAGCATGGACGGATTCTATATGGAGGTCCATATAGAAATCGTCCAAGGGCCTTCTGGAAGGGTCTTTGGGCTGCTTAAGGATTAAGCAATTGGATTAGGGTTTCCTAGTTGATAACCCTAAAAGCCTAAGTATAAAAGGAACCCTTGGGCAAGAAAAGAATGTCCCTGACTTTCTAAGAGAAACCCTAGGACATTTTTGGAGCCTCTTCCCTCTCTCCTTGTTCATCTTGTTGCTTATGATGTTTGTGACTCCATTAGAGGTGCAACATTTGAGGAACCAAGCTTTCAAAAGTCAGGATCAAAAAATTTTGTGATTGTTATTGCTACATAATAATCTAGGTAAGAATTGGTATTCTTACACTTATGATAAGGATTAGGAGTTGCGAAATGAGCATCATTGGAAATGTTTTCAATTGATCTATTTCACAAAGTATGAACCATAGGAAAACAGAGTGTGCATGTTTGGAGCATGGGACAACTGTTTTTATAATTCAAGTAAAAAGTTGATTATCTGAAACATTATACAATGAATAATGAGTAATCAATATGGAGCTTAAATAAAGGTGTTTTATTTATACTCCAAAGTTTTTGGGCAATATAAGATTAGTATTATTCTTGTGTTTCACTTTGCATGATTTGACTTCCCAAATAATAAGATTATTCAAACCATCCTGTGACATCCCCATTGGCACGGCCAGAAAAGACCGATTTTGTTTATGCTTTATTTTATAAAATCATAGTAATCCTTTGATTAAAAGAGTTGCGAAATTTGTTCCAAAAATATTATAAATATTTATCAAAGCATTTCCGTAGAAATGTATTTCATTAAAAGGATTCATGATGTCATGTTCGATCCAGACCAAAAGCATAAACAGAACAAAATAGACCTTACAACAGTTATTTATAACTACTGACCTATAATCCAAAATCTATCGTTATACCAGCCAACTTATGCTCTCGTGCCATAACCTGTAATACAAAGAAAACGGAGTGGGTCAGGATTGGGGAGCCTGGTGAGCATATAGGGTTTTCAACCCACTATGTTATATCATATATGTATATATGTTAGAACTCGGAAACTTTTACAATTTCACCATATAAAACAACTCTTATCCCACCCCGTCGATCCTTACAATGACACGATCTAAACTCTCGTATCAAAATTTTCCTCTTTACCTAATCCCTACTCACGGATCTAAAACTATCCTCTTGATCTGATCCATATTCCCGGATCTAAAACTAATTTCCTGATCTAATCCATACTCTCGGATCTACAACTGAGCCCAATCCATACTCACGGACTAGGGACAATTAACTATGTCTTAATTTATACTCCCAGATTAGTAACAATTTTTTCTCGTTTATTGACAATATCATTTTCGAGACCCCTCTCGCAATACATGTCAATGGATTTTTAGAGTACACTAGTAAACATCAAGTTCACAACACCTACTCTGCTGAATGACGGGAGCCATCGTTTGGGTAAAGGTTTCACTCGTTTTTCACCTATCACCCTCACCTCAAGATCTATATCACATTTTATCTCATTATCCAACTCATCTTTTATCACACACCAACTATCTCATCTACCCCTGTTCTACCCAACATAGTTGTAGATATAAAATACATATATAGTTTAACTCATTTAAAAATTATATAAAACATCCATTCCACATTCATCTCAAATAAACAACAATATATAAAAATATATCACATTTTCCGTAGCAAATATTTCATATTTATGTGTTAGAAGAAAGTGACTATACACTCACTCATAATATAGATGTAACACATTCAACCAATACTTGTATTAAAATCGTGTTTATGAAAGGGACTATACACTCACCTGATCAGAAGATGATCGGACAACACTACAGTTCTAAAAGTAGTAGTCTTCAGTGAAACTAAAATATATTCAATCACCGGGCTTCTCGTGGGTAGAGCTTTGGCTTGAAACTCTTTTCTCCTCGGGATCTTCGGGGCTTCGGGATTCACTTCGGGCTTCGGGATGATACAGGGGGCTTCGGTGGTACTTCAAGACGGCTAGAGAGAGTATCGGGAGTGAGAGAGAAGAGATGGAGCAACCAAATTCGGCTGACCCTCGATTTCTATTTATAGGGCCGATTTTCCAATCTCACGTCGTGAGATTCAAGTGCTCACATCGTGAGCTTAGCCGTCACTGCGTTCGTCACTCGTCCACTTGCTCTGGAGGGTCTCCAGTCTCTGCTCACGTCGTGAGCTCTGACACAACGTCAGAATTTGTGTTTCGAATTTCAGAAATTCATATCATTCACATACAAACTTCGGTTTCGACGTTATTTACATCCACGCGTAGGTGAGAGTATGCGCTACAACTCTCGTTTAGACTCCGTCGGCTAATTTTGTAACTTTTATAATATTACTTTAGCAGGTCGGGACAGGAAAACTCCATTAGAAATCTATAATTCCTTCATCTGATCCATTTTCGTCTGTCTTTTTACTGTTGGACTACTATCAACAAGATCTTCAATTCTCGTTTAGATTGTTTCGGCCAAATATCGCTCGATCTCATATTCGAACTTTGGGATGCATGCTGCTAAGTCGAAACTTCAAAAAATCATAACTTTGTCATACGAAGTCAGATTTATATGTTCTTTTCATGCACACTCTCGGTTTAACGTATTCTACGACTTTATTTTAGATCACTAAGGCAAAATATTGCTCTATCGTAAATTCACTATACGTCGCGTTGTGTCGTGCCAGTTCTGTCGTGAAACTTGGACAGGTCATAACTTCTTCGTTATAACTCAGATTTTGGAGTTCTTTATATACCCGGAATCCTTGTCACGACTACTACAACTTCGTTAAGTATATTTATTCTAAATAATTTTCTATCAAAAAGTCATTTTTGATGCTCATTTTCTCTATATTGACTAGCCCTGATCTACGGGTGTTACAATTATCTCCCCCTTAGGATGATTACGTCCCGGAATCATCAACGAAAATAGGACTGGTATGATGATTTACGTCATATTTTCATCCTAGGTAATAATCGTAACTTTTATGTTTCTTCGAATGAATATCTAACTCTTGGACTTTTTGACCGCAGGCGATGCTCAATCTTACACCTGCTCTTCGCACTAAGTTGGACTTTCAATCGTAACCTTCGAGTTACAAAGTAAATCCTTATTAAGGACCCCTTCTTCTTCTTAGGGTAAATACTTTCCTTTATCTATTGTAATAGACCGATGGGTCATCCTTTAATGACCTTTCATCGAATGATGCAATGTTTAGACCTAGGTCTCTTAGAGTCAAATTCAAGAATGGAATATATCTTCCTTCATGTTCTAATGTGATATGATGACATTTTAGCATGTAGCATTTCGAGCTACTAACTTCTTTAACAATGAGCATGATACAATTGGTCACTTTGATTTCAATCTTCTGACTTAAGTCAAATGCTACATTGAACTTGGCTCTCGGAACCACGTAACAAACTGATCGTAGTCGGACTCAATTTGATATGACCACTAGGGTCAAAACAACAATTATCTTCTTAACCATTACCGAAATGATGGTAATGAAATACTTGAATAAAACGAAATCAACTACTAACTTCTTGGTAACCTTGTGACTTTCCCTGATCCAAGCGTGAGTCCTGTGCTTCCGGCAGTATAGGCCTCTATTACCATTCACACCTACTCATACTCATCCCAAGTATTGTCCCGTATTCAATCCAATTCACCACACAAGAAAATCACACAATCATCTAACATACCAGATAACAAAACTAGGGTCTATATTAATTCTTGAAACGATTACATAGAGGTTCAAGTTCACCCTATACTATGCCTCTAATAGGCCACACCACATGTTACTATTCACATCGCTACTTTATAATTTGATCTTTAGATATAAAATCCTTATTCCTGATTCCTTGCATTGTCATCTGCTTCATCAAGGATCATTTGAAATACTCTTGCCTTTGGCTTTGGCAGCATATTTGGCTTTGTAACCTCTTCCTTTCTTGGGCAGTTTTGCTTGAAGTGTCCTTGTTCACCACACTTAAAGCAGGCTTCTCTTTTGTTTGTGCATTCTCTTGCATAATGACTAGTCTTCCCGCATTTGAAGCAAGTCATCTCTTTAGAGCATCTCCAAACATGCTTCCTCTTGCACTTATCAAACCATTGTGCTCCTTCTTCGAAATCCTTTGTATCAGACTTTGAGAATTTTCTCATCTCATCGGACCGTGAGGATCCTTCAAACGTTCTTTTCTCGCCCACTTCAGCCTTCTCTAGATTCTTTTCCCTTATCTGGGTCTTGACATTCCAAGTAGCCCAGATGGCGGCTTTCAAAGTGGTTGTTTTCTTGACCATCAGACCAAAGTCCGCTGGTAATCCACAGGCAAACTTGTTAACCTTGGAGCGTTCAGTTGGAACTAGGTAAGGAACAAGCTCCATCTTCTCCATAAAACTAATAGCGTACTTAGTGACGCTCAATATTCCCTTCTTCAGATTCTGGAACTCATTGATGATTTCCAGAAGATCATGCTCAGAGCAGTATTGCATCTTCAGTTGCTCCACAAAATTTTCCCAAGACATCTTGCTAGCTTTCCCCTTGGGTATTGAACCAGCTAGTCGCTTCCGCCAGCTTAGCACTCCAGACTTTAACAGAGGAATCGCAAGAGCAGTCTTCTGTCTGTTGCTACACTCACAACTCTCAAACATCGTCTCCATCTCGGAGATCCAGTCCATAACTCCCACTAGTGTTGGGATTCCAGCTAGACACGGTGGTTTGGATGCCATGAAATCCTTTTACTTGCATCAACGTCCGTCATATCCACCATCCAAGTTGTTCTGTTGAACTAATGGTGGGTCGGTGTAGCATTACAAAATTCAGGTGCATCTCTTAAACCCTTCTTCTTTATCAAGTTGTCAAGTTTAGCCCTAAAGGAAAAAAAAGTATGGAAATTGAGTACGCTGGGCGTACTGAAGAGTACGTTGCGTGTACTCAATCGCTTACTTTGGACGCGGACTCACCTAAGTGTTACGCTGGGCGTAGCTGGCCCAGATGCAAACCCTAATTGTGGCTTGTGGACTATAAAAGGAATGATATGGTCCTGTCCCCGACCACCATTCCACAGAGAGAAAACCTAGGGGAGGAATATTATCATTCTAAAGCTAGTGTGTGAGTGTTCTTGAGCTAGAAAGTGCATTTGTGTGTTAGTGAAGAAGAAGAGCAGGTTCTTGTGGAGGCTACAGAGGGAGGAGCTTCACTTGGAGGTAAAAAGCTCAAAGCTTTCCTTTTCATTTTCGATTTGTGCTTCATGGACCAATTTTTAGGGTTTTTGGTCCCAAGGTGGAGACTTTATGAGCAAATGGTCTCCATAAACTTAAATCTGCCATATTTCAGAGTAATATGAGTTGTGGGTTCATAAAAATCCAATCTTGGACGTGAATAGTAAGTCATGCATGAGATAAAGGCTTTATGAGGAAAGAGGAAAGGTGTTTAGAGTGATTAGTGACCTTTACAGCCATGAAAAGGCTTAAAGGTTTCGACTTTATAGATTAAGTGGCCTTAGAAGAGTCAGATCTGGAATTTGAGCTCATGTCTTAACCGTTTAAGACCAAAAACAAAAAAGAGCTGAAACTGAGACTTACATTGGGCGTAACTCTCAAAACGCACAACGTAAGGGGTTGAGACCCCGATTATGGATCGTCGGCATACGCCCCGCATACAGAGATGGTACGCGCCGCGTACTGCCCTCTGTTGACTTTCGTTGACTTTTAGGGTTTTGGCCAACATTTAGACTTTTGAGTCAGGGAGGGGTAAAATGGTCTTTTACCCTTTTGTGGGATTATAGGAAGGGTTTAATCTAGCCTTTGAGAGCCGTTGTTTATTTGAGGAATTTGTTTATGTGATTAGGTGGAGGCTAGATCAGTATTTCAAGAGCGAGATTATTCGAGTTACCCGAGGTGAGTTTTCTCACTATACATTACCTAGAGTGGTATCTATGTGTAGACTGAAGGGTCTTATGTGTATGTGTATGTTTGAGATTTTGTATTGCGATATGTATGATATGTGTTGTATAGACCGGAATAAAGGGTCCAACGATATAGACCGGACCGGAGGGTCCAACGATATAGACCAGACTGGAGGGTCTAATGAGTTACGGGACTGGAGGGTCCCGCTGAGACACATCGACCAGAAGGTCGTACCGAGATATAGCCTCGAGTCTATCACGATCCGATACAATCGTTAACGGAACACCGTGAAGCCTCACAATTTCCTTCACGTAAGAATTCGCAAGCTTTTCCATAGACCATTTCTCCCTGGCCGCTATGAAATGCGCACTCTTAGTGAATCGATCAACGACCACCCAAATCATGTCGTGACCATTCTTTGTTCTGGGCAGTTTAGTGACAAAATCCATAGCAATGTCTTCCCACTTACCCATAGGCACATGCAATGGTTCTAAACTCCCGTAAGGTTTCTGATGTTGTGTCTTGACTCTCGCACAAGTCACACACTCGGCCACATACTTTGCAACATCAAGCTTCATCGTCGGCCACCAGTAGTAGGGTTTCAGGTCCCTATACATTTTAGTGCTACCCGGATGAATTGAGTACATGGTTTTATGAGCTTCTCCCATCAGAAGATCCCTAATTCCTCCTGACTTAGGTACCCAAATACGATCTTGGAATACCTTCAGTCCATGACCGTTAGTACCAAACACCAACGTTTTACCCAAACGTTCCTCCTTTCGGTCATTTTTCTCAGAAGCTTCCTCTTGAGCTTTCTTTATACTTTCCACAATGGTCGAGACAACTTCAATTCTCAACGCTCTTGGCCTCTTCCTTTCAAGATTGACCTTCCGACTGAGAGCATCAGCAACAACATTAGCTTTACCGGGGTGGTAAAGTATCTCGCAGTCGTAGTCTTTAAGTAATTCTAGCCAGCGTCGTTGCCTCATATTCAATTCCTTCTGATTAAAGAGGTATTGGAGACTCTTATGATCAGTGAAAAGTTTGCACTTCGTGCCATAGAGGTAATGCCTCCATATTTTTAGAGCGAAAACTACCGCTGCCAACTCCAAATCATGAGTCGGGTAATTCTTTTCGTGCTCTTTCAGCTGTCGAGACGCATATGCTATCACCTTTTCTCTTTGGGTCAAAACACAACCCAATCCAACACCAGACGCATCGCTATAAACAGCGAAGTCTTCAACTCCATCGGGTAGAGAAAGTATCGGTGCCTCGCATAACTTCTTCTTTAACTTCTCGAATGCTTCTTTATGCTTCTCACTCCAAGCATAAGTTGCTCCTTTGTGGGTCAAAGCTGTTAATGGAGTAGCAATCGAAGAAAAACCTTGGATAAACCTTCGGTAATATCCGGCTAATCCTAAAAAGCTTCGAATCTCCGTGGGACTTTTCGGTTGTTCCCACTTCGTCACAGCTTCGATCTTCGCTGGATCAACCATTATCCCTTCTTGGTTGACCACGTGACCCAAGAATTGGACCTCACGAATCCAAAAATCACATTTGGAGAACTTCGCATAAAGCTTCTCCTTCTTCAAAACTTCTAACACTTCTCGCAAGTGCCTGCCATGCTCCTCCTGGCTTTTCGAGTAGATCAAAATGTCGTCTATGAAAACTATCACGAATTTATCAAGGAAAGGATTACAAACCCTATTCATCAAATCCATGAACGCTGCCGGAGCATTGGTTAGTCCAAACGACATAACCAAGAACTCGTAGTGTCCATATCTAGTTCTGAATGCAGTCTTCTCGATATCTTGCTCTCTTACTTTCAGCTGGTGATATCCTGACCTAAGATCAATCTTCGAGAAATAGCTCGAACCTTGCAATTGATCAAATAGGTCATCAATCCTCGGCAACGGATATCTATTCTTTATTGTTTCCTTGTTCAGCTCTCTGTAATCGATGCACATTCTCATACTTCCATCTTTCTTCTTCACAAATAACACCGGAGCTCCCAAGGGCGATGAACTAGGTCTAATGAAACCTTTGTCCAATAACTCCTGAAGTTGCATCATTATCTCCTTCATCTCCGTCGATGCTAATCGATAAGGTGCTTTTGCTATTGGCGTGGTTCCTGGTAACAAGTCTATTCTGAACTCTACTTGTCTATTAGGTGGTAATCCAGGAAGATCCTCGGGAAATACTTCCGGATAATCACACACCACTGGAATACTCTGCATCACCTTCTTTTCTTTCTTAGCATCAATCACGAATGCTAAATATGATGTACATCCCTTGGTCAAACACTTTCTGGCTTTCATTAGAGAAATGATTCCAGAATTCACTCTGCGTTTGTCCCCATACACCATAAACGAATCTTTTCCAGGCGGGTTTACTTTAACTATCTTTTTATTGCACAAAATTTCAGCATCATTGGCGCTAAGCCAATCCATTCCCAACACGATGTCGAAACCATTAAGTTCGATAGGCAATAACGCCTCGTGAAACTTATTCCCATTAAGGTCGATCAAGACGTCTTTCATACGATGGCTAACAGGTACAAACTTACCACTAGCTACTTCGACTAATAAAGCATTATCTAGTCTGTCAATAGGCAAAGCTAGCTTTCT
Source organism: Lactuca sativa (assembly GCF_002870075.4). Lineage (NCBI taxonomy): Eukaryota > Viridiplantae > Streptophyta > Magnoliopsida > Asterales > Asteraceae > Lactuca > Lactuca sativa. Next base: position 54,406,448 of record NC_056629.2, on the reverse strand, counting down.
ACCAAACTCATGCGAAATAAAGGAGTAGTTGGCTCCAGAATCAAACAATATATGAGCAGGTAATTCGTTTACGAGAAAGGTACCTGAAGCGACATCAGCTTCATCCTTCGCAGCTTCCAGTGTCATCTGGAATGCTCTCGCCTTTGGCTTTGGTGGAATGTTGGGCTTTGCTGCCTCCTTCTTCTTCGGACAGTCCTTCAAAATGTGCCCCTCTTCATTACACCCAAAACACATCCTTTTGTCGTTCGGACATTCATTGGCAAAATGTCCGACCTTTCCACACTTGTAGCAGGTTACATCCTCGCTACATTTCCCAAAGTGCTTTTTCTTACACTTATCACACCACTTTGCTTCGCCTCCTTTTCCTCCAAACTTTTTCGAATCAGATTTCGAAAATTTGCTCTTCTTACCGGAACCAGATGTTCCCTCAAACTTTCTTTTCTCACCAACATCAACCTTGTCGGTGGTTCTCCCCTTGATCATGTTCTCCACAGACTTGGCAGCCCAGATAGCTGCCTCTAGAGTAAGTGCCTGACGTACTGGCATCTCGTACTCCCATGGAAGTCCCTTCGCATACCGATCCACCTTTGTCAGCTCGTCTGGAACGATACGCAAGGCAAACTCCATCTTATCGGTGAAGTTATTGGTGTACTCATCCACTGACATGCTACCCTTCGTCAATGTCAAAAACTTATTCTCCAACTCCAACAGATTTTGAGCCGAACAAAACTTGCGCTTGAACTGCACCAAGAATTCTGCCCATGACAATTGCAGTGGCTCATTATAGCTTAAGGTCTTCCCTAGAGTGTTCCACCAACGAACGGCTCCACCTCGGAATTGTCGCACGGCATAGATAGTCTGCAACTTGCCTCTACAGCCACATGTCATAAAGGCTAACTCCATTTCGGAGATCCAATCCATAACCCCAATCGGATCCTCCTTTCCATTGAAGGTCGATGGTTTGCAAGTCAAAAAGTCCTTGTACTTGCATCCCATTCCATCATTCCTTCCTTCATGGTTATCTTGCCTAATTATCGGTGGGTTGGCTGGACCAATAGACCCACTGAAGTTTCCACCTTCCGAGTGCCCTTCATTTAATTCAGGCTCTTCCACACGAATCGACAGTTCTTCACGATTTTGGTGAAGCAACCGTCTAGTTTCATCCATCTGACGATCCAACATCGTCTGGATCATCAATTGCACACCAGCCATGGTTATTGGCTCAGGTGCTGCTGCTACGACAGGTATTGGCTCAATCACTGGTGGTTGATCCCTGTTTTCGTCAGCATTTCCAACTCCACTTCTTGTTCTCACCATTTTGATCTACACACCAAATAAGGTGAAATTAGATCCTCAATCATGATAGATATTCAAATCATCCTTATCACTCCGAAACGTTTACATGCTAGTTCTAATATCGTAGACGTACGCTTAGAATCCTACACACATAAGGTTTCTAGATCCGGTCGGCAACAGACCATAGATCCGAACAAATAATATCATATATGGCAACATATAACATTTAGCACATAAAGCATTTTAGGCAACTTTCCTAAAATAAACTAGTGCTCGTGTCTAAAACATAACAGACACACATCTCAAAATTTCACTTAGCATTCTAAGTTTAAGTCTAGAAATCCAACAAATTCCTAGTTCACTTAAACTAATGCTCTGATACCAACTGTGACATCCCCAAAATCTCGGCCAGAAAAGACCGATTTTCATTTATGCTTTTAAATATTTTCAGAGTAAATCCTTTTGATTTGAAAGAGTTGCGGAATTTGTTCCCAAAACCAAAACATGATAAAACAATGTTTAGCGAAGCATTTCATAAAAGAAATGTATTTTCATTATAATCAAAACTCGGGGTGTCATGTTCCGATACAGACCAATAAGCATAAACGAATACATTACAAGTCATATAACAAATATAAACATATGCAGACTTGTAAACAAAACAACTTGATGGATCATCCATCTCATGCCCTTCCGCCACTTCCTGTAATACAATTTAAAACTGAGTGGGTCAGGCTTGGGAGCCTGGTGAGCATATAGGGTTTTCAACCCACAATAAATATCATATTTAATTTTCACCAACCAACAATAACCCAATTACCCATTCCCGTTATTCTCACTTTAATGTCCCTAATTCAACTAACATAAGGGACCTAGTCTAAGAATATTTCATCGGGGCGACAACACATGCTTCGGGGGTACCTCAGCAATATAAGTCAAATAAGGCAACCATGAGGGGGATGGAGTACAGCGAATGAACACCCAAGTTCATTAACACCTACAGGTGGCGAACCTGCTAATGTTTCCACAAGACTGTCTAGAATAGCCAGTGGTCGTCATCTAAACTCCGCTAGATGACTCAATCAAACAACAACGAGGCCTCTCATCTGTTTATTACACACCAACTGTCTACCCATGTTCTACCCAACACATTAGTAGATAAAAATATACATTTGTATACATAGTTTAAAGAAAACCTGTGTAGCATGCTTTAATCAACACATATATCACATAACAGATGAGGCACACACACACATAACACATATCTCATAAAGAAATAAGCAGATCTATAAGATAGAAGAGAGTGAATACTCATTCACACATAACACAACCAAATATATACACATAGCACGTATTTTATATATAATACTTCGTATTATTGTATTTGGAAAGAAAATAACTACACACTCACACTTATAAACAACAATACTCTTAATACACTCGAACCAAACTCGTATTATTATTGTGTTTATGAAAGGTAGTATACACTCACTTGATCAGAAGATGATCGGACAGCACTACGGCTTATAGAAGTAGTAATCCACAACAAATCTGGAAGATCTTCACAAAAATCAAACTTCTCGCGGGCAGAGCTTCGACTCGGGAACCGCACTTCTCGGGATCTTCGGGATCTCGGGACTTGCCTCGGGGCTAGAGTATGATACCGGGACTTCGGGATAGCTTCGGGGGTTTTTGCGCAGAGCTTCGACACGAAAATGAGAGGAAATTGGCAAAAGAACCCGGAACCCTCGCATCCTATTTATAGGAGGCTGGAAGCCTCAATTACGCGGGGCGTACAGCAGTACGCAGCGCATACTGCTTCAAGTTCGTAAGCGCATGCGTCATCCGAAGCCACTTGCTGCGATGTCGACACCCTCGGAGTACGCGGGGCGTACTCGAGTACGCGGCGCGTACCTCGGATCAGATCAATGACTCGTTCGGATAATGCTTCCGAATTTTGAATTAAAAATAAATACAAAATGATTAATAAACTTCGGAAATTCATAACTTCCTCATACGAACTCCGTTTTCGACGTTCTTTATATCCACGCGAAGGTGAGACTACGCTCTATGACTTTCGTTTAGACTCCGTCGGCTAATTTTGACTTTATTTTTATTAATTATTTTTAATAGGCCGGGACAGAAACTTTCGTTATAAATTCATAACTTCTTCGTTTGACGTCCGTTTTCGCCTAACTTTTTCTCGTTTCGATACCAACAATGAGATCTTCGATTCTCATTTAGATTGCTTCGGCTAAAAACCGCTCGATCTCAAATCGAGTATTTCAGGCTGTATACCGCTAAGCCGGAACTTCGATAAATCATAACTTCCTCATACGAAGTCAGATTTGGGCGTTCTATATATATTCGGAAACCTCGTTTCAACTACTACAACATTATTCAAAGATATTAAGTTTATTTTACACTTAAATTTTGACGCTTATTTTTATTCTTAATTAATCAAACCACATAATTAAGCAATTAAGCACAAAACACAAAATACTCAAATAATACAATCTTATTAGTTCAAAATGGGTTACAAAGGTCAACCTAGACTATTACATTGCTACAAATGGCAAGCCCGAAACACAGGCATTACATATAGTCTTGGATAAATTGCATGTACAATAGAGAAACCTAGATCCAAGCATTAGGGTTTGTATAAGCACATAGGATGTTCTTATGGCCAAAACCCATCAGTGGTCTCAAAGCCTAGATTGGTTTCTATGGTATTGATGCCTTGTTAATTTGTTCATGCTTGAAAAAATCGTTTTTTTGCCTCCTGCCTGATGTACTCGGTGAGTCCCATTGTGGACTCGGTGAGTCCATAAGGGGACTCAGCGAGTTTAGCTGTCAGACAGGCGGATTTTCGGGATTTTTACCTATTTTGACTTAGGATAATTGCCATAATTGTTTAAACTTAATAAAATTCGAATTTTGTTAATCCTTTATGATTATCCTTGTCAAAATAAAAGATTTTGGTCATCTAATTAGATAATTGTTACCTTATTTGATATATGTTAAGTTATGGAAATTATTTGATCATTATCTTGCAAAAAATTGAACTAGATCTAATTAGATAACCACCAATTATAGTTAGTTTCCTTATTTGAATTATGTGATCTAGAATATTCTTGACAAAGTTAGGAAAAGTTTCAAATTAATCCCTTTAGGTTTTATAGTTTAAATTAGAACTCAAAAGTTTAGTTTTGAAATTTAAATAGTTGAAACCCTAATGTTTTGAAAAGGTTTCAAAACTTGCCCTCAAGTTTTGGAATTTAAATTTTGATTAAAAGTTTAATTTAGATGTATATTTAAATTCTAAACCCTAAGTTTTTGAAATGTTTCAAAACTTGTCCTCAAGTTTTGGAATTTAAATTTTGATTAAAAGTTTAATATAGGAATGTTAAATTCTAAAACCATAGTAGTGTTTTGAAAAGTTCATATCACACCCTTATGGTTTTATTAATTAATTAAGGTGTATAATTAAAAGAGGTTTAATAAATCCATAAAAGTCTTGGTCTACAATTTAATTGAATTAAAAGTATAATAGTTAAATTTGACCACCTAGTATTTTAAAAGTGTAAAATACACCCTATACTATATATAACATTAAAAGTCTAACATTATATATATGTATGAGTAAAAGTCAGTCTTACCGTTAGTAGGCCTCATTCACGAAGCTGGTCTATAAGGGGTGTTTAAGGAAATTGCCTATAAAATGGCGATTGATGGGTATCCACTCTTACCCACCGCACTCTTGACTAGTGGAGGGTCGTTAGCCGAACAAGTAGGATAGGACAAAACCTTCCATTATAAGTATAATGAAGTACAAAAGTAACTAAATGTTTTACAAATTCCCAATCTTAGTTACTTAGGCAAAAGTGAATTGATGCAATTCCATGAAATTACACTTTGTGCCCTTGCGAAGACGTTAGTGGAGCGTGTGTGGTTTACCAGCACACTAAATGGTTCTATGCAAAAGTAGCAAATGGTGACTCAATGTTTGTCATAGTTCGGTGGAGCGTGTGTGGTTTACCAGCACATCGAATAGGTGACTGTAACATGTGAGGGCACCATGTAAGTTTGCATGGTTATTCACACCCGCTTTGTGATCCTCAGCATCCCAGTCACAAACTAGAGGGGCATATCGAGATTTAGACATGCCATTGAAATGTTCAATGAATCTCAAAGGATCTAGGAGTTTTCATAGATTTAAAACTTAAATTTCTTTTTCGTTTTTCGTGGTGGAAATTAGTGAATCATCATCCACTTACCTTCAAATGTTCTGCAATTTGGGTTATGGCATCCCTCTCCCGAGTTGTAGAATATTGTGTTGGGTCCTAGCCTTAGTATCTTATTTGGGTGATTTACTAAGGACTTAATCTATCAACTAACTTGAATTTGTTTTCTCCCGTTTTGTAGTTGTCAAAGTTCGACAACTATGGTCTTCCCAAATCCCGTGGAACAAGCATTCCACATGAAGATGATATTCCATGATTCGATCGAGGAACAAGAAATCATGCTTCACTTCCTCCACCTCCTCAAATGATTCTCCGTAACCCACAAGTTCGAAGGCTTGAAAAGTTCAAGCTCACTCAAGCCCTTTTGGCAAGTAAACATAAAGAAGGAAAGTCAGTGTGTGCACACGTCCTAGGGATGAAGTCACACATTGATAGGTTAAGAATGTTGGGATCCGTTGTCTGTGAGGAGATGGCTGTTGATTGGGTTCTTCAGTCACTTCCTAACTCATATAGTGAGTTCGTAAGAGAGTACTATATGATGAACTGCGACGTGACCCTTACAGATCTCACCTATATGCTTATTGCTGCTGAATCGGCAATGGTTTGGCACAATAGAAAAGCAAAGTTGATTGGTGAATCTGCTTTCAAGACCTCTATATATAGTTAATGGCGACAAAAGACATGCCATGATCGAAAAGTTTGATCATAAGAGAAAGGCAATGTCTGAAATAGTTCCATGTTCTGTTCCAAAAGAGTCAATTTGCTTTTATTGCCAAGAGAAGGGGCATTGGAGACGAAGCTGCCCTATCTACCTAAGATATCTAAGAGATGGGAGAGTCAAAACGTATGGCTTTGCTTTAGGTAAAATCCATTGACTAACTCTTTTAAGCTTCATTCTAGATTCTTAATACATAATGTGATAAGATTACAATTGATGTTTTGTAGGATCGAAGAAAAGAAAGGAAGCTTAAGGGAAGAAGTGAGCAGAATCTAACCATGAAGAAATGGATTTCGATCGCATTACTTGAAGATTAGATTCCCGAGCTACTACTTAGAGTTAGAATTAGATTGCTAAGAAATATGTATTAGCATAGTTTTTCAATGTATTGCATTGTAAGGACAAAATTTTTTTTCCGCAATAAAATAAATTTTGACTTTATGTTATTTATTTGTCCTTGCAATGGCGTGTATGAAAAATTGTTGTTTGAATATTTCTATTATTAGCAATAATGGATTTGATTCTTAATTATGTTGTTTGTGGAAATGTCGAGAATTTACCAAATAGGGAGAGTTTCTCATCGCCCAAGTTTCAATTGGACAGAAACTTGGAATCATGCAACTTGATTGCACGATGAATGAGAAATTTCATATTTGAAAATTAGACTAATTCATTGACAAAGTGTCAAGTGAAGGACTAGGAGATCGAGTACACAAAGTTGCGTGTTGATCAAAGTCCACCATAAGAGTAACAAAATATTCGTCATGATTTACTAAAAGTTTAGTTAATATGATTATACTTATAAGATTAAGTGAATTTTGAATTGATTGAAAAGTTTAAATCAATAGCAGAACGAATAAGAAGAATCAAGTAGGCAGAAAGATAAAAGTTTCTCCATTCTAAGAAGAAGGGAGAGTACCTTTTATGCTTTATGATAAGTCTTAACGATTAAGAACCATATCTCAATTGATCCTCTAAGTGAGTCTTAGTACAATTGTATGTTTAAGAAGAGGAATCAAGGATTGGAGAAATGGTTAAATCAAGAGATCAATCATACTTCGTTCCAAAACAAGTCTTAGAGTTAAGATTGCGAAATTAAGTGATAAGTATTAAGAAGGCTTATAGCATTCATCAAATATGGAAAAGTTGTGATGTCTTGGATAAGACAAAGACCAACTAGGACCAATTTATGAAGTGTTTCGATAAAAACTACACTAACTCTTGAATATTTGTTTGTCAAGAAATGTTTATTGACAAGAGAATCTTATATGTCAAGGAGTTAGTGGGAGTCTTAATGGTCTTGGAAGGTTTCAAGAACAAATCAAAATAAACCTTATCGATCATCACTAGCACACGAGTTGAGGTTTACAACCTATCGTGTTGACATTATTTTGTTTCTGCGCCAATCCAATCGAGTTAATTATGCATGTGAGTCCTATGAGTTTTCATTTGAATGCATAAAAGGCAAGGACCTTGATCAATGGAAAGTACATTGATAAGAAAAGGTGAGCTGCTTAACTACTTGGAAGACATGGTGGGCAGCTGTACTACCATAAGGCAAGAAATCAAGATTAAGGAAGTTCGGTCCATATGAGTTTGAATTTGTCGTAAACTTTGGTTTTGACAAATTCACATGGATAGGAACACATACGCCGTTTAAATCTAAGTGTCATAAGAATTCCTCCTTCATGAAAATGATTGTGAGGAAATGCTTTCACTAAGAAAGATTTTAAGAAGATAGTGATTGTAAAATTGCATTCTCGAATTCGATTATGGTTACGGTATCGCTTTCCATAATTTGAGTTGTGAGGTTTGGCAATTAGTCTTAATTGTTTAGACGCACATATAAACTAAGGCAAAGGTGTATAAGTTCAAGAAACCTTGATAAAAGATTATCAAAGCACTAAGTATTAGTCACATGAAATTAAGAAATTCAATAAGTATTGTTTGTCTGAAAGTTAAGATGTTTCTAAAGACATGTCAAAGCTAGTGGGAGTATAAGTGTTATGTTTATAATAATCATCATGATAGTGGGAGCATAAAAGTTATGATTGTATGATTATTATGGAAAGTATTGCAAAGTTAGCAATATTAATTATAGAAAACAAGAGTCATACTTTGCAAAGTTGTAAGAGTTGAAAGGTTGTTTTGCTATAATTAAGGGAGAGAATATTATGCTTCAATCAAAATCTAAAGGCTTAGGTTGTGGAATGTTAATAACTTAGTCAAAGAAACATAGTGTGTTCTTAAAATTTTGATTATGATTACAACATTCCTCTTCACAATTCGAATTTTGAGAACATAGCAAATAAAACATTAAGGTAGAAGATTAATGAAGTATCAAATCTTTATGTAAGACATTTTGCATCATGTCCCATACGCTTTGGGTATTGGATCGATTGAAAATGCTATAATATTTGACCATTCTAAAATTTTCCAAATGTCTAGCGCATTCAGAGGGAAAAAGGACAAGAATTGGTTTTGACTAAAATAATTTAACAACTATCAAAGGACAATCCAAAGTTCGCTGAGGATTGGTCGCTTGTGAGTAGTTAGAAGTATAGTATTGGAAGATATAGAAATGTTTCCATATTAGATGGACCATATCGACATTTTTATGAATAGATAAGATTCTATTAAGAATTAGTTGTCATATGGAAAATATGGAAGTGTGTCCATATTGGGAATTTAATATTGAAAATCTATGTCTAGATTAGCAGCTTTTATGCAAAAGGATGTCAAAGGAATGTACTTTGAGTGAGAGACATCATATATAAGGAATTGTCTTGTAACAATATCCGATAGAGGACTTTATAATTTCATTGGCAATAGTCTTTTTGACTTTGGTGCAGTGACATTACGAAAGGATCGTTGCATAGAATGTTAGAATCTAGCATATTCTATAAGTAGCAAGAATTTGATATTCTTTCGCTTATGAAAAAGGATTTGGAGTTGTGAAATGAGAATGATTGGAAATGTGCTCAATTTGGTCTATTTCACAAAGTAAGAACCATATGTAAACATTGTGTGCATGCTAAGAGCATGGGACAAGTGTAATAATTCAAGTAAGAAGTTGATTACCCGAAACGACAAATAATGAGTAATCGATATGGTGATAAATAAAAGGTGTTTTATTTATACTCAAAGGTTTGAGGCCATATGGGATTTGTATTATTCTTGTGTTTCACATTTGCATGTTTTGACTTCCTGAATAATTTAATTGGTTAAGAACAGTTAAATTATTCGAACGGGCCACAGTCGTTCATATGTTGGATGTAGGTATGAATGAAGACTGTCATGAATTGGTGTGTGGATTGTCTAAAGAGCATTAGACATAAGCAAATGTTTGCTGCAACGTTCATGAGTGCTTATGAATATGAATTTGAGCATTGGATTAAACCCACGCTCACTTGGATCACTCCATGAATTGTATCACAAGTGATTGGTGAGACGATAACATCTTATATTCTTGAAACCGTGATGTGTGAGTGGTATCTTGCAAATCGGTTGCACATTGATAATATGTAAATGCACTAGTAACTTGGTGTCATAAACCATATTGTTGTGTGTGATTCGGTGAGTGAGTGCAAGCAAACATTGTATCAAAGTTTATCCGTTCCTTTTATCCAAAGTAGGATAAAAGCGATATCTTTGGGCCCCTCGATAATTTAGTGATGACAAACGTAAATGCTCGGCCGGGCTAGGGCTAATTTGATTTGTTCAATTAGTCAGTCGTCATAAATCGGAATTCGAGAAATAGTACAAAGAAGAATGATTTGAAATCATGTCTTGTACGATATCTAGAATGGAGGAATATATGATCCCTTATCTAAGGACACGCGTATCTGATAAGATCAGAGTTGATAGCGGCTTTGGAAAGCTACGATTGCAGATCAGGATCTGAAGTCATACGTAGAATAGTTGTTAGACTTATCCAAGTGGGAGACTGTTGGATTAGTGTCTAAGTCCATAACTATTTTGGTATGTACTTGACCCGATGGTGCATGGTCCTTTTGGGTTGCCTTCACCAAACCAACTTGATAGGATGAATTATGGAGAGAAAGGATTGAATGTGATTTATTAATATATTATGGGAATAATATATTAAAGAAGAAATCATATTGTTTAATTAATATTAGTCAATAATTAATTGGTAATTAGTTTTGTGACTAAAAGAGATTAATTAAACTTAAGGGACTGGAATTGTAATTATAAGATAATTGCAATTGGGCCATGGATTGCCTTGTATTAAGGAGTCAACGAATTCTATGGGGAAGCCCATATGGAAATCGTCAAAGGCCTTAAGGAAAGGGGTCCATGGGTTGCTTAGGGCTTAACCATCCAATTTAGGGTTTCCTTGTTAGATAACCCTAATAGCCTCCTATATATATAGATCCCTTATGACCCAAAAACGTGGCTAAGCATTCTTCTAGGGTTTCACACATTTTGGGGCAGCCTCCATCCTCTCTCTTCTTCATCCTCTTGCTTATGGTGTTTATGAACCATTAGAGGAGTGACATTTGTGACTCTAAGCTTTCTAAAGTCAATACAAGGAGGAATTGGATTGTTATTGCTACATAACAATCAAGGTATGATCTTAAACCTATTCTCATGTTAATATGATTACTTGAATGCTTGAATTAGGGTTTATAGTCTTGGATAACTTGCATGTACAATAGAGAAACCTATATCCAAGCATTAGGGTTTGTATGAGCACATAGGATGTTCTTAGGACCAAAACCCATCACTAAACTCATAATATGAACACCAACTTAAGCTGTTGTAAAACAAGGCATTGGTTTGACATCGGTGAACCAACATTAGATAATTGATCTGATAGCATCTTCAAGGCTTGGCAGTAGGCAGAGCAATATGGAAAATTGGCAAGCTTTGTTGTAACCAATTTGTGTTCAAGGTAGAGAGCATGTTCATTTTGATTGTCTTGAAAAATATTTTCAAGAGCTTTCCATGCGTGGGCCACCAAGGAATTTGGTTTGAGAATGGTGTGAAGAAGATAGTTTGAAATAGTGCTATAGATTCACTATAAAACTATGGTGCCAAGATGTTTCCACAGTTCTTTATCGATGGGTTTAGGAGCCTCTTTCCCGTCGGCTGCAGCAGGAGTAGGGGAGTTGGTCATTGGTTGAATGTGATCGAGAACTTGGAAGGCACGACAATGTATTTTAAATAATTTGACCGGGTGCCACTCTCCATCTCCAGGGGGGCGGTAAGGGGGATGAAGTTTATGATGTTAGTGATCATCATAGTTGGATGAAGTTTTTCTGCCATAGGAGAAGATAAGAGAAGGAGAGAATCATTGGTTAAGAAGAGAGGGGAGGGAAAAATAACGGCAACGACATTAGGTCAGGTATGTCAGGTATGTCGCTCTGATACCAAAAAAGAAGCTTGCGACTTCTGTGGCCCCTATTGAAACAGATCCAAACATATATAAGGTGGGTAGCCGTAGACTATTTTGGACATATTTATAAAAGCTACCTTTACAAATACAAAGATAATGTTGGCTACCCTATAAATGATAATAATAATATAACCGACTAATAATTACAATGCACTCCATAATTTCCACTAACATTTCATCCTTAATTTCCCAATTTATTATCAAATTATTATTCGTCTACCCCCAAGACCAAAAATACTACGACCATATGTGGCACTCATCAAGTCTAAGACGAGAGGGAACTGCAGGGTGACAAAAGAAGTGATTGGTAGGCATGTCAAGACAGCTATTGGAATAAGAATCCTCCAGTTTCTTTGGCCGAACACAAGGTACAATGTTGCACCAAAAGCTACTATCATGGCTGTTGTTGAGACGAACAAGGTGGCCAAACCAATTATCAACTTTGTAGGCAACTTGAAGAGAAAGTCTTGCTCAGCAAAACATGCGGTAAGAATCGACAAAAACATTAACAATGACGTAACAGCTGCAAATAATGATATGGCATCTGATATTGCAAATATTATGAAGGCGGTGTTGTTGGTAAAAGTTGGTATCCCGGTGTCTTGATTGCTTCCTCCTGGCACTGTAATTGCTGCTGCAAACACAATGGTGATGATTAATGCAGCTGTAATCGTGTAGGACTCTGCAGTGGACTTCATCCATTTTTCTCCCTCAATCACCAACTCCATGTGTTCTCTAGTAAATACCATTTGTGGTGTTTCGTTTAAAGAGTTCTTTTGTTTGATGCTTAGAGGACAAATGAATTTTTCCACTTCCTACAAGATTACATTATGTTAATTGTTACACATGCTTGATAAATACTTATGGTCTTTAGATTCATACCTTAAACCATTGTAGTTCGTGTTGTATCTGTAAAGCTGCCCCCGATATAAGATTTAATTTGTTGGATGGAGCCAATCTTGCAGCTAGATGCAACAGGTTATTCCGTGAAGAGTCTTCGAGTGTCCGGTATATATTCTTATGTTCGCTCATCTGATAAAGTAGGTTGTAAACCTTTTCTGAACGATTTATTGCAGCATACAGAATAAAGTTGTGCCCATCTTCATTAGCACACCAAATTGCATTTGGGAACCAAGTCACAATTTCCTCTACAACCTCATATGCATTTAGTCTTGTGGCTTCAAGAATAGGAGTTGTATAATAGTTATGGTAACAGCTGGAGTGATTTGTTCGCCTTATCAACTCACATACTTCCTCCAACAGTCTCATAGCATCATCATGAGTTCGAACTCTCTCTTTAATGAATGGAGGCACTGCAACATAGACCCCAATGAGCATCTCAAATAATGAAATAGACCTTTTTTTTTCTCTCTTTGCTTTTAGTAATACAATGACAGTTGTTGTTGATCATCTTACCGAACATGTTAAGAACCTTCATGAAAAGCCAAATGATGAAGCCAGTCACTGCATTATGGGATGAAATGTTAATTTATAATAGAATGTGCCACCAACAACTTTAAAGTTTAAGAAAAGAAAAACTCCTGACCTACCGCAAATGAATGGGAGGATTATCAAAATCAAAACCCATGGAGGAAAACCGTCTGCTCTCTCAAGTAATTCTTCAGTCCCTTCAATATAAAAAGTGGTGTGCAGGAAGTTTGGTAGAGAAGCGTTATAAATGATTTGACAATGTAAACAAACAGACAGATCCATTAAGATAGAAAAACAACGAACCTGTATATCTTTCAAAATCTTTGACTTTGCTTGGGAAATTTTCAGCTATAGACATCAGCACAGCATCACTATGCAATGTTTTGTAATGCTTCAACAGTTTTCTTGCAAAGTCTACATATATTACAAAGTCAGCCGTATCAATTAACTGGGCAGATTTTTTACTACCGGAATTTGAGTCCAGTCCACACTTACGGAAATCTTTGGAGGAGATAACAGTAACTAGAAGGCCATCGCCAGTTGTGCCAGAAAACAGAGCATCCTTCTGAGTATCATCAGTATTATTGATGTGTTGCAGCAGATGTCGGGCTGTATCTGTGTGCATATTAGAAAGAGCCAAGGCTAGTGGTGTCAGATCCTTTTTGTCTTTGGCCAACAACAACTCTGGGTTTCTTGCCACCAATATGCCAACAGCTTCTGTGTTGCCAATAATAGCAGCAACATGAAGTGGTGTGCTTCCATCTGAATTTCTTAGATCCATGAGTTGTGTGTTCTCCGGTATCTTTTCCAACAATTTCTCTAGGAATTCCAGCTTCTTGGAAGTACCGACTGCTACATGAAGCGCAGTGTTGCCATTATTCGTTATTTTGTCTATCACTGTAACCCTTCCATCCCACAATATTTCTTCGACCCAGTGCCAAATTCCATGTCGAGTAGAATGGTACAATCTCTGGAGAGCCAATACTCTGTCTTGATCTTGTAGTGTATCTATATTTGCATAAATTTTTTGTGAAGGTAAAAAACTACAAGATACAAAATATGTGATCTGATATAGTGGAATGTAATCTAAACGTTAGGAATTTTGAAGGATGATGAAAAAAACACCTTGTTTGTATGTACAATTTTATCCGTTTTGTATACTTTGTATCTTGTTTAAACAAGTGCTATATACATATTTTACTGTATAAGTAGTGGTATCCTTATCTAAATCACCAACCCAAACAAACGATCGATTAGCAAACAAGAGCTGGATTGTACCTTCAACAACATGCAGTTTTGGAACAACAGCAGGAGCATACATAGTCTGTAGTTCATCCCAAACATCTTTTGCACTGAAATCATCTTGATGGAGTTTTCCTGTGAGACGATTCACAATATACACAAGTGTTTCTTTAGACAGGGAACCAAGAATCCAACCCTTCACCAGGGAATCTGATCTTCTCCACAGCTTCTGATGAGTCTGATGGTCAACCACTTTCTCTTTCCCGGAAACACTACTACTACTACTGGCTTCATCAGGGCTTACGAGTGTTCCATCTATGAAACCTGACACACTATGACTCTCTAACAGGCATAACATCTGTGTTTTCCAAACACCATACTCATCCCTATCACTCAGCTTAAATGTAACAAAATGGGGAGCACAAACATGTGATGGGTATGTGTATGGGTTTTCTTCTCTAACTTCCAATGTGACATGTGGATTAGAGCTAGACCTTGAGTTTGCCATCTTTGTTTTTTTTTTTTAAGTCCTCTTGCTTCCATCTGTTAATTATTTAAATAGAAACATGGAGTGGATTTGTGGTGCCCACAAAAGCCACTTAAAGGATTGAATCCTCCCCAAGTAATTATTCCCTCAGATAGTAAAATTTCAAGCAAAGAATAGAGTTACTATATATATATATATATATATATATATATATATATATATATATATATATATATATATATATATATATATATATATATATATATATATATATATATATATATAACTTATTTATCAAAATATAATAGATACATAACAAATGAAAAAACAAGTGAAACCTATCTTTCCGTATGCTTCCCTTCAATCACCAGTCTATTTTCTTAGTCCTTCATACATTCATAGGCAAAGAGAATCATAACAAGAACTCTTTATATTGTAAGGAACATATTTGATTTTTTGGTTGTAGAAGCCCTTTGGTTATTGTCGATTATTTAAATGGACAAAAATTAGACACTAGATCAACCCAAAATAAGTAGTTAACTATAGATATAAAAAATTTAGATACATCCTTCGTCTAATAAAGAAATTACTATTCTAAAATAATATTGGCCACTTATTAGTTATATACTAGTTGTAAGATCCATGTATTACATAAGTTAATTTTAAAAATTAAAAAATTAAAAAAAGAAAAAATAAAGTTAAATATAAAGGTCAATATATAAAAACTTTGAATTTATAAGAAAATAAGAAAAATATTGAATTATTATAATAGAAATGGGTTTTATTTTTTTAAATTTAAACAAATAAATAAAAGAAAATAATAAACTTTAAATTTGAGAATTCTGAAATTAAACGGAAATTAAAAGGTAAGTTAATTAATGAAACTAATATCCATTTGTTACTACATTTATTGTAATTATTATATTAAATTATTATGTGGAATTTAATAAAATAAAAAACTCTTAAAATGACATGTGGAAAAAAAATAATTTAAAATAACCATAAAATGACATTTGATAAATTGAATAAGAGTGTGACAAGTGACAAAAAAAACATTTATTTATTAGAGAGAATTTCAAATATCATTTATTACTATTGGCATCTTTGTAAGTAACTGCATGTGCATTTTTTTTTTTTTTTGGCATTTCCCTTTCACCATGTTACACACGATGCTGGACTTCAACCAAAGCAGATTGTTTTAAGATATATGAGCATGAGAAAAAAACACTGAAAGCTCTTACAAAAGCGGCCTCAAAAATCAGTTTAACCACTGATTGTTGGAAGTCATCTCATCAGAAGATTAAGTACATGGTTATCACAGGGCACTTTATTGATCATAATTGGAGGTTTGATTTCTTTTTCTATTTTTTAATAAGACATGTCCATTTTATTTAATATATTCATATTGGTATCTGGACTTGTTTTTTGTAGATTACAAAAACATGTCTTGAGTTTTGTACATATTCCTCCTCCTCGTACCGGACTTGATATTGCTGATGGTATTTATAAATGTTTGAAGCATTGGGAAATTGAGGACAAGATATTCACGATATCTATAGACAATGCTGCATATAATGATAGGGCGTTGAGAAGACTGAAAGAAATTTTTTCTAGAGTGAGAAAACTCACGTGTGGTCGGAGGTTGTTTCATGTTAGATGTTGTGCACATGTTTTGAATCTTCTTGTGAAAGATGGTCTTGCTATGATTGATTCTGTTATCAGGGAAGTTCGTGAGGGTATCAAATATATTAACAATTCTGAGGCGAGACTTCAAACATTTTCAAATATTGCACATCAACTACAAATACAAGATAGAAAGTTGTTGCTTGATGTTCCAACACGATGGAATTCAACCTATGATATGTTGTCGGTTGCATTAAAATTTAAAGATGTTTTCCCAAGGTACACATTAGATTTTAATAAAATAGTTTTGAATGTTGTGATTTTCAGATTTTCAAATACTGCACATCATTAAGTTTTTGTGATTTTCATAGATTTGTGGAGTACGAGCCACATTTCCATCACCTGCCTAATGATGAGGAGTGGGTGCATGTGGAGAGTGTATGTGAAATCTTGAAGGTTTTCAAGGTGCATATTACCTTTATTTAAGTATTATTTTAAATATTTTATAATTCCTAATACTAAAGCAACTTATTTTCAGGTATGCACAAATGTCATTTCTGGAAGTGATTATCCAACATCCAATCTGTATTTGATTGAGGTGTTTATAGTAAAAGAAACTTTGGATAAAGGTGCTCTATCAAAAAATGATTTTATTAAGACTATGGTGACTAAGATGAAGGAGAAGTTTGACAAATATTGGGGGGAGTGCCATCTTGTCATGGCTATAGCTTCAGTGTTAGATCCAAGATTTAAAATGAAGTTAGTAGAATTTAGTTTCCCAACCATATACTCCAATGCTGAAAAGAACATTGAAGAAGTGAAGAAAGCACTTTATGAAATGTATGAAGAGTATTTGGAAGTACATGATGCATCAGTCCGAGAAGCTGCAACGCCTGCAAATGGATGTGGAGGAAAGGAAGTGTCAAAAACATCACTCGGGTCCGGATGGGAGGCTTTTGGGGAGTTTATAAAAAATACAGATTTGGAGAGACCAGAAAAGTCAGAATTAGATATGTATTTGGAAGAAGGTGTTTATAGGGACCCGAGACAAAAAGGAATGGATTCATTCAAGGCTTTGGAGTGGTGGAATGTTCATAAATTGAAGTACCGTGTTTTATCAAAGATGGCTATGGATGTGCTTGCGATCCCGATTTCTACAATTGCATCTGAGGCAACTTTTAGTGCTGGGGGTAGAGTAATTGATCCATACCGATCTTCATTGGCACCAGACACTGTTGAAAAGTTGATTTGTGGCGGAGATTGGATTAGACATCGTTATGGAATCAAGAAAAAATTAAAGGTACATTTGATAAACTTAAAACATGTGAACTAACAATTGATTATTTAAATTTATTAATATTTGATCATGTTGGTGGTTTCTTTTTACAGAAGGAGGAAATGCCCATTGAGGTTTTATTACCTACAGGGACAAGTAATACTTAAAGGTGTAAGCCAATTTTATTTATTTGTAATCTTGTTGTTTTAATTACCTTATATTGCACATCTCATCAAATGTTTTAATATGCAGATTTTGCTGGATTGAATTTGCTTTAAGGAAGATTAGCTTTTGAGTTTTGATAATATGTTATGTTCAAATTTAATCATTTTTATAGTATTTTTGTAATTTGAACTTCCATGATAGGAAGACTTTCTTTTGGATGATTTAATTACATTTTAGGTTTGTATGTTGGAGTTTAAAACTTATGTAATTTGAAGATTTTATTTATGCATCTTGGTTGGAATTTAAGTAGTCTACTAGTCTGCACCTAGCTGAAAATCAAATAAATTTGTGTTTATTATTTTTTTATTATTTTTTTTATTATTATGGAATTCATTTTGTAAACGAGCTTTTAACGAGCTCGAGCCAAGCTTAAGCTCGTTTAAGCTCAGTTAGACAAAACGAGTCGAGCCCGAGTGGAGCCCGAACCGATGTATTACTTTACGAGCCGATCTCGAGCTCTGTTTTTGGGGCTCGAAACGAGCCGAACTCGAGCTCGAGCCATACATATTTTAAGCAAGCCGAGCTCGAGCTTGGTCAGGCTTGGGCTCGGCTCGGCTCGTTTGCACCCCTAGTCAAAACACATACTCATACACCAAACTATAAATAAGACCTGTTTCAGTACTAATCTATGGCTATAGATTGATAGGAACCAGTCCTCTTTTAGAGAAAAAAAAATTGATAAACCAAACTATACATAAGAACAGTTTCAGCAACAAACTTTTAGGATGAACTGTAGTGCCAATACAAGTTTTGGGTTAGTGATTTTATGTTTTATAATATATAGGAGAGAAGCATTAATTTCTTGTAATTAGATTTATCACTCTCCCTCCATGGACAGTAGTTCTTATGTGTTTTATATTTAAAAATAAATTTTAATCGTACTTACTACCATTAAAGTTTAATCTATACCAACTTGATTTTTTTTTTTTTCATTATCAGGTGTTCCAATAGAGCCATCATTGCAAACTACTAGCCTGGTGTAGATACAGCATCAGTACTTGCCTGCTGGTATACTAACTCTTAACCTTTTTTAGTTTTTTTGTTTCTGTCGACACATGTTCTTACATATCTTAAAAAGAAAGATGTGGCTGATTTGTGGTGCCCACAAAAGCCAATTAAAGATTGCATTCTTCCCATGGTATCCCACCATTGTTCTAAAAGAAGTAATCCCGTCACATAATAAAAGTTTCAAGCAAAGAATATTTAAATTACAAAAGTTACTTGCCAAATGATTTTACTACGAAATGCAGAAATGTATTTATTAAAATTCATAGAAGTACCGAGACCCTCCCTTTTATTATTACCTAATAAAATAAATGAACAAGTGAAACCATCTTTGTATATGTGTCGTCTCTCATCTATATGTAGGTCAAGCTCTCACCACTTAGAAATTTCAAATAAAATAGAATATTGGTGTGTTGACACAGGTCAAAAAGGGTAAAATTTTAATTTGGTTAACTGAAATTTAATTTATTGTGGAGTTGTGAGTACATATTTCATCATATATGTGTAGTAATATGATTCAAGAAGGTTAAGACCTGCATCAACGAAAAATATTTAACTCTGTTATATTTGTAAAAACCCCTGAAATATTTTCTGTCCTGGAAAAAGACACATATAATTTTTCCTATCTATTCTATCCAAAATGTCCGTTAAGTAGCCCCAACAGCTACTTTTGTTAATTTTAAACCAACTTTAAAGCAATAATTAAGAAATAGCAATGTACCCTTAAAACAATAAGCAAGAAATAGGAACACAGTTTTAAACATCCAAGTTGCCAGCTTTTCTTGCTTAGTGTTTAAAAGTTGGTTTAAAATTTTTGTTCAAAATGTACCAGTTGGTAAACAAGAACTTCATTTCCATCACACTCGGGACTCCTATGCATTTAAAAATGAAAAAATTAATCAGGAACTTTTAGTTAGGACTTAGGAAACAGGATCATGTAGTGCAATCACTCTTATAGTTGATTACTTGATTTAAAAATATATATTCATCAATCATTTAACCATCCAGTTAACAATAAATACTTTAAAATATAAAAAAAATGCATCTGTAATACATTAGTTAACGATAAATAACTCCAAAGGGGTATTCCACGTAGTTAGTCCATGAAAAATATTTGAAACTTTTTAAAGATAAATATTAACGATCGTACAATCTTACTGTGATCCTACAAAAAACTGATCTAATTAAGATTGTGATCAATTTACCTAGGTGGGATTGTAACATCGTAGGATATTATGATCCTATGATCAGGATCGTGATTTTAACAATCTTATTGTAAGTCTCTAAAACCATATCATGGGAGCTTGTTTGAGGCCATGAAGAGATTTCTGAAGATGACACATATAGTCTGGGTGAATGGAGTAACAGAACCCAGGAGGTTGATGCATGTAAATTGTCTCCTACAGTTGACTATGAAGAAAAGCATTCTTCGCATCCAACTGATGAATGTGCAAATGTTTGGATACAATAATGCTAAGAACTGTGCGGATGGTGGCCGGTTTAACAATCGAACTGAACGTCTCATCATAATCAAATTTAGGATGTTGACTCTCCTCATTTGCAATGAGTCGAGCTTTATCAGTAACATCAACCTTATATTTCTTCTTGAACATCCAAATAGAAAGAACTATGTTGGCCCCTACGGGCCTCAAAACAAGAATTCAAGTTCCATTAGAAATAAGTCAAACTCATCCTACATGGCAATGGTCCAATTATGGACACGAAGGGCTTGTAGATGGGATTTAGGAAGAGGCGATTCATACCTTATACGATTCAATTTTACCCCAAAGTGTTTGGAAAAAAATGACAATAAGTGAGTACCTGATTTAAGATTTATTGCTTAACGTTTAAAAGTACGTTGGTATTTTTAATGTTTAAAAGTTAGTTTAAAATTTTAAATGTACCTGTTGGGATTACTCTTAATACCAGTTATGGCTTTTAATAACTATGTTTATAAGTACTTGTTTTTGTCAAAACAATACATGTTGGGGATTTAAAATGTTGGTTTTTATATGTGTCCATACAAAATACCTAAAGTTTCTCCATACCAGCAACATAAGGGACCTTTATTGGAAGGTTGATTTCTATGCAGTAATAACATCCACTTGTAACATCCCAAAATTTCATGGTAAAATTTTCATTTTTAACACAATCAAAACACCCATTTATCTTTTAAACAAACATTTAGAAGTATTTCATAATAAAATAGTTACCAGAGTACAATCCTAAAGTCACAAAGTTGCGGAAAAACATGGGTATATGCGCTGTGATCAAGTCGGGCCCTTCCCTTTTGAACCGGAAGTACCTAAAATCATAAACAATAAACCGTAAGCACAAAGCATAGTGAGTTTCCCCAAAATACAACATACCATACATACAATAGAGAATGTTATGTGCCAGCCATAGTCTTGCCATTATGCCATGAGTTATATCATGATCTTGCCATTATGCCACGAGTTGTATCATGGTCTTTCCTTGCTAAGCCGGGGGCTGATACCCTGGCTCTTATAGACAAGTGCTAGGAACCACCTCCTAGTCTTCCATTCAAGCATCATAAAGACAACTAGCATACAATCCAGTGTTCTAAAAGGCGCGCCATGGCGGGTGCCAAGGCGCGCCATGGCGTGAGGCGCGGCGTCACCGTTACGAAAAGCTTCATAACGTTGCTGTTAGGCATGGCGCGTGGCAAGGCATGATATGGCGTGCCATGGCGCGTGTTTTTTCGTTTGAGACACGTTTTTTTGCTCTTTTTTATACCTTTTCTAATCGGACATACAAGTATTGTGTTTTTTTATTAACTTTCTGTTATTAGTTGTTGATATAACACTTGTAAAAACTAGGTATATTTGATATAAATTTATATTTATGCGGTAATATAATTATAAATTAGTACAAAATTGCCACCTTACATCACGCCTTGAAAAACGCCATGGCTCGCCATAACTCGTTAAGTTTGAGGCTTGGCCTTGCCGCCACGCCACGCCTCATGCCTTTTAGAACCTTGATACAATCTACAACTAACTATCTATTTAACAGCCAGGGTCTGAACCCTAGGCTTGCATACTGATTTTCCGGAAGCCACCCTCGGGTATTTCAAACAAATACCAAGGGCTACCCCTTAGTCTTCCAATAATACATAAGCTAATAGGTCAACATTGGTTCCTTCGATCTATAGATATAGTGAGATGACTCACATTAAACTGCTGAAGCCATAGATGAATATCTGACTACAACCTCGCTAAAAGTCCCTATGGTATCAATCAACAAATAACATCCACTCAATAATTGGATCCTAACTCACACTAAGAGTCCAAATTAGGGTAAAAGACCTTTTTACCCCTTTCCTGAACTTGGTCCAAGGCCAAGGCCCAATCCAATTGTCTAAAAATCGCAAAATCCAAAATGATCACTCAAGGCCTAAATATGGCCCAATTTTCCAAATTGGCCCCAATCCCTTTCATGGGCCTTTACCCAAGAGAGTCCATACTAGAAATATAATGACCCAACAAAAACCTAAACTCTTAAGGTCTACACATCTCCCAAAACCGAGAAGCCCAAACTGAAGCCCACTTGCCGAGTAGGTTACGCGTACTCAGCTCGTACTCTTAGCATACATGCTCTGGGGCTGGTATGTGCAACGTACCAGCTTGAACACACATCATACTCCTCATTTGGCCAACCCATGTCAAAAAGCACTTAATCCATTCAACCCCTACTCCAAACTCTCAAATCTTGTCTCAAAAGATGATTTATAATGTGAAATTGGCAACTTGACGTGCATGCATGGCTTAATGGGGCTCTAGAGCACAAAAGAGCTTAAGAAATGGTCTTAACACATGCATAAGTCCATATCCACCATAAAGTTTGCATTTTTAGGCTTAAAGGACCCCTAAAATATCCAGATCTAAAAGGGTAAGCTTCTAAAATGACCATAGCACACAAGAACCAACCAAAAAGGACCAAAATAGTCATAAACAAGCCCAAAAGAAGATCTATACAAAGAGTTGACAAGTTATGGACTTTATACCTCAAACGTCACAAAATAAAGAAGCTTAATCTGGATCTCTAAGCTCTTCTCCAAAGGTTGAGTCTTCAATCTTCTTCTTCTACCACTTCAAGATGCACAAAACACACCAAGCATCTTTACAAGAGCTCCAAAGCACCATATAAAGGCTAAGGATTATGGCTTGAAGATATGGAGGCTGGTCTAAAATGTCCAAAAAGTGGGTTAAAGAAGATTAAATATCGCACAAACCCTAAAAATTAGGGTTTGTCCAAAGCCAACATATGCCCATCGTAACTTATGCATGCCTAACGTACGTGGTCGATGCCCACGACCATGATCTAGATAGTACGCTAAGTGTACTCATAGATTACACCCCGCATACTAGCTAGAGGACCAAAATGCAAAAAAATTATTTAGCAAGGGTTAAAGGGAAAACTTACAAGGTCTGAATGTTACAAGTTCTCTGTGGGGAGCGCTGATATTGTTCGTGATGAAGAATGATGTTTAACATCGAATGTGCATTGATTACTAGGAGTTGAGCAAGTTAACGGTGTAGAACTGTTATACCCTTCCGAGGATTGGTGACCTCTTTGATCATTTGAAAGGTGCATCCATGTTCTCCAAGATAGATTTGAGGTATGGTTATCATCAGGTGAGAGTGAGATATGAGGACATGGAGAAGACCATATTCCAAACTCGTTATGGGCATTACAAGTTCATGGTGATGCCATTAGGGCTCACCAATGCGCCTACTATCTTCATGGATTTGATGAACTGGGTGTGCAGGACAATGCTCGACCGATCTGTCATTGTGTTTATTGATGATATCTTGGTGTATTCCAAGACCAGAGAGTAGCATGATGGGATTTTAGTCGATCCGGCCAAGATGTAGGTTGTGATGCAGTGGGAGGTTCCAAAATCTATTGGATTAGGTGTCTAAGCCTATAACTATTAATGGTATGTACTTGACCCGAGAGTAACATGGTCCATTTGGGTTGCATATCACCAAGACAATTTGATAGGATAGACTTTTGAGAAGAGGTTATTTATGATTTGTTAATATATTATATGTTCTAATATATTAATATGAAATCATATTATTTAATTAGTATTGATAAATAATTAATTTGGAACTAATTCTGTGATCAAAAAGAGACTAATTAAATATAAGGGGTTGATTGGTAAATCATTCATTCTTATGGTGTGGGCCAATGATCCATGATTCCTTAGGTTGGGCTAAACCCATGTGATAACCCATGGATGATCCATGGAGGTTTAAACCCATGGATCCTAAGGAATATGGAAGGTCATGGCTATTAAGGCTTGCATGATGTAACCCTAATCTTGCCACACTGTAGAAGAAGCCCTTATCATCCAAAATGGCACTACTAGTGATCTTGGAATGCATGAGCCGATTTTACGCACTAGATATTCTCTCTCAAAAACTTCCTTTGTCCTAGGTGTGTTTGATTCTATTTGAGGTGCAACACTTAGGGCACTAAGTTCTTAAAGGTCCAAGGCTTCCAAGTACAACAAAACGTATGTCATCTAACTAGAATTTTTATAGTAAAGATACTCTATTGTATGCTAGTTAGGATGATGCTTTAAAAAATAAAGTTTGCATGTATATTAGAGAAAACATAGATCTAAAGCATCTAGGGTTTCATTTACACCATTGGAGTGTTAGAATGCTCGAAACCCTTCAGTGGTGTCAGAGCCTATGGTTGTTTTCCAATATACTTGAGGCTACTTGTTTTCAAAGCTTGGAAAAATCGATTTTCAACATTCTGGACAATGAACTCACCGAGTCCACTGGGGGACTCGTCGAGTCCACTCACAAAACTGACCAAGTCGCCGAGTTTGTTCATTCACTCGACGAGTTGGTGATCCAGAATGCATATTTTCGAAGTTTTTGGCTAGAATTGGACTAGTATCATTACCCTAAGCTATTTTTGAACTTATAAACCTATTTTTGATGTGGTAATGATTATGCTTATCCAATTTAAAACAAAATTTTTAAAGGTTCATGTTTTGTATTAGTTTATATTGTTAGGCTAATTACATGAAATTTGTTTGATATGAATTATCTTGTTCATATGAGTTTTATCTAGATCATGAACATTACTTGACATGCTTATTAGTGTTTGATGATCTTGATGGCCTTTAATTTACTCCACAACTTGTCCTCAAGTTATGGAAAATGAAAAGTTTTTTCATTTTAAAAATATCATTAAAGTCATAGGTTATGTACTTGAAGAGTCTTTTTCCCATAAATAGTTTTATGAACTCCATAACTTGTCCTCAAGTTATGGATTTTCAAGGCTTTTCATTAAAGCCTATATTAAACTCAAATGTTATGGATTCCAAAAGTTTTTGAAAAGTTCAAAATTTTCCCTCAAGTTTTGGAATTTGTAAATGTAGAGTCTTCTTTTGACACATTTAGTTCCAAACCCTAGAATTTTAAATGTTTAAAATTCAACCTTATACTATTATAATATTATAGGTTTAATATATATATATATATATATATATATATATATATATATGTATGTATATATGTATAAGAATATAGTCAGTGTTACCGTTAGTAGGCCTCATTCATGAAGCCGGTCTATAAGAGGGGTATAAGGTTACTGCCTATAAAATGGCAGTTTAATGGGTGTCCACTCTCACCCACCGCTTCCTTAATTGATGGAGGGTCGTTAGTCGAACGGGTTCAATAAGAGATTTTAATTTTTATTATAAGTATAATGATAATTATAAAGTAACTAAACTTTCATTAAATTCCCAATCTTAGTTACTTTAGGAAAAATGTGAATTTGGTGCTAAGCCATGAAATTGCACTTTGCACCTTGTTAAGTCATTAGTGGAGCGTATGTGGTTAACCGGCACACTAATCTGGATTGACAGTGTGTGGCAAAGGGTAGCTTGATGTTAATCATAGATCAATGGAGTGTGTGTGGTTAACCGACACATTGATTAGGTGGTTGTAATGTAACATCCCGAGTCCAGGTATACTTTGTGAACCTTGATCTATTGAGTTGTTGTCTATTTTTGTGCTTAATATAAAATGAGTGAAAAATGATTACGCGGGGCGTACCTGAGGAGCACACTTAGCGTACTCATCAGTGTGCATGTGACACAGAGACCACCTAGTACATTAGGCGTAACTGTGGGTATGCTGGGCGTACTAGGCCGAGAGTGCAAACCCTAATTTAGGGTGAGTCCCCTATATAAAGGATATGATGACCTCATTCCTGGCCACCATTCCCAGAGAGAAAACGCTAAGAGGGACCTAACCCTCGTTCTAGAGCTTGTGTGTGTGTGTGTGTGTGTGTGTGTTTGAGCCTTGAGAGCTTTTGTGTGGTTTTGAAGAGAAGAGGAGGTCTTGAAGAAGAAGGAGTTGGAGTCCATGCTTCTAGATTCGAGAAAATCTGAGTGGGAAGCTTCTTGTTGAGGTATAAAGCTTCACTCTTTACCTCTCTTTTGTTATGAGCATCTTATTTGAGTATTTCAGGGTTTTGTTCCAAAAAGGTGGAGACTTGATGAGATCTTGAACTCCAGAGACGAGGACCAAACCCTTTTGAGAATATGAGTAGCGCAAAGTCAAAAAAAATCAAATCTTGGTCGTTGAAATCACTCCATGCATGAGTTATGAGCTCCTTGAGGCAAAAGAGTGTATATTTTGAGGTTGGTGACCATTTCAGCCATGCAAAGGCTTAAAGTCACCGACTATTCTTGGAATGTACTTGACCCAATTAGCATGGTCCATTTGGGTCATGGCATTGTAACACTTGGATAGACTAAATGAGAGAAAGGATACTAAAGGTTTATTAATATATTATAAGTTCTAATATATTAATAATAGTATTTAATTAGTATTGATCAAAGAATTATTTTGGAATTAATTAAGTGATCAAAAAGAGACTAATTAAATATATAGGGTTGATTATGTAAATCATCTAATCTTGTATAGTGGGCTAATGATCCATTGTTTGTGTGGATTGGGTTAAAACCCATAAGGTGCTCCGTGGATAGTACATGGAGGTTACAAACCCATGGATCATGGAACATGAAATGCCATGACAATTAGGGTTTACATGGTGTAACCCTACTTGTAACACAACTATATAAAGACTCCATGGATGACTAAAATCGGCACTACAAGAAAGTAATAGAGGGCTAGCCGATTTTGAGGTGTAAGTGAACTTCTCTCAAAGTTATTCTAAGTGTTGTGGTGTTGTGTGAAACATTTGAGGCATCACACATGAGGTCCTAGGCTCACAAGGTTTTCAAGGAATCCAAGCAACTAAAATGTATGTTCTTCTACTAGCATTTATGTTTTAAAGTTCCCCACGACATGCTAGTTATATTAAGAACCTTGGAAAATCATTTTGCATGTATCTTAGTAAAACATAGATCCAAGGTTTCTAGCGTTGCATGTACACCTTAAGAGTGTTACAATGCTCAAAAACCCTTCAATGGTATGAGAGACTATGCTTGTTTATTTAATACTTGATGCAAACTTGTTAAGAAAATCGACAAAACTGCCTTCTGCTGAGTGAACTCGTCGATTCCAAGGGGGGACTTGATGAGTCCATGCTTATATTCAACCAACTTGCCGAGTCAGTTCTTGCACTCGACGAGTTGGCTTGTCAAAGTGCAGTTTTTCGACTTTTGCTGCTAGAAATGGGCTAGAATCATTACCCTAAACTGTTTTGGTGTTATAACACTTGTTTTAGATGGTGTAATGTTTATGCTAATCCATTTTCAAAGGGTAATATCAAATTTTCAAGCTTTGTATGGTTTATTTATGATTCTTGAAATTGTTGATATGAACATTCATGAACTTATGAGTTTAGAAGATCATAGGAATTATTTGTAACTTGCTTGTTGTTTTAATTCTTGATCATGATGTGTTTTAATGGAATCTATAGTTTATCCTCAGGTTATGGATTACCAAAAGTCACACTTTTAAAGTCCATTATTAAACACATAGGTTACATGAAATGAAATGTCTCTCATATTATTAATCCATTAACTCCTAAGTTATGAAAGTTGAAAAGTTTTGAAAGTTACAAAACGTTCCCTCAAGTTTTGGAACATGTAAAGCTACTTTAAAAAACTTTAGTTCCAACCCCTAGAATTTTAAAAGTTAAATTTTAACCCTTATACTTTATAATATTATAAGTTAATAATATATATATATATATATATATATATATATATATATATATATATATATATATATATATATATATAACAAGTCGTTTCACCGTTTGTAGGCCTCAGTCATGAAGCCAGTCTATAAGGGGGTATAAGGTTGTTACTAATAAAATGGCAGCTTAATGTGTGTCCACTCTCACCCACCGCTTCCTTCACTGGTGGAGGGTCGTTAGCCGAATGGGTAAGACAATGAATTTAATCCTCATTAAAAGTATGAAGATTGTAAAGTAACTAATTTTTTTTTTTTTATAAATTCCCAATATTTGTTACTTTAGGAAAATGTGAATAAGGTGTATCCCATGAAATTACACTTTGCACTTTGTTTAAGTCGTTAGTGGAGCATGTATGGTTAACCGACACACTAACCTGGACTTAATATGGTAGGAAAAGGGTGGCTTAAGGTTTATCATAGGTTGTTGGAGTGTGTGTGGTTAACCGGCACATCGATTGAGTGATAAACATTAAGAGTAGCAAGTAATTTGCATGGTTACTTCACACCTTGTTTTGTGTTCCTCGGCATCCCAGTCACAAAACTTGAATGGAACACTCGAGATTGAAACATGCCATTTAAAACTTCAATGAATCTCAAAGAACGTAGGAGTTTCAAAAAGCAATTAAAACCTAATATTTTATTTCGTTTTTCATGGTGGAAATTGGTGAATCGTCATTCACCTACCTTGAAATATTTTATAGCTTGGATTACAGCATCCCTCTTCTAAGTTATAAAATATTGTGTTGGGTCCTAGCCTTAATATTACATTTGGGTGTCTTATTAATGACTATCTTTATATCTAATCTAAACTTGTTTTTCTTCTTTTTCAGATGTCTTCTAACAATGTTGCTTTTGGCTCAAACCCTACCGGCTCCTTCTCTCTTATGAACCTTTGTGGGAGATTCATCTTTGATGGTTCCAACTTTATGGATTGGATCGGGAACATCAGGATGGTCACTCATTAAGAGGACAAAGAATATGTCCTCGACAAGAAGCTGAAGGAACTCGATGAGTCATCTGCTACTCTTGAGGAGATCGTGGAATTCCGGACTCATGAGAGAGATGCCATGAAAGTGTCATGTATCATGTTGGCCACGATGACAGCTGAGCTCATCGAGTTGATGGACCACTACCATCAAAGTGCTCGCCACTATTACCCTTTTGAGATGCACCAGGACTTGATGGACCACTACCATCAAAGTGCTCGCCAAGGAGGTATAACATCATCTGCTCCATGATAACAACCCGGATGAAGGATAGAGAACCCATCACCGGCCACTTATAGAAAATGCAAAGGTATGTGGACCGTTTGTTGAAGCCAAATGTGAACTTCCCAGAGGAGTTGACAATTGACATCATTTTGCACTCCTTAGCTTCTTGTTTTGATCAATTCCGAATGACATACCACATGAAAAAGGAGGAAGTCACACTTAGCAAACTTCAAGGACTCTTGAAGACCGTCGAAAGTGGTCTTAAGGGTAAACCGGTTGTTACCACTCCTACTCCTACCGCGGCCCCTATCTTGGTAATCCGGCAAGGCAAAGGGAAGAAGAGGAAGAGCCCTTCGAAGGGCACCAAGGGAAAGTCTCTTGATGGCTCATCTTCAAGTGGAACCAAGAAAGGTTATGTCACTCCTTTTGCTAACCCTAAAGCGGCTGAATGCTTCTATTGCCACGAAAAGTCGCACTGGAAGCGAAACTGCCCAAAGTACCTACAAGATGTGAAGGATGGGAAAGTAAAACCCAACCATGCAGGTATTTACACTATATTGTCTAATAACTCACCCATTCTAATTCTTGGGGGCTTGATACCGGTTGTGGTATTCATATTTGTTCTGACTTGCAGGGACTAAGAAGAAGTGAGGATGTGGAGCATGGAAAGATACACTTAATCATAGGGAATCAGAAAGCTTCACATGTCACCAAGATTGGAGTTTATACTTTGTTGCTAAGTAGTGGGTTAACTTTAGATTTGAATAAATGTTGTTACTCGTTTGAAATGGAAAGAAATATTATTTCCTTTCATGCTTGGTACAAACAAGGGTTTACCTTTTCTTTTGATAATGAATGTGGTGGTATTAATGCTTTCTTTAATAATGTTCTTTATTTTAAAGCATTACCTTGTGATGGTGTGTATGAAGTTGTGTCGATTGTAGATAACCTAGGAAATAATATGTTGTGTATTGATTCTTCCACTAGCTTGGATAAAGCATCATTGTGGCATTGTCGTCTTAGACATGTAAGCAAGAAACGCATAGGCCAACTCCAAAGGGATGGAGTGTTGTACTCATTTGAACTAAAGTCGGATGATAGTTTTGAATCTTGTCTACTTGGAAAAATGAGAAAATCACCATTCACTGGTTCTTGTGGTAGGGTTGAAGGTTTGTTGGATCTGGTACACACGGATGTGTATGGACCCTTCAGAACCGCCATAAGGGATGCTAACCGCTTTTATGTGACTTTCACTGATGATTGTAGTAGATATGGATATGTCTACTTAATCAAGCATAATTCAGAAACCTTTGAAAAGTTCAAAGAGTTTAACCAGGCAGTGGAGAACCAATTGGGCAGGAACATTAAGATGCTTCGATCCGATCGAGGAGGAGAGTATCTTAGTACCGAGTTCCTTGACTATCTTAAGGAATGTGGGATTGTCTCACAATTGACACCTCACAGGACACCACGACTTAATGGTATGGCTGAATGGCGTAATCGAACCTTGTTGGACAAGGTTCGTTCAATGATGAGTCGAGCTTCGCTACCAATCTCATTTCGGGGGTATGCCTTAGAGACTGCCACTCATGTTCTAAATCTAGTCCCTACAAAGAAGGTTGCCAAAACACCTCACGAGATGTGGACTGAAAAAGTTCCCAATCTAGACCACATCAAGATTTGGGGTTGCAAGGCTTTCGTGAGGCACGAGACTCACGATAATCTCGAACCACGAAGTGAGAGGTGTATTTTCATCGACTACCGACAGAAATCCTTTGGTTACCTCTTCTACAGACCCATTGATAATGTGGTCTTTGTAGTGAGGAGGGGAGTCCTTTGCGGGAGAGAGTTCATAAGAAAAGGAAACAGTAGGAGGCAATTTAATCTTGAAGAAATTCAAGAGTCAAGTGGTAAAGGAACCTGAAACCCTAGCAATCAACCTGAGGAGGAAACTCTTGTTGATTCGACAGATGAATTTGTACCTCTGAAGCGTTCCACAAGAGTTAGGAATGCACCTGAGCATTACTACGGTTTCCATATTAGTGCGGAAGGTGATACACTTATCAGTGATAATAGGATGGTAAGTCTGGATGAACCTAACAGCTATACGGATGCCATGGCAGGCCCTGAGGCTGCTAAATGGAAAGAGGCTATGGACAACGAGATATAGTCCATGTATGACAATCAAGTTTGGGACTTAGTTGACAATGTACCAGGTCATAATACATTTTGGTGCAAATGGATCTTTAAGAAAAAGACCGACATGAATGGTAATATAGACACTTATAAGGCGTGAGTGGTTGCAAAGGGCTTTTCTCAAACTCTGGGAGTTGATTATGATGAGACTTTTTCAGTAGTAGCTAAGATTAAGTCTATTAGGGTTGTCTTAGCCATTAGTGCATTTCATGATTATGAAATATGGAAAATGGATGTAAAAAATGCTTTCCTTAATGGAAAATTGGCTGAGGATATTTACATGAGTCAGCTAGAGGGTTTTGTCAGTACAGAGTACCCTAATAGAGTGTGTAAGCTTGAGAAATCCATTTATGGATTGAAACAAGCACCTCGCAGATGGAATCTTTGTTCCAATGAGAAAGTCGAGAGTTTGGCTTTTCGAGGAGCGAAGATGAATCATGTGTATATGTCAAGGTTAGTGGGAGTATAGCTAGCTTTTTGGTATTGTATGTGGATGGCATAATACTAATAGGAAATGACATCCCAACTCCGCTGGAAGTGAAATCCTAGCTTGGGAAGTGTTTCGCTATGAAGGACCTTAGAGAAGCTGCCTATATCCTAGGGATAAGGATTTTAAGAGACAGGAGTAAAAGACCAATTGGACATAGTCAGAGTACCTACTTGGATCAAGTGTTGAATAGATTCAGCATGCAGAATTCCAAGAAAGGAGAGTTACCAATCCAGAGTAACGCTATACATAGTAAGACTTAGAGCCCAAGTACAGAGGCTGAGATAGCTGAGATGAGTTGAGTACCGTATGCTTCCGTTGTAGGCTCGATCATGTATGTTATAACTTGTACTCGTCCTGATGTGGCCTTTGCATTGAGCATGGTCTGCAGATATTAGGGGAACCCTGGCAAGGCTCACTGGACTGCAGTAAAGAACATTCTCAAGTAGCTGCGGACGACTAAGGACTGGGTCCTTACCCTCGGTGGGAGTGATGACTTGAGAGTAGTAGGGTATAGTGATGCTAGCTTCCAGACTGATAGGGATAATTTCCGCTCTTAGTCAGGCTGGGTCTTTACCTTAAACGGAGGAGCAATTACTTGGAAAAGTTCCAAGCATGAGACAGTGGCTGACTCAACTCGCGAATCAGAGTATATAGTGGCAAGCGAGGGAGCAAAGGAGGCTATATGGCTAAAGAAATTCATTGGACACCTTGGGGTTGTACCAGCCATAAAGGAGCCTATGGAAATTTTCTGTGATAGTGAAAGTGCAGTTGCCTTAGCCAAGGAACCAAGGGTGTTGGATAAGGTGTCTAAGTCCATAACTTATTTGGTATATACTTGACCCGACCCGGCATGGTCCATTTGGGTTGCATTTCATCCAAACTATTTATGGATAATTTTATGAGAGTTATACACATATGATTATTAATATATTATAAGTTATAATATATTAATATGAAGTCATGTTATTTAATTAGTCTTAGTCTTAAATTAATTATGAATTAATTTAGAGATTAAAAGGAAGACTAATTAGATTGTGGGCTATTGGTTTTATATAGTGTGGGCTAACACTCATTTGTTAATGGGCTAGGCTTGTATGGAAGTCCATGGATGATCCATGGAGCTTTTAACCCATGGATCCTTGGAAAAGGAAAGTTCATGGGTTATTAAGGTTTCACCCTAATCATGTACACTATATAAGCATGTATATGTTGCATGAAATAGCCACTAGTGTCACTAGTGTGTGTGCTTTTGTGTGGCCAATTTTGTAGTGTGTATACACTCTCTCAGAGTTTTCCAAGAGTTTGTGGTGCTTTGTGATTCCATTTGAGGCATTCACACTATTGGTGCTTGGCCCTCAAACTCCTTAGGAATCAAACTCATCATCAAAAGGTATGTAATCTCATCTAATTCTTTTATGTTTAAAAGTACCCCATGCCATGTTAGATAGGTTATGAACCTTGGAAAATTATTATTTTGCATGTATTTAGACAAACATAGATCCAAGGTTTATTAGTGTATCAGAGCCTAGGCTTGCTTGTTTGAATACTTGATGCAAATTGCTGAAAATCGAAGATTTTATGCTGTCTACACAGATGACTCGCCGAGTCCATGAAGGGACTCGATGAGTCCAAGGCAAAACTCATCCAACTCGGCGAGTTGGTTCATGCACTCGACAAGTTGGACCCCCAGACAGCATATCTTCAAGTTTTGGTGCTGGAATTGGTATAGAATCATTACCTTAAACTGTTTTGGACTCATAAAACCTGTTTTTGATGTGGTAATGATGATGGTGGACCAATTTCAAAGTTATAATCAAAATTTCAAGTTTATATGTGTTCATATGATTCTTGAAATTGTTGATGTGGATGTTCATGTTCATATGAGTTTTGTTAGATCATAGGAATTATTTGCAAATTGTTTGTTAGTTAATTCATGATCTTAATGTGTTTTAATGGAATTCTTAATTTGTCCTCAAGTTATGGAATTCCAAGAGGTTTTCTTTTAAATGTTTTTTTTAAGAAGTTGTAGGTTACATTTTCTTGAAGAGTTTTTCCCATAAATGTTTTATGGACTCCATAACTTGTCCTCAAGTTATGGATTTCCAAGAGACTCTTCATTAAAAGCTTTAAAACACTTAATTAAAACTCATAAGTTATGAATATCCAAAAGTTTATAAATTGTTCAAAACTTGCCCTCAAGTTTTGGAATTTGTAAAGTCTCACACAAACTTTAATTCCACACCCTAGAAATTTTAAAAGTTAATATTCTACCCTTATACTATTATAAGATTAATGGTTAATTATTATATATATGTATAAGAATAAGTCGTTTTACCGTTAGTAGGCCTCATTCACGAAGTCGGTCTATAAGGTGGGTATAAGGTTGTTGCCTATAAAATGGCAACTTAATGGGTGTCCACTCTCACCCACCGCTTGCTTGACTGGTGGAGGGTCGTTAGCCGAACGGGTAGGACAATGACTTTAAATTCTCATTAAAAGTATAATGAATATTATAAAGTAACTAAATATTTTTTATTTAATTCCCAATCTTAGTTGCTTTAGGAAAAATGTGAATTTGGTGCTAGCCCATGGAATTCACACTTTGTACCTTACCAAGTCGTTGGTGGAGCGTGTGTGGTTAACCGGCACACTAACTTGGACTAGTAAGGATCATGCAGGGTGACTTAATGTTTGTCATAGATCAATGGAGCATGTGTGGTTAACCGGCACATTGATTGGGTGATAATATTAAGGGTACCAAGTGAATTGGTATGATTATTCACACCTTGTTTTGTGATCCTCGGCATCCCAGTCACAAAATTTGAGAGGGAACACTCGAGATTAAAACATGCCATTGAAAAATTCAATGAATCTCAAAAGATCTAGGAATTTCAAATCCAATTAAAACCTAATAAGTTATTTCGTTTTTCATGGTGGAAATTGGTGAATCGTCATTCGCCTACCTTCAAATATTTTATAGCTTGGATTACGGCATCCCTATTCCAAATTATAAAATATTGTGTTGGGTCCTAGCCTTAATATTTCATATTGGGTGTTATATTATGGATTTTGAATCAACTAACTTGTTTTTCTCCCATTATAGATGTCTGGTTCAGACAACTATGATCTTCCCAAATCTCTTGAAGATGGTGTCCCTCAACATCATGCTTCACTTCTTCCACCTCCTCCAATTATTCTCCCTCACCCACAAGTTCTTGAAAAGTTTAAAGTCACTCAATCCCTATTGGCAAGCATAGTCTATGTGTGCTCACATCTTGGAGATAAAGTCACATATTGACAAGCCGGGAGAGTTGGGTGTCAAAGTCTCGTGAAAGTTGGATGTTCAATCACTTTCTTAGTAACATAGTGAGTCTCTTTGGGACTACTATGAGACAGACTATGACATGACCCATAATGATGTTATCTATTTGCTTGGTGTTGTGGAATCAGCAATGATTTGGAACACCAGTAAAGCAAATTTGATTAAAAGAACAACTTCCCAAGTCTTAAATGGACATTGAAAATGGTAGCATTGGATATCTAGAAAAAGATTTCTCTTCCCAAAGGAAAGGGATCGGCCATAGTCAACTCGGTTGACCAAATGGTAAAGAGAAAGGCTAAGTCTGAGATAGTCTCATGTGCCATTACCGAAGGGTCCATGTGTTTTGTTGCCAAAGGAAGAGGCATTGGTTGCGAAGCTGCCCTATTCGCCTGAAAGGTCATAAGGTTGATCAAGTCAAGAGGTTTGACTCTACTTCGGGTAAAGTCCACTGTCTAACTCTATTAAGTTCCTATTTGGAGATTCTTATTACATAATGTGAATGGGTCACATGCTGATGTTTTTAAGAATCAAAGAAAAGATAGGAAGCTTAAAGTAAGTATATGTTGATTCTGATTGCAAAGGTGGGTTTCGATCGCATGGTTCGGTAATCAGAATTTTGAGTTGTTGCTTAAGAGTTATAATATATTGCTTATGTATAGATAACAACAAGGTTTTCATGTGGATTGTAAGGATAAGTTTTTTCCGCAAAGTTTTAAAATAAAAGAAAAAAAAGGGTTTTAATTTTATTTATTTTAAAAATATCCTTACAATGGCATCTGTGGAAAATTGTTGCTTATATGTTTCCAGTAATAGCAATATTGGAAAGTGGATTTGATTCTTTCATTTGTGGTAGTGTCTGAATTTACCGAATGAAGAAAGTTTTTCATCACCCAAGTTTCAATTAGATAGAAACTTGGAATCATACAAGTTGTATTGTATGATGAATGAGAATTTTCATCTTTGAAAATTAGGACTAATTCTTTGATCACATGTATATGTGAGTCAATTGAAGGACTAAGGAATTAGGTACACTGGGTGTGCGCTGGTCAAGGTCCACCACAAAGATTGATTTGTCATGATTTACTAAAGATTAGTAAATATGATTATACTTATGAGGTTAACTATAATTCTGTAACATTGGCAAGGTTACAATGTATGACAGAACAAATGAGAAGAATCAAATTAGGCAGAAAGATAAAAGTTTCTCAAATCTGAAAGGATGGGAGAGTACTTTAGTATCATATTTCATGATCATCTTAATGATTATGAAACCATATCACAAATTCATACTCTAAGGACGTCTTAGTGCGTTGTTATGGCTAAGAAGAGAGGTCATGAATTGTTGCATTGGTTAAAATCAAGAAGATGAGTCATACTTCGTTCCAAAACAATTCTTAGAGTCATACTCCAAGATTGTAACTTTGAGTGACATAAAGTAAGGTTTAAAACACTTATCAAATGTAGTGTAAAATGTTTCTACTCTTGTACATTTGAGATTGGTAAGTTGTGATGTCTTGGATGAGACAAAGACCAACTAAGACCAACTGTGTGAAGTGTTAGTCTTGATAAGAATCCGCACTATCCCTTGAATATTTGTTTCGTCAAGGAATGGTTCTTGACTGGGGAAACTTATATGTCAAGGGGACAGTGGGAGCCTTAAATATCCTGAAAGAGTTTCAAGATTTAATCAAGAGTAAAACCTGTAATTTATCACTAGCACATGACTTAAGGTTTGCAACCTACAGTGTTGACATAATTCTTATTTCTGTACCTACTTCAAATAAGTTGAATTTGCATGTGAGTTATCAGAGTTCAACTTGGAAGCATTGGTGGGCCTTGTGCTACCAAGGTGACAAGAAACTAGGATTGAACAAGTTTAATCCATGTAAGGCTGAATTTGTCACTAACCTTATCTTGTGATTGTGGTTTTGACAAATTCACATGGATAGGAACTCATACACTATAAAATCTAAGTGTCATAAGGTTTCTCTCCGATTCATGAAAATGATGGTGAGGAAACGCTTTCACTAAGTAGATTTTACGTAGATATCAATTGTGTTATTTGCATTTTCAAAAGTCGTTAGTGGAGCGCGTGTGGTTAACCGGCACACTAACATGGACTTATGAGAAATGGAAAATGCCTAAGAAATTGAGACTATGATTACGGCATCCCTTTTCATAGTTCTGAAAATTTTTTAGACACACATGTGAGCTATCTAAGAAAGGGTGTATGAATCTAAATTTCAGAAGTCCAGCAGATTTCTGGAAATATGTCAGAGCTAGTGGGAGCATAAGTGTTATGCTGATAATCATCATGTTAGTGGGAACATGATTATTACGTTTCGTGTTGCAAGTTAGCAATGTTAATTATAGAAAAAAAAGTTTCAATTCGTGAAGTTGCAGGGGTTGAAAAGTTGTTTTGCTATAATTAAGGGAGAGGAAATCATGTCTTCATTTCAATTCTAAAGCTTAGATTGAGATTTTAATCATCTTTAGTCAAGGATATATGTATGAATTTTATGTCTGAATGGTTCGACTTAAGGAAATTCTATATATATTGCGTTCTCAAAATTCAATTATGACTACGGCATCCCTCTTCATAGTTAAATTTTAAAAACATGGCAAATAAAAAATATTGTAGCAAAAGACTGGTCTAGTATCATGTCTTTATGTCAAACATCATGAATCGTGTCCCATATGCTTCGGATATAGAATCGATTGCATGTGCTATAATATTCATCTTTTCTAAATTTTCGAAACGCTTAAGGCATTGAGAAGGGAAAAGTCTAGAACTGGATATGACTAAAGTGATTAAGCAATTGTCGAGGACAATCTGAGGTTCACCAAAGATTGGTTGCTCAGGGAAAGTTGGAAGTATGATGTAAGATGTCAGAAAGGACCATATTGACATATTCTGAAAAGAAGTAACTCTTGTTCGGAAGTGATAGTCAAAATGGGACTATGGAAATGTCTCCATAGGTGGAAGTTATTCAATCTATGTGAGATTAGAAAACCTTAATGCAAGAAGGATGTTCAAAGCAATGTACTTTGAATATGAGACTTCCATTCCATAGAGGTTGACCTTCTTTGGAATACTCTGTAATGACTGGTGACAAGGTTTTGGTGACTTTGTGCATAATCATTACAAGAGGAACATTGCATAAAAGTTTAAAATCTAACAGATTTTTTGGTAAATGATAGGAATCGGGGATTCTCACATTTACAATAAGGATTTGGGATTGTGAAATAAGTATCAATGGAATCATGTTCAATTGATCTACATCACAGAGTAAAGATCATAGACAAACATAGTGTGCATACTAGGAGTATGGCATAACTATTGTTTAGAAAACAAAGTGTACATGCTAGGAGCATGGGACAACTGTTGTTTTATTCAAGTATTAAGTTGATTATTTGAAACATTATACAATGAATAATGTGTAATCAATATGGTGATAAATAAAAGGTGGTTTTATTTATATTCAAAAGGGTTCTGAGACCATATTGGATTCGATTATTATTGTGTTTCACTTTGCATGTTTTGACTTCCTAAATAGCTAGGTTATTCTTTCTGAGTGACTAAGTTATTTAAACACTCCATAGTCGTTCATATGTTGGAAGTAGGTATGAATCAAGACTGTCATGAATCGAGTTTGTAGATGGCTAAATGGGTTTAGTCATAGCAATGGTTGCTACAACATTCATGAGTGCTCATTAGTTATGAGTATTGGAATAAACCCACGCTCACTTGTATCACTTCATGGAATTTATCTCGAGTGATCGTGAGACGGTAATATCATATAAATCTTCAAACCTAGAGATATGAGTTGTTACCTATGAGTTGGTTGTGCATTGATTGCACGTAAACGCATCAGTAACTTGATGTTATAAAACGTGCCTTTGTGTACAATTCAACAAGTAGTAGAACAAGCATATGAGTCGAAGTTTATCTGTTCCTTCTAGAAATAGAAGCGATATCTGGGCCCCTCGATGTTTTTGTTGTGACCTATGTACCGGCTGGTCAGAACTAAATTGATGTGTTCGATTAAGTTCTTTGTCAAGCAAATCGAAAATCGGGAAACAAACTGCTGGAAAATAAGTACGACGTTGTTCCATGTATTTGTCCGGCTGATATCATGAGAACAGAGGATTATATGATCACTTATCTAAAATGGCGCTTCATAGTTCAATAGAGTTTTCGAGAGCTACGATTGCTGGTTGGTTCCTGAAGTAACATACGCAAATATAGTTATTAGACTAATCCAAGTGGGAGTCTGTTGGATAAGGTGTCTAAGTCCATAACTTATTTGGTATATACTTGACCCGACCCGGCATGGTCCATTTGGGTTGCATTTCATCCAAACTATTTATGGATAATTTTATGAGAGTTA
The DNA here is from genome assembly GCF_002870075.4 of Lactuca sativa. Classification (NCBI taxonomy): domain Eukaryota; kingdom Viridiplantae; phylum Streptophyta; class Magnoliopsida; order Asterales; family Asteraceae; genus Lactuca; species Lactuca sativa. Next base: position 54,366,648 of record NC_056629.2, on the reverse strand, counting down.
TACACATATGATTATTAATATATTATAAGTTATAATATATTATTATGAAGTCATGTTATTTAATTAGTCTTAGTCTTAAATTAATTATGAATTAATTTAGAGATTAAAAGGAAGACGAATTAGATTGTGGGCTATTGGTTTTATATAGTGTGGGCTAACACTCATTTGTTAATGGGCTAGGCTTGTATGGAAGTCCATGGATGATCCATGGAGCTTTTAACCCATGGATCCTTGGAAAAGGAAAGGTCATGGGTTATTAAGGTTTCACCCTAATCATGTACACTATATAAGCATGTATATGTTGCATGAAATAGCCACTAGTGTCACTAGTGTGTGTGCTTGTGTGTGGCCGATTTTGTAGTGTGTATACACTCTCTCAGAGTTTTCCAAGAGTTTGTGGTGATTTGTGATTCCATTTGAGGCATTCACACTATTGTTGCTTGGCCCTCAAACTCCTTAGGAATCAAACTCATCATCAAAAGGTATGTAATCTCATCTAATTCTTTTATGTTTAAAAATACCCCATGCCATGTTAGATAGGTTATGAACCTTGGAAAATTATTATTTTTCATGTATTTAGACAAACATAGATCCAAGGTTTATTAGGGTTGCATGCACACTTAGGAAGTGTTAGATTGCTCAAAACCCAACAAAGGGATCACGGAAGATCCAGACACATCGACAGAAAGTATCATTTCATCAGACATCAAATAGAAGAAGGACTCCTTGTGCCAAAGAGGGTATCATCGGATGAGAACCCAGTAGATCCCCTCACGAAGGGACTGGGTAGGGTTAAGAATCTCCAACATGCAAGGCGCATAGGGCTGAAGGATGATATTAGTTTTAGTAGTTAGATAGTTTTGAAATTTGTAAAATGTAATTGACATTTTATAATAAATAAAAGTTGTTGTTTATTTATAAGTATAAGTGTTGCTATCTTTTGTCAGTCATTTACTATCATTTCATTTTGAATGTTTTGACTTCCAGAATAAGTATGTTATGGTATATCATATTATTCATATTCTCCACGGTCAGTCATATGTTTGAAGTAGATATGAATCAAGACTGTCATGAGTTGGCTTGTAGATGTCTAACTTGTTGGACATAGCAAGAGTTGCTACAACACTCATGAGTGCTCATAAATTCTGAGTATTAGATTCAACCCACGCTCACTTGTATCACTTCATGGAATTTATCTCGAGTGATCATGAGATGGTAATATCATATAAGTCTTCAAACCTAGAGATATGAGTTGTTGACTATGAGTTGGTTACACATTGATTGTACGAAAATGCATTGGTAACTTGATGTTATAAAACATGTCTTCATGTATGATTCAACAAGTAGTAGAACAAGCATATGAGTCAAAGTTTATTTGTTCCTTCATGGATTAGAAGCGATATATGGACCCCTCAATGATTTTGTTTTGACCTATGTACCAGGCCCAGTCAGAACTAAATTTATTTGCTCGATTAAGTTCTATGTCAAACAAATAAGAAATCAGGAAACAAACTGCTAGACAAAAAGTAAGACATTGTTCCATGTATTTGTCTGGTTAATATCTAGAACATAGGATTATATAATCACTTATATTAAATGGTGCATCATCATCATCTCAGTTCCACGAGACCTTGAAAGATCTACGACTGCTGATCGGTCCCTGAAGTCATTCTTGCAGTTATAGTTATTAGACTTGTCCAAGTGGGAGACTATTGGATTAGGTGTTTAAGTTCATAACTATTCCTGGAATGTACTTGACCTGATTAGCATGGTGCATTTGGGTTGCATGGCATTGCAACATTTGGATAGACTAAATCTGAGAAAGGATACTTAAGGTTTATTAATGTATTATAAGTTCTAACAAATTAATAATAGTATTTAATTAGTATTGATCAAAGAATTAATTTGGAATTAATTAAGTGATCATAAAGAGACTAATTAAATATATGGGATTGATTGTGTAAATCATCTAATCTTGTATAGTGGGATAATGATCCATGGTTTATGTGGATTGGGTGAAAACCCATATGGTGCTCCATGGGTAGTCCATGGAGGTTACAAACCCATGGATCATGGAATATGAAAAGCCGTGACTATTAGGGTTTACATGGTGTAACCCTACTTGTAACACAACTATATAAAGACTCCATGGATGTCCAAAATCGACACTACAAGCATGTAATAGAGCGCTAGCTGATTTTGAGGTGTAAGTGAACTTCTCTCAAAATTATTCTAAGTGTTGTGGTGTTGTCTGAGACATTTGAGGCATCACACTTGAGGTGCTAGGCTCACATGGTTTTCAAGGAATCCAAGCAACAAAAAGGTATGTTCTTCTACTAGCATTTATGTTTTAAAGTTCCCCATGCCATGTTAGTTAAGTTAAGAACCTTAGAAAATCATTTTGCATGTATCTTAGTAAAACATAGATCCAAGGTTTCTAGCCTTGCATGTACACCTTAGGAGTGTTAGAATGCTCAAAAACCCTCCATACTTGTCGTTCGGGGATTTGCTACTAATGTGGCAAGGAGGGGCACATGGCGAAGGATTTCCCCAAGGGGTTCTCGGTTTGCTTTCATGGCAACCAGACCGGCCACCGGAATGCCGAGTGTCCTTAGCTTGTGCAGGGATCAGCCCAGGGATCTGGATCTACTATAATGTGTGCTACTAAGATCCGGACAGCAAAGGCCGAGACACCGAGGGTTTGTGGGAGAGCCTTTCAGCTGATAGCGGAGGAGGTCCACACAACACCAGATGTTGTGGCTGGTACGTATTCTTATTATATTCTTATTATATTGTGATTGTGTATAGGTACTTTTCTTGTGAGCTATGTGTTTGCCTTGGTGTTATTTGACACGGGTGCAATTCGATCCTTCGTATCATTAGCATTTAGTCGTTACATCAATATCCGACGAGTGGCATTGAGTCGACCTCTAAGAGTCTCCATAGCCGATGAGCATGCGGTGTTTGCGACTGATGTGATTCGTGGATGTGTGCTTCAGATTTTCAGAGTTGAGTTTCCGATAGATCTGGTACCGATCACGATGAGGGATGTTTGTGTCATCGTGGGCATTGATTGGTTGAGTTGATTTGGAGCTATGATCGACTGTGAGCGTCAGCTGATGACCATTCGAGACCCTAGTGGGGGAGTGCTTACAGTGTATGGCGAGGGTACTCGATCTGGGTCAACATTTTGTTTGGCCGCCAGAGCGAGACAGAGTCTACAGCAGGGTTGTATGGGGTTTCTGGCGTATGTGATGGATTCGTGGGCTATTGTAGAGAGATCGAGTTCTAACTCCGAGGTTCTGATAGTGTGCGAGTTTCCAGATGTTTTTCCCGAAGAGTTGCCGAGAGTGCCTCCCGAGAGGCAGGTAGAGTTTTGGATCGATTTGGTGCCAGGAGCGGCGCCTATTGCCAAGCCACCTTATCTCCATGCACCTCCAGAGATGTAGGAGTTATCCTCGAGCTGTTAGGGAAAGGGTTTATCATGCCAAGTAGCTCGTTGTGGGGAGCTTCGATCCTTTTTTTTCAAGAAAAAGGATGGGTCACACCAGATGTGCATTGATTACTGGGAATTGAACAAGCTGACGTTCAAGAACCGTTATCCACTTCCGAGGATCGACGATCTGCTCGGTCATCATGTTCATCGATTATATCTTGGTGTACTCGAGATCCAGAGAGCAACATGAGGAGCACCTGAGGGAGATTTTGGTGTACTGAGATCGGACAGGCTCTATGCCAAATTCTCCAAGTGTGATTTTTGGTTATGAGAGGTCCAGTTCGTGGGACACCTCGTTAATCAGAATGGTATTTTGATCGATCCGGTCAAGATTGAGGCAGTTATGAGATGGGAGGTGCCGAGATCCCCCACCAAGATCGGGAGTTTTCTAGGACTGGCCGGATACTATCAGAGATTTACCAGAGATTTCTCCAAGATTGTCGTCCCTCTCACCAGTTTAGCCCAGAAGGGCATTGCATTTACTTGAGGTCCCGAGCAGGAGACCTCATTTGAGACCCTTCTCCTGAGATTATGCGAGGCTCCCGTATTGGCCCTTCCGGAGGGAATGGAAGATTTTGTGGTTTATTGCAATGCATCTATTATGGGCATGGGTGCGGTGTTGATGCAGAGAGGGCATGTGATAGCGTACGCCTCAAGACAGTTGAAACCTCATGAGACAAGATATCCCACCCACAATCTAGAGCTTGGGGCGGTGGTGTTTGGCCTCAAGATCTTGCATCACTATCTGTATGGGGTTCGGTGTACCATATACACGGACCAGAAAAGTTGTAAGTATCTTATGGATTAGCCCAACCTTAACATGAGACAGAGAAGACGGTTGGATGTGGTGAAATATTATGACTGTGAGATCCTGTATCATCCGGGCAAGGCTAATCTGGTAGCTAACGCCCTGATCCGTAGAGCAGAGACTACCCCGATCCGAGACGTGTGTTTGAGGATGACAGTGATGACTCCAGTATTATATATCATTTGAGAGGCTCAGGCGGAGTCCTTGAGACCGGAGAACCACAAGATGGAGTGGGTGATTAGGCAAGTGTTCGAGTTTGTGATGGACATACGAGGGCTTACGACCTTTTGAGGGAGGATTTGGGTTCCCTATACATGTGGAGCTCAACGTACACTGATGGATGAGGCGCATAGATCAAGATTCTCGATCCATCTCGGGGCCACTAAGATGTATTTGGACCTGAAGAGAGATTATTGGTGGCCCTGTATGAAGAGGGATGTTGCTTGCGTAGTCGAGAGGTGCTTGACCTGTCGTCGGGTTATGGCCGAGCACCAGCATCCTCATGGCAAGTTGCCGACATTGGAGGTCCCCTAGTGGAAATGGGAACAAATTTCCATGGATTTTATCACCAAGTTGCCGAGAACTGCAAGGGGTGTCAACGCGATTTGGGTGATTGTGGATCGGTTGACGAAGAGCGCTCACTTTCTTGCTATTAGTCAAAGAAACATAGTGTGTGGTTTACCGGCACATCGAATAGGTGACCGTAACATGTGAGGGCACCATGTAAGTTTGCATGGTTATTCACACCCGCTTTGTGATCCTCGGCATCCCAGTCACAAACTAGAGGGGCATATCGAGATTTAAACATGCCATTGAAAGTTCAATGAATCTCAAAGGATCTAGGAGTTTTCATAAATTTAAAACTTAAATTTCTTTTTCGTTTTTCGTGGTTGAAATTAGTGAATCGTCATTCACTTACCTTCAAATATTCTGCAATTAGGGTTACAGCATCCCTCTCCCGAGTTGTGGAATATTGTGTTGGGTCCTAGCCTTAGTATCTCATTTGGGTGATTTATTAAGGACTCAATCAATCAACTAACTTGAATTCGTTTTTCTCCCGTTCTGTAGATGTCAAAGTTCGACAACTATGGTGTTCCCAAATCCCGTGGAACAAGCTTTCCACATGAAGATGATATTCCACGATTTGATCGAGGAACGAGAGATCATGCTTCACTTCCTCCACCTCCTCCAATTATTCTCCCTAACCCACAAGTTCGAAGGCTTGAAAAGTTCAAACTCACTCAAGCCCTTTTGGCAAGTAATCATAAAAAAGGAGAGTCAGTGTGTGCACACGTCCTAGGGATGAAGTCACACATTGATAGGTTAGGAATGTTGGGATCCGTTGTCTGTGAGAAGATGGCTGTTGATTGGGTTCTTCAGCCACTTCCTAACTCATATAGTGAGTTCGTAAGAGAGTACTATATGATGAACTGCGACGTGACCCTTATAGATCTCACCTATATGCTTATTGCTGCTGAATCAGCAATGGTTTGGCGCAATAGAAAAGCAAAGTTGATTGGTGAATATGCCTTCAAGACCTCTATGGATATAGACAATGGCAACGAAAGACATGTTATGATCGGAAAGTCTGATCATAAGAGAAAGGCAATGTCTGAAGTAGTTCTATATCCTGTTCCAAAAGAGTCAATTTGCTTTTATTGCCATGAGAAGGGGCATTGGAAACGAAGCTGTCCTATTTACCTAAGAGATCTAAGAGATGGGAGAGTCAAAACGTATGGCTCTGCTTTAGGTAAAATCCATTGACTAACTCTTTTAAGCTCCTATTCTAGATTTTTAATACATAATGTGATAACATTACAATTGATGTTTTGTAGAATCAAAGAAAAGAGAGGAAGCTTAAGGGAAGAAGTGAGTAGAATCTAAACATGTAGAAATGGATTTCGATCGCATTACTTGAAGATTAGATTTTGAGCTACTACTTAGAGTTAGAATTAGAAATATGTATTAGCATAGTTTTTCAATGAATTGCATTGTAAGGACAAAATTTTTCCGCAATAAAATAAATTTTGACTTTATATTATTTATTTATCCTTGCAATGGCATGCATGAAAATTGATGTTTCAAGGTTTCTAATATTAGCAATAATGGATTTGATTCTTAGTTATGTTGTTTGTGGAAATGTCGAGAATTTACCAAATAGGGAGAGTTTCTCATCGCCCAAGTTTCAATTGGACCGAAACTTGGAATCATGCAACTTGGTTGAACGATGAATGAGAAATTTCATATTTGGAAATTAGACTAATTCGTTGACAAAGTGTCAAGCAGTGAAGGGCTAGGAGATCGAGTACACAAAGTTGTGTGCTGATCAAATCCACCACAAGAGTAACAAAGACATTCGTCATGATTTACTAAAGGTTTAGTAAATATGATTATACATATAAGATTAATTGTAATTCTGAATTGATTGAAAAGGTTTAAATCAATTGTAGAACGAATAAGAAGAATAAAGTAGGCAGAAAGATAAAAGTTTCTCCATTCTAAGAAGAAGGGAGAGTACCTTTTACGCTTTATGATAGGTCTTAATGATTAAGAACCATATCTCAATTGATCCTCTAAGTGAGTCTTAGTACAATTGTATGTCTACGAAGAGGAATCGAGAATTGAAGAAATGGTTAAATCAAGAAGTCAATCATACTTCGTTCCAAAACAAGTCTTAGAGTTAAAATTGTGACATTGAGTGAAAAGTATTAAGAAGGTCTATAACATTCATCAAATGAGGAAAGTTGTGATGTCTTGGATAAGACAAAAACCAACTAGGGCCTATTTATGAAGTGTTTTGATAAAAACTGCACTAACTCATGAATATTTGTTTGTCAAGAAATGGTTATTGACAAGAGAATGTTATATGTCAAGGAGTCGGTGGGAGTCTTAATGGTCTTGAATGGTTTCAAGAACAAATCAAAATAAACCTTATCGATCATTACTAGCACACGAGTCGAGGTTTACAAACTATCGTGTTGACACTATTTTGTTTCTGTGCCATTCCAATTAAGTCAAATTATGCATGTGAGTTCTATGAGTTCTCATTTGAACGCATAAAAGGCAGGCACCTTGATCAATGGAAAGTACAGGGTGAGCTGCTTAACTACTTGGAAGACATGGTGGTCAGCTGTGTTACCATAAGGCAAGAAGTCAAGATTAAGAAAGTTCGGTCCATATGAGTTTGAATTTGTCGTAAACTTTGGTTTTGACAAATTCACATGGATAGGAACACATACACCATTAAAATCTAAGTGTCATAAGATTCCCTCCTTCATGAAAATGACTGTGAGGAAATGCTTTCACTAATAGAGATTTTAAGAAGATAGTGATTGTGAAACTGTATTCTCAAATTCGATTATGGTTACGGTATCCCTTTCCATGATTCAAATTGTGAGATTTGGCAATTAGTCTAAATTGTTTAGACACACATATGAGCTATCTAAAGGAAAGGTGTATAAGCTTTGATAAAGGATTATCAAAGCATTAAGTATTAGAAACATGAACTTAAGAAATTCAATAAGTATTGTTTTTCTGGAAGTTAAGCTGGTTTCTGAATACATGTCAAAGCTAGTGGGAGCATAAGTGTTATGTTTATAATAATCATCATGATAGTGGGAGCATAAATGTTATGATTGTATGATTATTATGGAAAGTATTGCAAGTTAGCAATATTAATTATAGAAAACAATAGTTATACTTTGCAAAGTTGCAAGAGTTGAAAAGTTGTTTTGCTATAATTAAGGGAGAGAATATTATGCTTCATTTCAAATCTAAAGGCTTAGGTTGTGGAATGTTAATAATTTAGTCAAGGAAACATAGTGTGTTCACAAATTTCGATTATGATTACGGCATTCCTCTTCATAGTTTGAATTTTGAGAACGTAGCACATAAAATATTATGGCAGAAGATTGATAAAATATCAAATCTTTATGTAAGACGTTATGCATCGTGTCCCATACGCTTTGGGTATAGGATCGATTGTAAATGCTATAATATTTGACCATTCTAAAATTTTCCAAATGTCTAGCGCATTTAGAGGGAAAAAGGACAAGAATCGGTTTTGACTAAGATAATTAAACAACTATCAAAGGACAATCCAAAGTTTGCCAAGGATTGGTCGCTTGTGAGTAGTTGGAAGTATAGTATTGGATGGAACATATCGACATTATTATAAATAGATAAGATTCTATTAAGAATGAGTTGTCATATGGAAAATATGGAAACATGTCCATATTGGGAATTGAATATTGAAAATCTATGTCTAGATTAGAAACTTTTATGCAAAAGGATGTTCAAAGGAATGTACTTTGAGTGAGAGACATCACATCTAAGGAATTGTTTTGTAACAATCACCGATAGAGGACTTTGTAATTTCATTGGAAATAGTCATTGTGACTTTAGTGTAGTGACATTACAAAAGGATCGTTGCATAAAATGTTAGAATCTAGCATATTGCCATTTTCACAAAGTAAGAACCATAGGTAAACATTGTGTGCATACTAAGAGCATGGGACAAGTGTTGTAATAATTCAAGTAAGAAGTTGATTACCCGAAAAAATAAATAATGAGTAATCGATATGGTGATAAATAAAAGGTGTTTTATTTATGCTCAAAGGTTTGAGGCCATATGGGATTAGTATTATTCTTGTGTTTCACTTTGCATGTTTTGTCTTCGTGAATAATTTAATTGGTTAAGAACAGTTAAATTATTCGAACGGGCCACAGTCGTTCATATGTTGGATGTAGGTATGAATGAAGACTGTCGTGAATTGGTGTGTGGATTGTCTAAAGAGCATTAGACATAAGCAAATGTTTGCTGCAACATTCATGAGTGCTTATGAATATGAATTTGAGCATTGGATTAAACCCACGCTCACTTGGATCACTCCATGAATTGTATCACGAGTGATTGGTGAGACGATAACATCTTATATTCTTGAAACCGTGATGTGTGAGTTGTATCTTGCAATTCGGTTGCACATTGATAATATGTAAACGCACTAGTAACTTGGTGTCATAAAACATATTGTTTTGTGTGATTCGGTGAGTGAGTGCAAGCAAGCATTGTATCAAAGTTTATCCGTTCCTTTTATCCAAAGTAGGATAAAAGCGATATCTTTGGGCCCCTCGATGATTTAGTGATGACAAACGTAAATGCTCGGCCAGGCTAGGGCTAATTTGATTTGTTCAATTAGTCAGTCGTCATAAATCGGAATTCGAGAAATAGTACAAAGAAGAATGATTTGAAATCATGTCGTATACGATATCTAGAATGGAGGAATATATGATCCCTTATCTAAGGACACGCGTATCTGATAAGATCAGAGTTGACAGCGGCTTTGGAAAGCTATGATTGCAGATCAGGATCTGAAGTCATACGTAGAATAGTTGTTAGACTTATCCAAGTGGGAGACTGTTGGATTAGTGTCTAAGTCCATAACTATTTTGGTATGTACTTGACCCGATGGTGCATGGTCCTTTTGGGTTGCCTTCACCAAACCAACTTGATAGGATGAATTATGGAGAGAAAGGATTGAATGTGATTTATTAATATATTATGGGAATAATATATTAAAGAAGAAATCATATTGTTTAATTAATATTAGTCAAGAATTAATTGGTAATTAGTTTTGTGACTAAAAGAGATTAATTAAACTTAAGGGACTGGAATTGTAATTATAAGATAATTGCAATTTGGGCTATGGATTGCCTTATATTAAGGAGTGGAAAAATTCTATGGGGAAACCCATTAGAAATCGTCCAAGGCCTTTAAGGAAAGGAGTCCATGAGTTGCTTAGGGCTTAAGCATCCAAATTAGGGTTTCCTTGTTAGACAACCCTAATAGCCTCACTATATAAGAACCCTTATGCGTCAAAAACATGGACAAGCTTCCTTCTAGGGTTTCCACACATTTTGGGCAGCCTCCTTCTCTTCTCTTCTTCATCCTTTTGCTCTTGGTGTTTGTGAACCATTAGAGGAGTGACATTTGTGACTCTAAGCTTTCTAAAGTCATTATAACGAGGATTTGAGATTGTTATTGCCACATAACAATCAAGGTATGATCTAAACCCTAATTATATGTTATATTGATTATCATATGCTAGATCTAGGGTTTATAGTCTTGGATAAATTGCATGTACAATAGAGAAACCTAGATCCAAGCATTAGGGTTTGTATGAGCACATAGGATGTTCTTATGGCCAAAACCCATCATCAGGTACCAGCGAGGATCGCGGGAAGGTGCCGGCATGAGTCATACACACCGAGGGGTTTTATGTATTGAGATCTTGGGATTTGTTTTATTCGGATAATATGTGAAATATTGGATTTTGGTATTTCTTTATGAATGAATTATGTGTTTAAAATGAAAAATTATTTCGAAACTTTACGTTGTTACAATCGGCTTGACCGATAATCTCACTGAAGTTCCCTCCCTCGGACTGCCCTCCATTTATTTCGGGCTCTTTAATTGGTATTGAGAGTTCTTCACGATTCTGCTAAAGGAGACGTCTAGTTTCTTCCATCTGACGATCCAACATCGTCTGACTCACCATTTGTACTCCAGTCATTGTCATTGGCCCAGGTGCTGCTGCTGCAACAACTACTTGTTCAATCACATGTGGTTGATTCCTGTTTTCGTTCACGTTTCCAGCTCCACTTCTGGTTCTTGCCATTTTTTATCTATACACCGAATAAGGTGAATTTAGATCTCTATTTCGATAGACGTTCAAATCATCCTTATTACTCTGAAACGTTTACATGCTAGTTCTAATACTGTAGTCATACGCTTAGAATCCTTCATACATAAGGTCTCCAGATCGGGTTGGCAACAAGCCATAGATCCGAACAAATAAAATCATATATGGCAAACATATAACATTTAGCACATAAAAGCATTTTAGGCATCATTCCTAAAATATACTAGTGCTTGTGTCCATTTAGGTGTACTACCTAACATATTTTAGACACACTCCTCATGATCATTACTTAGCATTCTATGTTTAACTCTACAAATTTCCTACAGATTCCTAGTTCGCTTAAACTAATGCTCTGATACCAACTGTGACATCCCCATTTTCACGGCCAGAAAAAACCGATTTTGTTTATGCTTTATTTTATAAAATCAGAGTAATCCTTTGATTAAAAGAGTTGCGGAATTTGTTCCCAAAATATGATAAAGATTTATCAAAGCATTTCTGTAGAAATGTATTTCACTAAAAAGATTCAAGATGTTATGTTCGATACAGACCAAAAGCATAAACAGAACAAAATTGACCTTACAACAGTTATTTATAACTACTGGCCTACAATCCAAAATCTCTCGTTACGCCAGCCAACTAATGCTCTCGTGCCATAACCTGTAATACAAAGAAAACTGAGTGGGTCAGGTTTGGGAGCCTGGTGAGCATATAGGGTTTTCAACCCACTATGTTATATCATATATGTATATATTAGAACTCACAAACTTATACAATTTCACCATATAAAACGACTCTTATCCCACCCCGTCGATCCTCACAATGACACGATCTAAACTCTCGTATCAAAATTTTCCTCTTTACCTGATCCCTACTCACGGATCTAAAACTAACCTCTTGATTTGATCAATACTCCCAGATCTAAAACTAATCTCCTGATCTAATCCATACTCCCGGATCTAAAACTATGCCTAATCCATAGTCACGGACTAGGGACAATTAACTATGTCTTAATCCATACTCCTAGATTAGTAACAATTTTATCTCGTTTATTGACAGTATCGTTTTCGAGACCCCTCTCGCAATACGTGTCACTAGGTTTTTCGAGTACACCGGTGAACATCAAGTTCACAACACCTACAAGTTGTGAACCTACTAGTGTTCCAATGAACTGTCTAGAATAGTCTGTGGTTGTCATCCCTACTCTGCTGAATGACGGGGGCCATCGTTTGGGTAAAGGTTTCACTCATTTTTCACTTGTCACCCTCACCTCAAGATCTATATTACCTTTTATATCATTATCCAACTCATCTTTTATCACACACCAACTATCTCATAAACCCCTATTCTACCCAACATATTTGTAGATATAAAATACATATACAGTTTAACTCATTTAAAACTATATAAAACATCCACTCACACTCATCTCAAATAAACAACAATATATAAACACATAACACATTTTTCATAGCAAATACTTCATATTTATGTGTTAGAAGAAAGTGACTACACACTCACTCATAACATAGATGTAATACATTCAACCAATACTTGTATTAAAATCGTGTTTATGAAAGGGACTATACACTCACCTGATCAGAAGATGATCAGACAACACTATTGTTCTAAAAGTAGTATTCTTCAGTGAAACCGAAATATCTTCAAGCATTGGGCTTCTCGTGGGCAGAGCTTCGACTTGAAACTCTTTTCTCCTCGGGATCTTTGGGGCTTTGGGACTTGCTTTAGGCTTTGGGATGATACAGGGGCTTCGGGGGTACTTCAAGACGGCTAGAGAGAGTATCGTGAGTGAGAGAGAAGAGATGGAGCAACCAAATTCGGCTGACCCTCAATTTCTATTTATAGGGCCGATTTTCCAATCTCACGTCGTGAGATTCAAGTGCTCACATCGTGAGCTTAGCCGTCACTGCGTTCGTCACTCGTCCACTTGCTCTGGAGGGTCTCCAGTCTCTACTCACGTCATGAGGACCCTGCTCATGTCGTGAGCTCTGACACAACCTCAGAATTTGTGTTTCGAATTTCAGAAATTCATATCATTCGCATACAAGCTTCGGTTTCGACATTCTTTATATCCACACGTAGGCGAGATTATGCTCTACAACTCTCGTTTAGACTCTGTCGGCTAATTTTGACTTTAACTTTTATTATATTATTTTAGTAGGCCGGGACAGGAAAACTCCGTTAGAAATCTATAACTCCTTCACCTGACCCGTTTTCGTCTGTCTTTTTACCGTTGGACTACTATCAACGAGATCCTCAATTCTCGTTTAGATTTTTTCGGCTATATATTGCTCGATCCCATATTCGAACTTTGGGCTGCATACTGCTAATTCGAAACTTCGAACAATCATAACTTCCTCATACGAAGTCAGATTTAGATGTTCTTTTCATGGACGCTCTCGGTTTAACGTATTCTACAACTTTCATTTAGATCACTAAGGCTAAATATAGCTCTATCGTAAATTCACTATTTATGTCGCCCTGTGTCGTGTCGGTTCTGTCGTGAAACTTGGACAGGTCATAACTTCTTCGTTATAACTTGGATTTTGGCGTTCTTTATAAACCCGGAATCCTTGTCACGACCACTACAACTTCGTTAAGATTATTCATTCTAAATAATCTTCTATCAAAAAGTCATTTTTGATGCTCATTGTCTCTAAATTGACTAGCCCTGATCTACGGACGTTACACATCTAGGGTCGATCATACTTTGGAAGTATTTAATGAGGTAAGACTGTCATGAATCCGACTGTAGATTGTCTAAAGCATTTTAGCCGTAGAAAAAGTCTGTTGCAATGTTCATGAGTACTCCTGAAATAAGATTTGAGTATTGGATTAAACCCATGCTTACTTGAATCACTTCATGGATTTTATCACGGGTGATTAGTGAGACGATAACATGTTATATTCTTGAAACGGAGACATGTGATTTGTAATTTGTAATTTGCAAGTCAGTTGCACATTGATAATATGTAAATGCACCTGTAATTTGGTGTTATAAAACATATTGTTGTGTGTGATTTGATGAGTAAGTACAAGCGATCATTTGAGTCGAAGTTTATCCGTTCCTTTTACCCTAAGAGGGATAAAAGCGATATCTGTGGGCCCCTCGATGATTTAATGATGACACCCTATGCGCTTGGCCAAGCCTGGACTAAGTAGATGTGTTCAATTGTAGTCTGTTGTCAGTCGTCATAAATCGGAAATCGGGAAACAACATATAGACAGAGAGAATGATTATAATCCATGTCTCAGTCTATACGATATCTAGAATGGAGGAGTGTATGATCCTTTATCTAAAGGACGCGTTACTGATAAGATCAGAGTTGACAACGACTTTTGAAAGCTACGATTATAAGAATAATATATTAAATAAGAAATCATATTGTTTAATTAATATTAGTCATGAATTAATTAAGAATTAATTTTGTGGCTAAAAGAGATTAATTAAATAAAGGGTACTGATACTGTAATTATAAGATAGTTACAAAGTTGGGCTTAGGATCCATAAAGGAAGCATGGACAAATTATATATGGAGGTCCATATAGAAATCTACCAAGGGCCTTATGGAAGGGTCTTTGGGCTGCTTAAGGATTAAGCAGTTGGATTAGGGTTTCCTAGTTGATAACCCTAGAAGCCTAAGTATAAAAGGAACCCTTGGGCAAGCCAAAAACACCCCCGACCTTCTAAGAGAAACCCTAGGACGTTTTTGGTGCATCTTCTGTCTCTCCTTGTTCATCTTGTTGCTTATGGTGTTTGTGACTCCATTAGAGGGGCAACATTTGAGGAACAAAGCTTTCAGAAGTCAAGATCAAGAAGTTTTGTGATTTTTATTTCTACATAACAATCTAGGTAAGATATAAACTCTAATTTTCGATTATAGTATGCTAGATCTAGGGTTTATGAGCTTTGGATGATTATTGCATGTACAACTAGATAAACTAGATCCAAAGCTTTAGGGTTAGCATGTGCACCATAAGCTTGATGTAATGCTCAAAACCATCAGGTACTCCAATGCCAAATAGTCTAGACTTACGAAAGTTAAACTTTAAACCAGAGAAAATGTGAAACATTTAAGGATGCGTGCAAGATTTTTAATGCTTTTTTTTTGTCCCATTCACCCACAAAAATTACATCATCATAGAAAAGGTGGGAAATGGATGGACCGTTGTTTGGTAAATTAACTTCAAGTACAAGTTCTTTTCCCGAACACTTTTAAGTGCCACATGAATATACTTCACTTATGAGTAACAGTCGATCGAGTATGTTCCTTCCATTAATGCATGTAGATTGTACTTCATCCACGACACTACCCACCATTGATTTGAGTCTAGACGCCAGAATCTTGACAACGATTTTATAAATATAGCATATGAGGTTAATAGGCCAGTAATCACTAAGACCTAATGGATCTTTGATTTTCGGAATTAGACTGATAAACGAAGAATTACAACCTCTAGCAATATAACCATGCGCTTTAAACGATTCACAAAAAGAAACACGTCGTGTTTGATGGTTTCCTAATTATGTTTGAGAGCTTTGAACATGAAACCATCGGGACTAGGTGCCCTTTTTCCCCATAATTCCAGATAACATATTTAACATCTTCTAATGTTATGGGTACATCTAAACCCATGTTTTGATCAAGTGATAGAGTTTTGAAGAGATTGTTTATCAACTTCGTCATTTCAGGCCATTTTTCATGGAATTTGGCAGCAAAAAAGCCATGTACCTCCTTCTTGATTGCAATTGGTGTTGGATTAGTGTCTAAGTCCATAACTATTTTGGTATGTACTTGACCCGATGGTGCATGGTCCTTTTGGGTTGTCTTCACCAAAGCAACTTGATTGGAGAAATAAATAAAGAAAGAGAGGTTATTATGATTTATTAATATGTTATAAGAATAATATATTAAAGGAGAAATCATATTTGTTTAATTAATATTGGTCAATAATTAATTAAGAATTAATTTTGTGATCAAGTGTAATTAATTAAACTAGAGGGGCTGAATTGTAATTATGTGATAGTTACAAAATAAGGTAAGGATTATCTTATATATATGGTGAACGAATTTGAGGTGTAAATCTCTTAGAATTCGACTAGGATAAGGATTTCTAGGACTTATCTTATGGTTGCTTGGTGGACAAGCAACTAGATAAGGATAAGGACTAAAACCCTAATCTTTACACCTATATAAACCCCCTAAGGCATAGGAATTCGTCCAACCCTTCCCAAGAAGTCCTAGGGACGAATTCTAACACCTCTCCTCTCTCTTTATACCTTCTCCACTTACTTATGGTGTTTGTAAGCCATTAGAGGAGTGACACTTGTGACTCTCAGCTTTCCAAGGTCAATTCAAGGAGGAATTAGATTGTTATTGCTATATAACAATCAAGGTATGTTCTTAAACCTATTTACATGTGAATTCTGATTTCCATATGCTAGAATTAGGGTTTATAGTCTTGGAATCATAGCATGTACAATAGAGAAGCCTAGATCCAAGCATTAGGGTTTGTATGAGCACATAGGATGTCTTATGACCAAAACCCATCAGTGGTATCAGAGCCTTGATTGGTTTCTATTGTATTGATGCACATTTGATCGATATAAGCACTGAAAATCGATTTTTTGAGTTTCTGAATGTTTGACTCGCCGAGTCACTTGGTGAACTCGCCGAGTCAGCTGTACTCGACGAGTCCAGGTCAAGACTCGACGAGTCAAAGGGTCTGACAGCTCAGATTCGCGATTTTCTTCCTGTTTTGCCTTTGGATAATTACCATAAACATGGTTTTGTGATAAAATCCGAATTTTTTCATTATTATGTGATTATCCTTACCTAAATAGAAGATAATTGTCAAAATTTAGATAATCACTTGTTTTATTAGATAAAGTTTGATTATTTGTAATTTAGATTTGAATTATCTTGTGAAATAGTTTCAATTTATCCCTTTAAGTTTTATAGTTTAAATTTGAACCCAAAGGTTTTGTTGTTTTGAAATTTAAATAGTTAAAACCCCAATGTTTGAAATGTTTCAAAATTTGCCCTCAAGTTTTGGAATTTAAAAGTTGATTAAAAGTTAATTAGGAATGTTAAATTCTAAAACCCTAGTTTTGAAAAGGTTCAAATACACCCTTATGGTTTTATTAATTAATTGAGGTGTATAATTAAAAGAGATTTAATAAATCCATAAAAGTTTAGGTTAACCATTTAATTAAAAGTATAATTGTTATAGTTAACCACATAGTATTTTAAAAGTTATAAAATACACCCTATACTATATATAACATTAAAAGTCTAACATTATATATATGTATAACTAAAAGTCAGTCTTACCGTTAGTAGGCCTCATTCATGAAGCTGTTCTATAAGGGGTGTTTAAGGAAATTGCCTATAAAATGGCGATTGAATGGGTATCCACTCTTACCCACCGCACTCTTGACTAGTGGAGGGTCGTTAGCCAAACGGGTAGGATAGGACGAAACCTTCCATTATAAGAATAATGAATTACTAAAGTAACTAAATGTTTTCATAAAATTCCCAATCTTAGTTACTTAGGCAAAAGTGAATTGATGCAATTCCATAAAATTACACTTTGTGCCCTTGCGAAGATGTTAGTGAAGCGTGTGTGGTTAACCGGCACACTAAATGGGTCTAAGCAAAGGTAGAAAAGGGTGACTCAATGTTTGTCATAGTTCGGTGGAGCGTGTGTGGTTTACCGGCACATCGAATAGGTGACTGTAACATGTGAGGGTACCATGTAGTTTGCATGGTTATTCACACCTGCTTTGTGATCCTCGGCATCCTAGTCACAAACAAGAGGGGCATAGCGAGATATAAACATGCCATTGAAATTTCAATGTATCTCAAAGGATCTAGGAGTTTTTCATAGATTTAAAACTTAAATTTCTTTTTCGTTTTTCATGGTGGAAATTAGTGAATCGTCATTCACTTACCTTCAAATATTCTGCAACTAGATTACGGCATCCCTTTTCTAGGTTGTAGCGTATTGTGTTGGGTCCTAGCCTTGGAATTTCATTTGGGTGATCTACCAAGGACTCAATCTATCAACTAACTTGAATTCATTTTTCTCCCGTTTTGTAGATGTCAAAGTTCGACAACTATGGTCTTCTCAAATCCCGTGGAACAAGCATTCCACATGAAGATGATATTCCACGATTCGATCAAGGAACAGGAGATCATGCTTCACTTCCTCCTCCTCCTCCAATTATTCTCCCTAACCCACAAGTTCAAAGGCTTGAAAAGTTCAAGATCACTCAAGCCCTTTTGGCAAGTAAACATAAAGAAGGTAAGTCGGTGTGTGCACACGTCCTCGGGATGAAGTCACACATTGATAGACTAAGAATGATGGGATCCGTTATTAGTAAAGAGATGGCTGTTGATTGAGTTCTTCAGTCACTTCCTAACTCGTATAGTGAGTTCGTAAGAGAGTACTATATGATGAACCATGACGTGACCCTTATAGATCTCACCTCTATGCTTATTGCTGCCGAATCAGCAATGGTTTGGCGCAATAGAAAAAGCAAAGTTAATTGGTGAATCTGCCTTCAAGACCTCTATGGATATAGACGATGACAATGAAAGACATGCAATGATCGAAAAGTTTGATCATAAGAGAAAGGCGATGTCTGAAGTAGTTCCGAAAGAGTCAATTTGCTTTTATTGCCAAGAGAAGGGGCATTGGAGACAAAGTTGCCCTAATTACCTAAGAGATCTAAGAGATGGGAGAGTCAAAAGTATGACTGCGCTTTAGGTAAATATCCACTATCTAACTCAATTAAGTTCCTATTCATTGATTCTTAATACATGATGTAATAAGATTGCATTTGAATGTTTTGTAGGGTCGGTAAAAAGAAAGGAAGTTTGATAAGAGAAAGCAAGATGAATCTAATCACAAGAGATGGATCTCGATCGCATGGACTTGAAGATTAGATTTTGAGCTTAGAAAGTTATGATAGAGTTGTTAGAAATTTTCTTTTGAACAAAGTTTTCAATGGATTTTTCATTGTAAGGACAAATTTTTTCCGCTGCTTTTATAAATAAAATAAATTTTGTTTGACTTATTTATTTAATTGTTTATTTCCTTACAATGAAATCATTATGAAAATCGATGTTTGAATATTTCTACAACGAATGGATATGATTCTTGTTTATGGAAATGTCAAGAATTTACCAAATAGGGAGAGTTTCTCATCGCCCAAAGTTTCAATCGGACAGAAATTTGGAATCATGCAACTTGGTTGCATGATGAATGAGAAATTCATATTTGGAAATTAGATCAATTCATTGACAAAGTGTCAAGTGAAGGACTAGGAGATCAAGTACACAAAGTAGTGTGTTGATCAAGTTCACCATAAGAATAACAAAGATATTCGTCATGATTTACTAAAGGCTTAGTAAATATGATTATACTTACAAGATTAAGTGTAATTCTAAATTGATTAAAGGGTTTAGATCAATAGTAGAACGAATAAGAAGAATCAAGTAGGCAGAAAGATAAAAGTTTTTCCATTCTAAGAAGAAGGGAGAGTACCTTTTATGCTTTATGATAGGCCTTAATGATTAAGAACCATATCTCAATTGATCCTCTAAGTGAGTCTTGGTACAATTGTATGTCCAAGAAGAGGAATCAAAGATTGAAGAAATGGTCAAATCAAGAAGTCAATCATACTTCGTTCCAAAACAAGTCTTAGAGTTAAGATGTGACAATGAGTGAAAAGTATTAAGAAGGTTTAAAACATTCATTAAATGTGGTAAGTTGTGATGTCTTAGATAAGACTAAGATCAACTAGGACCAATTTATGAGGAGTTTTGATAAAAACTACACTAACTCTTGAATATTTGTTTGTCAAGAAATGGTTATTGACAAGAGAACCTTATGTGTCAAGGAGTCAGTGGGAATCCTAATGGTCTTGAAAGGTCTCAAGAACAAATCAAATAAACCTTATCGATCATCACTAGCACACGAGTTAAGGTTTACAACCTATCGTGATGACATTATCTTGATTCTGTACCAATCCAATCGAGTTAATTATGCATGAGAGTTCTATGAGTTCTCATTTTGAACGCATAAAAGGCAAAGCACCTTAATCAATGAAAGGTACATTGATAAGAAAAGGTGAGCTGCTTAACTACTTGGAAGACATGGTGGGCAGCTGTGCTACCATAAGGCAAGAAATCAAGATTAAGAAAGCTCGGTCCATATAAGTTTGAATTTGTCGTAAACTTTAGTTTTAACAAATTCACATGGATAGGAACACATACACCGCTCAAATCTAAGTGTCATAAGATTTCTTCCTTCATGAAAATGATTGTGAAGAAATGCTTTCACTAAGAGAGATTTTAAGAAGATAGTGATTGTAAAATTGCATTCTCAAATTCAATCATGGTTACGGCATCCCTTTCCATAATTTGAACTGTGAGGTTTGGCAATTAGTCTTAATTGTTTAGACACACATATGAACTATCGAAGGCAAAGGTGTATAAGTTCAAGAAGCATTGATAAAGTATTATCAAAGCACTAAGTATTAGAAACATGAACTTAAGAAATTCAATAAGTATTGTTTTCTGAAAGTTAAGATGTTTATGAATACATGTCGAAGCTAGTGGGAGCATAAGTGTTATGTTTTATAATAATCATCATGATAGTGGGAGCATAAATGTTATGATTGTATGATTATTAAGGAAAGTATTGCAAGGTTAGCAATATTAATTATAGAAAACAAGAGTCATACTTTGCAAAGTTGTAAGAGTTGAAAGGTTGTTTTGCTATAATTAAGGGAGAGAATATTATGCTTCATTTCAAATCTTAAGGTTTAGGTTGAGAAATGTTAATAAAATTTAGTCAAAGGTACAAAGTGTGTTCTTAAACTTTCGATTATGATTACGGTATCCCTCTTCACAATTCGAATTTTGAGAACATAGCAAATAAAACATTATGCGTCGTGTCCCATACGCTTCGAGTATAGGATCGATTGCAAATGCTTTAATGTTTGACCATTCTAAAATTTTCCAAATGTCGAGCGCATTTAGAGGGAAAAGGGACTAGAATTGGTTTTGACTAAAATAATTAAACATCTATCAAAGGACAATCCAAGTTCGACGAGGATTGGTCGCTTGTGAGTAGTTGGAAGTATAGTATTGGAAAATATGGAAATGTTTCCATATTGGATGGACCATATCGACATCATTACGAATAGATAAGATTCTATTAAGAATGAGTTGTCATATGGAACATATGGAAGTGTGTCCATATTGGGAATTGAATATTGAGAAATCTATGATTAGATTAGAAACTTCTATGCAAAAGGATGTTCAAAGAATGTACTTTGAGTGAGAGACATCACGTCTATGGAATTGTATTGTAACAACCTCCGATAGAGGACTTTGTAATATCATTGGCAATAGTCTTTGTGACTTTGGTGCAGTGACATTACGAAAGGATAGTTGCATAGAACGTTAGAATCTAGGATATTCTATAAGTAGCAAGAATTTAATATTCTTTGACTTATGAAAAACGGATAGGGAGTTGTGAAATGAGAAGGATTGGAAATGTATTCAATGAGATCTTTCACAAAGTAAGAACCATAGGTAAACATTGTGTTCATGCTAGGAGCATGGGACAAGTGTTGGAATTCAAGTAAGAAGTTGATTACCAGAAATGACAAATAATGAGTAATCGATATGGTGATAAATAAAAGGAGTTTTATTTATACTCAAAGGTTTGAGGCCATATGGGATTAGTATTATTCTTGTGTTTCACATTAGCATGTTTTGACTTCCAGAATAATTGAGTTTATTAAGAATAATCGAATTATTCAAACGGGCCACAGTCGTTCATATGTTGGAAGTAGATATGAATGAAGACTGTCGTGAATTGGTGTGTGGATTGTCTAAAAGAGTATTAGACATAAGCAAGAGTTTGCTGCAACGTTCATGAGTGCTTATGAATGTGATTTGAGCATTGGATTAGACCCACGCTCACTTGGATCACTCCATGGATTGTATCTCGAGTGATTGGTGAGACGATAACATCTTATATTCTTGAAACCGAGATGTGTGAGTTGTATCTTGCGAATTGGTTGCACATTGATAATATGTAAACACACCAGTAACTTGGTGTTATAAAACATATTGTTGTGTGTGATTCGGTGCGTGAGTACAAGCGAGCATTGTATCAAATTTTATTCGTTCCTTTTATCCAAAGTAGGATAAAAGCGATATCTTTGGGCCCCTCGATGGTTTAGTGATGACAAACGTAAATGCTCGGCCGGGCTAGGGCTAATTTGATTTGTTCAATTAGTCAGTCGTCATAAATCGGGAATCGAGATATAGTACAAAGAGAATGATTTGAAATCATATCTCATATGATATCAAGAATGGAGGAATATATGATCCCTTATCTAAGGACACGCGTATTTGATATGATCAGAGTTGACAGCGGCTTTGGAAAGCTACGATTGCAGATCGGGATCCGAAGTCATACGCAGAGTAGTTGTTAGACTTATCCAAGTGGGAGACTGTTGGATTAGTGTCTAAGTCCATAACTATTTTGGTATGTACTTGACCCGATGGTGCATGGTCCTTTTGGGTTGCCTTCACCAAAGCAACTTGATTGGAGAAATAAATAAAGAAAGAGAGGTTATTATGATTTATTAATATGTTATAAGAATAATATATTAAAGGAGAAATCATATTTGTTTAATTAATATTGGTCAATAATTAATTAAGAATTAATTTTGTGATCAAGTGTAATTAATTAAACTAGAGGGGCTGAATTGTAATTATGTGATTGTTACAAAATAAGGTAAGAATTATCTTATATATATGGTGAACGAATTTGAGGTGTAAATCTCTTAGAATTCGACTAGGATAAGGATTTCTAGGACTTATCTTATGGTTGCTTGGTGGACAAGCAACTAGATAAGGATAAGGACTAAAACCCTAATCTTTACACCTATATAAACCCCCTAAGGCATAGGAATTCGTCCAACCCTTCCCAAGAAGTCCTAGGGACGAATTCTAACACCTCTCCTCTCTCTTTATACCTTCTCCACTTGCTTATGGTGTTTGTAAGCCATTAGAGGAGTGACACTTGTGACTCTCAGCTTTCCAAGGTCAATTCAAGGAGGAATTAGATTGTTATTGCTATATAACAATCAAGGTATGTTCTTAAACCTATTTACATGTGAATTCTGATTTCCATATGCTAGAATTAGGGTTTATAGTCTTGGAATCATAGCATGTACAATAGAGAAGCCTAGATCCAAGCATTAGGGTTTGTATGAGCACATAGGATGTCTTATGACCAAAACCCATCAATTGGATCCATGAACCATGAACCATTTATTATTAGACCATGTAGCCGGTTCTTTCTGTTTTTTCCCTTGATTGTGCCATGCAAAAATCTAGTGTTCTCATCGTCGTATTCTACCCACCTAATTTTCGCCTTCTGTTGAAGATCTAATTTCATAGTCTTATCTGGTTGACATATCTTTTGTTTGTAATCTCTTCTTATTAATAGCTTGGATTATGATAGAGGTCTAGATTCCGCTATAAAATCAAATTCTTAGACCTTTACTTTTGCATATACTAACGTTGTCGATTCCTTTAAGGATTTAACGAGCCTCCATTTATGTATCTCATTTTTAACAAAACACAATTTGGATTTGAGGAGCATGCTTGGAGTTCCAAAACCCACAAAATTCCGCCAGACATTGTTGAATAGCTCAATGAATCCGTCCCTGTACAACCATGAATCGAAAAAAACGGAATGGTGGTGGTCCAAATTCGTGATTAGAAGGTTTGAGAACAGGAGAGGAGTGCTGTAAGTATTCCTGGGGAAGCACAATAATCACTAAGAAAGGTTGGTGTGTGATGAAATTAGAACAAACCAAATACCGATCGAATCAGCCACACAAGTTTCTTGTAAACCTATGAAATCCACCTTTTGAGAATCCTTAATCTTTTAAATCCACTATATTTTGTAGGATAACCCACAACCCCTTATGTTTAAGCTTAAAAAATGCATTGAACACCAATTCCACAACCATCTCTATTGTTTGCAATATCCTTAAGAAATGGATCATTCACACCAATATTGAAACCAACTTCGTTTCCCACTCGTAGCAGGCTATTGACTTCATTCGATGAGCAAGTATCATTGGAATATGGGGCACTATTGGAATCAGGGAACGAGAAGGTGATATTCAGGTCGATCAAGGGATTCAATAGGGAGGAAGCGAGGATCTATGGGAGTAGAATGGAATATTGTTCCTGAGTTCTACTTAAGGAGGGAAATGGATGAATATGGAGGGAAAGTGATGAATGGCGAAGGAAAATCGTGTTCCCGAGTTTCATTAATGGAAGGAAAGTAAGGGGAAGGAAATGATTTTGGAGCCATATTTTTCTTTCAAATTTTACTCCCAAATTAGGCGGATTTGGGAAGAAAGTGAGGGGAAGGAAAATTTTTAAGTTTCATTTTCTTTTTCCTCCTAACTCAGGAACACAAAAACTTAAAATTTTCCTTTCATTTACTTTCATTTCCTTCGAACTCGGAAACACGAAATAAATAAAAAATTTTCTTCCCCTCCCCTTCTTTCTTTCAATATTTTCCTTCCTTTTCCTTTATTGAATTTAGAAAAAAAATTAATAAAAATAAAAAATAAAAAACTCGGGAAGAAGGAAACCATTTAGACACAATTAGTCCCTCCATAGGATTCCTTTTCATAAAAGCCCTAGTTTTATTCAACATTGATGAAATAATCAAATTACCCCTTTATTGAAACATTTATTCGAAACAATCCCAATCCACAAATATTGGATCAATTTATTCAAAAAAAGGCCCTTCCTTTTATTATTTTTAACAGAATAAATCCCAATCATCAAACTTGGAATAAAAATAACCTTTTCAGCCCCTCCCTTGAAATATTTTAAGAAAAGCAGTCATATTTTTGGCTAATTAATTACCAAACAATCCCCAATAGTTTAAATTCGACACGAAACGGTCCCGAGAGTATTTCAAAGTTCAAGAAACGTGGATTTGTTGTTTCTCACGACGAGTTTCCCAAAAGAAACTGAATTCGAACAAATGGAACTCACGCTACAAGGGTAAGTGCTTACGGTTATTTTATGCGAAAATAAAATAAATCTAGTTTATAAAAATATTATTATTTAACAATTTACAATATTGTTATGAATAAACTAGTGTAAAATTTTCGTATACGTATTATGGTTATTTTATTGTGAAATAACCATTTCACACAGCAAATACTACACGATACAAAATTATATACATATATATATACATATATATATATATATATATATATATATATATATATATATATATATATATATATATATATATATATATATATATATATATATATTGTGACATTACATATTATAACAAGCACGTTTTGAAACTATGTATTATTTCAAGGATTCAAGCTATTGCTAAACAAGTTTATTTATATGTTTAAGTACACAACGTTTATACATGTACATATGTTCATTAATTTGAAACGTTCGTTTTTATAAAAGCGGGCACAGTACACTTTTACGTATATGTCAAACATACTCGACTTTTCTAAACTTTATACAATGATATTCATTATGCCTACTGACTTAATCACGATTAAGTTAGGGCTAAGAGCTATTCACAAACTTTTGAGTTAAGGGATTTTTAGTGACACATTATTCATTAGCTGAGTTTAAATACTTAGCATACCCATACTACTGTAACAGTTAATCTTCGGAGCGAGATACATATGTAGAGATCTATACATGGTTGACATCCCCAGCTGCGGTTGCTAGCTACAACCCTTGACCAATCAATCGAAGTGGGTGATAAGTGTCTACAATTTTTACTAAAACATCCAATGAAGCGTTGTAGTGGGTACACTCAGCCACATAGCTCAGTTATAGGACTCACTACAACCATGGGATTGGTTACTTTCAAAACTATTTTTAAGTATGAATTACTTATGTAACAATACAATTTGGTTTTCAAGGATATTCAAAGTTTCTTTACAAACACGGTTCTTAAGTATGGATTTACTTATACAAAGATACATTTTGACTTTTAAAGGGACATTGCAAACACTGTTTCAACTATTGTTATTCATACAAAGATAATACATTTTGCACTTTTTTAAAGTTTTACTATGGTTAGCAAAAAACCTATTTTGCACTTTTTTAAAGTTTTACTATGGTTAGCAAAAAACCTATAATGCTCACAAACCTTGTGTTGACCCTAAAAACTACATGTATTCTCAGGAAATCACTAAACAAACATTCAAGACAGATTGGATTACATGTGACCTAGTTTACTTGCTGGTGTATTATATGCCTATCTGTCACACCCCAAAACCAGGAACGGCGGAAACGTTCTGGGGTGGAGGACGTCATGTATAATATCAACAACAATGTAAAGTAGTAAACAAGCAACAACATCATCCATTGCATTAATAACATAATTATTCTACAATTGTATTCTGTCAAATTTTGATAAACACTAAAGCATAAATCAAAATGAAAGATAAGTCTTGAACAAGCTCCATCTTCCTTTCTCCTTGCATCGGTACCTGTCTAAGATGACCTGAGGATACAAGTAATTTTGAAAGCGAGTATCAGCTTTAAAGCTGGTGAGATCATAAGTTTTTAGTGTCTTAATTTGAATGTAAGAATTTGTAAGTCTATGTATTGTAAGTATTGAAAGTGTATATGAACTGTAAGTGTTTGAAAAACCCTAGAATCCCTATGATTCCTACTAGTATATGAAAGTGTCTTCTACCAAGACCTAACTGTTCTGAATGTAGTCTTCTACCAAGACCTAACTGTGTTACTATTATTATCATTATAAGAAATTGTATCCTTTGGTACTAGGATACATAAATATAATTCACCTCATTGGTTATGTGAACGAGTCACAAAATAAAGGTAATAATATAACTAACCTGAATATTACCCTTTGGTACTAGGGTAACTAACATTGTTAACTTTAAGACATCCGTAGACGTACTTTTACCTCTGTTGCTAACAACTAGGTGTAGGAATAGTCAGTCCCTTAAAGTATACCTGTAATGGTACCAACCGTTGACATCCGTGGATGTGCTTTTACCTCTATAGCTAACAGAGATTCTAGGAATGGTCAATCCCGCAATGTATCCTTTGGTACTAGGATATTAAATCCATTCTGTCTCGTCGATTATGTGATTGTATCACAAGGTAAAGATAAGAATAAGAATTTGATAACAGAGTCGATACATATAAAATGTAATAGGACTCTTCCTGATATATCTATGTAAAGGTACTCCTATAAGTATGATCATGTAATAGTATAATAGAGTACTGTAAGGTTCTACGTGTGCTAGCTGTAATGTGTGTTCTCTCTATCTAGCAAGTAAAGTAATGTGATCGTTCTAGTATAGTTGTATATGTTCTCTTCCTAGTATTGTTGTATATGTTCTCTTCCTAGTATAGTTGTATATGTTCTCTTCCTAGTATAGTTGTATATGTAATGTACTGTAATGTTCTAGAAAGTATTGACTCATGAATGAACTGACTCATTGTATGTTATCGCGTTCTAGTAATAGTTCTAGTATCTTCCTAAACCACCCATATGGTAGTTTACTAGTAATCTATCTGGTAAGTATGGACATGGATGTATACCCTTGCTACCCAAAGGCATATGTTGAACTGGAAGGACCTTTTATGACTATATATGTACACATGATATATAACTAATATTTAAACGGCTTTCGGACGAATACCCGATATCCCACCAGACCACATCTCAAGGCGCGAAAAGGAAATAGGGTGGATAGCCTTCCTAAGTCTTTTAAACATTTCTTATATAACTATACATATAGAGGCATGCAATTTATAATATAAAAGCATAAATAAGTTTTGTAAGACATTTGAAACATAAATATTATTTTAAGAAAAGATCGACTTGATGTCAATCTATAAAACAATTTGAAGACATAAGTTTGATAAAACAGTTTGAGTATAAGGAAACATTTGTTTGAAACACAGTGGTAAGTAAGTTTGAAAGGTAATGTACGGAGAAGATGTACAGTGTAATAAGGAGTTTAAAACATATAAAATGTTTATAAAAATCATTTGAAGGAAACTGTTTGGTAAAACGGCTAATGAGTAGCCAAATCATTTGAATGCTATATATTAATCACATGTGATTGATGTAATAACTAGCGTAATTCTACTTATTAATCGCATGTGATTGATATAATAACTAGCATAATTCTACTTGTATCCCCCCCATAAAACATTTAAAAATAGTTTAAAACATTAGTTAAGGGGTATGAACTCACCTGCAGTAAGTGACTGGAATTGAACAGACTGTTATCGTACGGAAGGATCGGACAAGTGCTTGGTGTCAAGCGAAGACTTACACACACACAATGATCCTAATTACATATGAAAACATATGTATATAAATAATTAGTGATTAAAACACTAATTATATAAGTAATAACATCTAAGCACGAGGAAAACACTTTTGGTCAAGTGCTAGGAGGCTAAAGGGTTGCAACAATGGAGTGCAATGCCCCAAATGTGAATTGAAGGTCTAATGACCATAATCATTGGAGTTTATGGCCCAGGGGAGTAAGCTCCTGGCCGTAAACTCTCAACCAAGGCCTAAATGGAGCTTAGAATTATCACAACTCTAGAGGGGAATTGTTTCAAGGCTTAAACAAGTTTTTGGGCACCATATTGACTCCTTTGGGGAGTTTACGGCCCAAAGACCCTATTCCCTTGGAGTTTACGGCCGTAAACTCCCTTGGGAGGGTTCTTATGGTGCTTTCAAGTCTCAAACATTTCTAGGAACAAATCTAGACCTTAGTACTTGGCTTTAGGAGGGTTTATGGCACCAATTTGTACCATTTTATGGAGTTTACGGCCATGGAACCTTTTGGGCCGTAAACTCCCTCACTATTGGTGTTCTAAATATTTTAACTAGTCCAAAACTCATCTAGGTACTTGCCCAAATAGTCTCTTGGCTTAAGGAATGATTTAGGGTGTCCTTTGACCCCTTTAAAGGAGTTTACGGTCCAAGAAATACTCTTGGCCGTAAACTCTTCCACAGTTGTGTTTCCATGAGTTTTCTAGGTTCTAATAACTTAGGAGTACATGTCAAAAATAAAGTCTAAGTCTTAGGGAAAGTTTGAATGCATTTTGGCACCTAAAACATGGAGTTTACGGCCTAAGGAGCTTCTTGGCCGTAAACTCCCTTCTAGCCATGATTTCTAATGGTTTTGTTGGTATAAAGCATGAGTTTAAGGCTTCTAGTTCGAGTTCTAAAGCTTTGAGGGTCATTTGAACCCTTAAGGACCTTAAAATGGAGTTTACTCCCCAAGAACGTTCTTGGGCGGTAAACTCCCGGATCTCACTTATTAGGCAAGCCATCTATGTTATTAAGCTTAAAACAAGTAGTCTAAAACAACTAGAGAAGTATACTCACAATCTGGGATAAAAACCCGAAGATCCGTGAGAGGAAATTTGGCTTTTCTCTAATTGGAATTCAACAAATGAACCAATTTGGTTCAGAATTCTATTTATAGTCCTGAAATATTTTTTTTTGCAGAAAATATTTTTATTCCTGGAATGAACTCTAATGTCTTAGAGTCTTGGAATAACAGTGTTGCACAAAACCCTAGTGCATCCACTCTCCTAATATCTTCTAAAGTGTAAAATCCTGAAAACTGCCAATCTTATACTCAAAATCTGAGCTTACATTGTAACTGTTCTAACCTCTATTGGATTGAGAGGGTTTGTACAGAATGGAAATTTCGGGTTGTCACATCATCCCCCTGTTGAAGGAAATTTCGTCCCGAAATTAGAATTTAGTCAAGGAAGTACGCACGAATGATCGAGTCGTGAGGAGGAAACTTCCTAATCGATTGGTTCTAGCGTACTTAGGTGAAATCGGGTTCTCGGTTGGCATTCCAACGAACCTTCACTAACTGGCGACAGTGTTGTTTCGTCCGCTTGACCTCTCGGTCGAGGGTCACTACAGTTCTAATACGAAGACGAGGATCTCGACGAGTGGACTTGCAAGAGTCCTAACAGAAAGGTAGGGTTTCACGATCGAGATGTGAAGAGTAGAAAGTACGTTACTGAGTTCGCGGGGTAGGTCTAGTTTGTGCGAGGCACAGCACCGATTCTGATAAGAATCTCGGAGGTCCTGTCTAACTTGGATTTAGCTTTCCACGCTTTACGAAGCGTATTAAGCCATTCCCAGAGTGAGTTATCCTAAAGAACTTGGTCACTCACTTGGAATCTCAAAGGTTCCTTTTCTTGCGTAACTTCCCAGTCAAAGGCCACCCCTTGCTGGGTCAAAGTCGTACGAGTTTCTGTAGCTTGCGAGGAGTTCTGAATGAACTAATGCGGTAGGTCGGTAAGACCTAGAATTTAACGAAAAAAAACTGTAGGCGTCTCTGGTCCTATCCGAAAGGTATCACTACGGACTCGAAGTGTCCGCATCGAGTTCAGGAGATAGTCTTCCGGGCATCTTTCCCTAACACTCGTACTGGTGATATTCGGATCTCAGATCCATTCCTGGAAGTAATTCTTTCCTTGTGTTTGCTCAACCATTTCCTCTAAGCGAGGCTGAGATAACGATTTCTATGAAAATCTTTACGGAGTCCTCAATAACCGAGGTACATACAATGCGATCCGTCGATCTCTAGAAGAATATGACTGGGGTTCTCTAGGGTGAGAAACCTAGTCTTCTAATTCTATTTCTGTGTAGTTCGTTAAGTTGTCCGGACTGTTCTTGTATCTTCGTGGGTGTTTAAACTATAGGGCGATCTGTTTTTTGAGAGTCATACTGGGTTCTAAGTTTGTTCGCATGATGATGCGATTACTCGTATACTTAGGCAGTTCTTCGTCCTGAAGTCTATTTTAGAATTCATACAGGGCTTCACGATCACAATCTCGTGTATACGAGTCGTATATAATTAAGATTGAATAGGTAGTCGAATAACTGATTCTTCCTTACCCTCACATCCCAATGAGGAAAAGAGTTAAGGTGAAATCATCAATTCTAAACCTGTAGAACCTTGATTATATAACACTCTTATGTATACATTCCTCAGTGATAGATCATTTGCATGAATTCCTGGATTGAACTTGACGTACTGCATGAGTGGTACTTCGGGGATTTCTTCGGAAAGAAAATAACTAAGAGGTATTCCTGGCATGAGTACTTCGGTGTTCTGATATGACGGCTTTGCTGGAAAAGTGATCTAGAAGAAAGAGATGTACGTAAAAAGCTGTTTTCATGAGGATCAAATTTAATCGAGTCGTATGAAAATGTCAGAATCATACTGAAACTTAAAGACATTAGAATTGAACATAAGATGTTTACAGACAAAACACAACCGTGCAACTATCAACAGAGTTACTATACTTTAGATCTACCACAAGACTATTGCTGCGAATAAGATATACTACAAAAGACAAGTATACGCAGCACGAGACTCCCTATACAGACATGATCTCGCAAAAGGTAAGACTCTAGTTGCACTAGTTCTAGATAGTTTATAAGTCTGTTACAACAACATGCCTAAGTCACATTTAACGTGGTTCCGGAGCAGGCTCTCCTGCAGCTGTGATCCTGAGAATTTTCCCGTCTGCGCCAGAGTTCTGCGTTATCGGGCAATCTTTCTTGAGGTGTCCAATCTCACCGCATTGGTGACATATCTGGTCAGTACCCACATCAGTGGAGGAAGTGAAGTGTCGAGTAGGAGTTATGGGGACACGGCTGCTTTCATTGATCTCCCCTTTTGGGCAATTTTTGTAATAGTGCCCTGCCTCACCACAACTATAGCAAAGTAGGCTTGCTCCAGTGGTGGAGGTAATTCTAAAGAAACGAGCAATGTGTCCCATCTTGTTGCAATTATTGCATTGCCAGGCTCGGCAAATTCCCTTGTGGTGGTGGTTGCACCGGTCGCACTTCGGGAGTGTTCCTTTATATGGTCTGCTCGGTACTGGGATGGAAGAGGTTTGTGGCTGTTGCCTGGCAATTTTCTGAAACCGTTTGCGTTCCACTTTGGCTTGACGTTTTCTTTTCTTGAACTCTGAGTTGTAGTTTTGGGTGGTGGCGACTGTTACTATTTGTTGATTCCCCGGATCATTAACACGATCGGGATTGTCAACTCCTTTTTCAGCCTTGCCTGCATTGGTAGTGTTGCGGTTTGCTAGGACTGCGGTTACGGCAGCCATCACGGCAGCTGTAACGGTGGCTTGAAAAGTAGTGGCGTCTATAGGAAAAGTAGAGGTCTCGTTGCTTGGCTGGTTGTTTCCGGATGACGACATGATCCTGTAAAACGCAAGATAAGGATTTTGTGAGTGATTATGGTTGACCCTGATGTACTTAGATTGTTCATGTAAAGAGTAGAAGTATGTTCGCGCAGGTTTGACCTACATCCCTATGATGCAGTCCTAGTAATGCGTAGAAGAAAGTTCGTAGAGTGGTCTCAAGACGTTTGTGCAAGCCGAGGTATCGTAAGTTGGTGAATAACAAGATCCAACCACTGAAAGAGACTTGGAAATGTCTCCGGATCTAACTTGCTATAGTCCAATGACTTGACTAAAGCATGATTCAGATAGACTCTAATGAAAGAATGATAAGAGTACTTGAATGAAGAATGACACGGAAGTTAGCCGGCTGTCAATATCTTTGATATTCACGATGTAAAGATTCTGGAAAATGACCTTGTAAAGGTCTTACATCATATCCACAGAAGATAGTTCCTGACAGCATAAAGACCTAGCTAAAGTACTTACGGAACAAGATAATTTCATAGAAAATGCCACATCGGGCATAGATAGAAAGCGATTTCTTTTAACAAGGACCATAAAGTAAAGCGTCTACTACTGGCGACGGTCATCCCTATGGTGTACTCTTAGTTCAGCCAAATGACGTTCCATGTCAAGTAGGTGTCTTTCGCACACCATCTGGCGTACTCGGAGCTCTATTACTTCGGCTCGTGATTCAGCCAGTGCTTGCAGCAGGGTGTCATGGTTTCTCTCTGATCTCTCGAGAGCATCTTCTAGATGAATGGTGTGGAGGGTATGCATTCTAGCATAGGCGACTACTTCTGTAATCTGATGTAGGGTTGTCCTGCCTTGAATCTCATTTAAGGCCATTCTGCGGATCAAGATTGGCAAGACTCTATCTGCTGAGCCCCCATTGCTCAAGTCGTAAAAGTTTCGGTCGCCATCAAATGGCATAGACTGATCTTGTCCTTGGCTCCATGTTTCCAAGCATTCCACTCACTCAGGGTCGGGCTAGGAAAAAGCCGGACGAGGGTTAGGAATTGGAAAGGGAGCTGCTCTGGGTAGGTTTTCAACCTCTGTTTCGGAGTTAGCATCATACGAAAAGTCTCCGTCATGGTGATCATTCAAGGGGATAGGATGATCATTATCTGGTTCTTCTCCAACCCAACCAGCTATGAATTCATTCGGAAGATACTGGTTGCTGAGGGGATGGAGTCCAGCTATGTTTTCTATGCGAGGATTTAGGGTAAGGGAATAATTATTAGACGAACTATCTAGATAATTATTTAGAAAACCTTCATTAGTTACATTGCTATTTGTGAAGTGCATACCAGCTATGTGTGATCTAAACAGGATAGACCTTCTAATAAGTGACCTTAATTCCAAATTCACACAGAATAGGGGTAAGGCAAAATTATCACAGATTCTAAGTCTATAACATCCTAATTACATATAGCCTTAGTGTATCCACTTAGCAACTATCAACTTAGAAATGAAGATCCCGTTTTAGTTCTCAACTATAAAGTACTTATAGTAACAACAAATACACCTATAGTATTTTAATTTTAATGTTATGTTCTATTGTTCTCATTGTGGTAGGGTTGGTAAGATTTTAGCATTGTTGTAACCACACAGTTAAACTTAGGCACATGCTAGTCAACCCTCGGATAATATAGGCGATCAGGCTATATCTTCCCAGTATTGACCATATGTCTCTAAGCCCACTTGTGTTGCTCAACAATCATAATTCTTTTGTATTGTCCTAGTGACACTGATTTTAGTATGAATGCAGCACGTATACTTACTTAAATATTTTACTATTTAAAGTATAAACTCTTGGTCAGAGTATTTTTAATCCCTTATGTATTTATAGTTAGTAGATCTTTTATGGGTTGATATACTTAATTCACTATAAACAATGCTCTGATACCAATCTGTCACACCCCAAAACCAGGAACGGCGTAAACGTTTTGGGGCGGACGACGTCATGTATAATATCAACAACAATGTAAAGTAGTAAACAAGCAACAACATCATCCATTGCATTAATAAAATAATTATTATACAATTGTATTCTGTCAAATTTTGATAAACACTAAAGCATAAATCAAAATGAAAGATAAGTCTTGAACAAGCTCCATCTTCCTTTCTCCTTGCATCGGTACCTGTCTAAGATGACCTGAGGATACAAGTAATTTTGAAAGCGAGTATCAACTTTAAAGCTGGTGAGATCATAAGTATTTAGTGTCTTAATTTGTATGTAAGAATTTGTAAGTCTATGTATTGTAAGTATTGAAAGTGTATATGAAATGTAAGTGTTTCAAAAACCCTAGAATCCCTATGATTCCTACTAGTATATGAAGGTGTCTTCTACCAAGACCTAACTGTTCTGAATGTAGTCTTCTACCAAGACCTAACTGTGTTACTACTATTATCATTATAAGAAATTTTATCCTTTAGTACTAGGATACCTAAATATAATTCACCTCATTGGTTATGTGAATGAGTCACAAAATAAAGGTAATAATATAACTAACCTGAATATTACCCTTTGGTACTAGGGTAACTAACATTTTTAACTTTAAGACATCCGTAGACGTACTTTTACCTCTGTTGCTAACAGCTAGGTGTAGGAATAGTCAGTCCCTTAAAGTATACCTGTAATGGTACCAACCGTTGACATCCGTGGATGTGCTTTTACCTCTATAGCTAACAGAGATTCTAGGAATGGTCAATCTCGCAATGTATCCTTTGGTACTAGGATATTAAATCCATTCTGTCTCGTCGATTATGTGATTGTATCACAAGGTAAAGATAAGAATAAGGATTTGATAACAGAGTCGATACATATAAAATGTAATAGGACTCTTCCTGATATATCTATGTAAAGGTACTCCTATAAGTGTGATCATGTAATAGTATAGTAGAGTACTGTAAGGTTCTACGTGTGCTAGCTGTAATGTGTGTTCTCTCTATCTAGCAAGTAAAGTAATGTGATCGTTCTAGTATAGTTGTATATGTTCTCTTCCTAGTATAGTTGTATATGTTCTCTTCCTAGTATAGTTGTATATGTAATGTACTGTAATGTTCTAGAAAGTATTGACTCATGAATGAACTGACTCATTGTATGTTATCGCGTTCTAGTAATAGTTCTAGTATCTTCCTAAACCACCCATATGGTAGTTTACTAGTAATCTATCTGGTAAGTATGGACATGGATGTATACCCTTGCTACCCAAAGGCATATGTTGAACTGGAAGGACCTTTTATGACTATATATGTACACATGATATATAACTAATATTTAAACGGCTTTCGGACGAATACCCGATATCCCACTAGACCACATCTCAAGGCGCGAAAAGGAAATAGGGTGGATAGCCTTCCTAAGTCTTTTAAACATTTCTTATATAACTATACATATAGAGGCATGCAATTTATAATATAAACGCATAAATAAGTTTTGTAAGACATTTGAAACATAAATATTAATTTAAGAAAAGATCGACTTGATGTCAATCTATAAAACAATTTGAAGGCATAAGTTTGATAAAACATTTTGAGTATAAGGAAACATTTGTTTGAAACACAGTGGTAAATAAGTTTGAAAGGTAATGTACGGAGAAAATGTACAATGTAATAAGGAGTTTAAAACATATAAAATGTTTATAAAAATCATTTGAAGGAAACTGTTTGGTAAAACGGCTAATGAGTAGCCAAATCATTTGAATGCTATATATTAATCACATGTGATTGATGTAATAACTACCTAATTCTACTTATTAATCGCATGTAATTGATATAATAACTAGCATATTTCTACTTGTATCCCCCCCCATAAAACAATTAAAAATAGTTTAAAACATTAGTTAAGGGGTATGAACTCACCTGCAGTAAGTGATTGGAATTGAACAGACTGTTATCGTACGGAAGGATCGGACAAGTGCTTGGTGTCAAGCGAAGACTTAGACACACACAATGATCCTAATTACATATGAAAACATATGTATATAAATAATTAGTGATTAAAACACTAATTATACAAGTAATAACATTTAAGCACGAGGAAAACACTTTTGGTCAAGTGTTAGGAGGCTAAAGGGTTGCAACAAAGGAGTGCAATGCCCCAAATGTGAGTTTAAGGTCTAATGACCATAATCATTGGAGTTTACGGCCCAGGGGAGTAAGCTCCTGGCCGTAAACTCTCAACCAAGGCCTAAATGGAGCTTAGAATTATCACAACTCTAGAGGGGAATTGTTTCAAGGCTTAAACAAGTTTTTGGGCACCATATTGACTCCTTTGGGGAGTTTACGGCACAAAGACCCTATTCCCTTGGAGTTTACGGCCGTAAACTCCCTTGGGAGGGTTCTTATGGTGCTTTCAAGTCTCAAACATTTCTAGGAACAAATCTAGACCTTAGTACTTGGCTTTAGGAGGGTTTATGGCACCAATTTGTACCATTTTATGGAGTTTACGGCCATGGAACCTTTTGGGCCGTAAACTCCCTCACTATTGGTGTTCTAAATATTTTAACTAGTCCAAAACTCATCTAGGTACTTGCCCAAATAGTCTATTGGCTTAAGGAAAGATTTAGGGTGTCCTTTGACCCCTTTAAAGGAGTTTACGGTCCAAGAAATACTCTTGGCCGTAAACTCTTCCACACTTGTGTTTCCATGAGATTTCTAGGTTCTAATCACTTAGGAGTACATGCCAAAAATAAAGTCTAAGTCTTAGGGAAATTTTGAAGGCATTTTGGCACCTAAAACATGGAGTTTACGGCCTAAGGAGCTTCTTGGCCGTAAACTCCCTTCTAGCCATGATTTCTAATGGTTTTGTTGGTATAAAGCATGAGTTTAAGGCTTCTAGTTCGAGTTCTAAAGCTTTGAGGGTCATTTGAACCCTTAAGGACCTTAAAATGGAGTTTACTCCCCAAGAACGTTCTTGGGCGGTAAACTCCCGGATCTCACTTATTAGGCAAGCAATCTATGTTATTAAGCTTAAAACAAGTAGTATAAAACAACTAGAGAAGTATACTCACAATCTGGGATAAAAACCCGATGATCCGTGAGAGGAAATTTGGCTTTTCTCTAATTGGAATTCAACAAATGAACCAATTTGGTTCGGAATTCTATTTATAGTCCTGGAATATTATTTTTTGCAGAAAATATTTTTATTCCTGGAATGAACTCTAATGTCTTAGAGTCTTGGAATAACAGTGTTGCACAAAACCCTAGTGCATCCACTCTCCTAATATCTTCTAAAGTGTAAAATCCTGAAAACTGCAAATCTTATACTCAAAATCTGAGCTTACATTGTAACTATTCTGACCTCTATTGGATTGAGAGGCTTTGTACAGAATGGAAATTTCGGGTTGTCACACTATCTGTTAAGGCAATTCATGTGTTATTATTATTTGTAAAAGCCTTGTATTCAACTATCAAAATTGAACATGAATGCTATATTGCTTATTGTTTTACTTGTGCTATATATTCTGTTTACATGTGATCCATGAACTTAGTCGCATAGCCCGGCGTGTTCCGCCGTTTCGGCAAATACCTAAATATGAGTGGTATGATTTTCACAAGTCAAAACATTCATTTAAAAGTAATAGCAAAAAGCAATATGTCCTTTTATGAACACATGGACATATATTAAAAAGCTCTTTTTATGAGAACATGGATACCATTCAAGAGAAATATTAACACAGTTCTAAACATTGTACAAGAAATAGCAACATAGTTTAAAACCAATTTTAGACACTTTAAAATTCTTTAATTTGTTACACTTTTTGGTAGCTGGCTTTAAGGGTAATAAGTAGAAATAAGTAGCAGGTATGTAATAAAATATTTTTTAAGGGGCAATGCGGCAAATCTCCTAGTTAGGTTAGTTTAAACAAAAGTTTGGGTTGAGTCGATCACTATCTTGGAGCATATTCAATTAGAGAGTCGATATCTAGGAGAGCATTTGGCCTCTTGAAAGCCAAATAGATCTTTGTAATCTTTTGGTTTCCAATCAATCCTACGGCTCAAAGCTTAGTACAATAAGTATGTGAGCTATAAGATGATCCTATTTGTGAAAGCTTTTTGTTTATGAACATTCATGTGATAGTAATGATACGATGATGGAAAATGTAAATGGCACATGCACAACACTAAATGTCACCTTTAGACGCCACCTTTACCGGCAGCTTTAGTGGCGATTTCGGACATGCCTGATGTCGTCACTAAAGCGTGTGTCGCCACTAAAGGCGTTGTCACTAATGTATCCTACTGATGATCCTTGTAACATTGTCATAATCAATTATGGCCCTTAGTTCGATACATTTATCCAATGGGTAGGGTTTATTGTCATACCGGTGCAACATTGGTGACAACAATAGAGGCGAATTTCTCGCCACTAATACCCCTAAAGAAAACTACGAACAAAATTCTCTCCAAGTAGGCGCCGCTATTATCTCTCTGTTGCCACTAAAGGTTACACCATTTACTTCGTCCTCCCTTAAAGTACTCCCATATGTTTCTTCCCTTTCGTTTTCTCTGGTGATTACTCCAATAATCTAATCGAACCAATGGACCGACGATTTGCTTCGATTGTTATCCATATCAATGACCAAAGCCACCAACCTCCACCCCATTTATCGTTAGACTCTTTTCCACCCTCATGGTTCCCTGTTTTACTATGTTACCGGCGACGAACTCAACTTTTCTGCTTACAATTTGTTCTCTCTTTCCTCCTTTCTCTTTCTCTTTTGACTAACATTTCAAGCCTAATTTCATAATTTTCATGCTTTTAATGCATCACTAACGCAAATAATGCATACCACCACCGCCACCATAGCGGCATTTAGAGATATTATTCAATTGTTTGGTAGTCAAGTCACGAAGAGGAAGAGGACGATGAAGACGAGTAGTATCATTTTTTTTATGTTATCGATGATGTGATTATGTAACAAATAAAATGGTAGGGTTATGAATTTATGGATTAGATCGTTTATGTAATATAGTATCTTTTGTTTTATGTTATTCGATCGTTTATGAAATGTGATTTTCTGGATTAATATTTTTGTATTTCTATTATTCTTACATTTGCATAATATAAATTACATAAAATATTATTATTATTATTTCAAAAAAAAAGTATTAGTGGCGACATCAAAGGCATTAGCAACAACGGAAAGTCAGGAAATATTCATTCAAAGAATACACCGGCCGATGTACCGGAATATCATTAGTGGCGTTGGCAATTCCGACGCCTTAGGAATAATAGCGACACTATTTGAGTATTTGCTACAAAGCAATAGTGGCGACCTATTGTGACGAGTAGTCATTGCAAATAGAAATAGTATTAGTTAGCGACGCTTTTTGTACCCCCTAATGGTATGATTTTTTGTTGTGATGTAATTCCCAGTTCTGAGAATCATCCTCATATTTAATCACCCAATCAATATTTCGCCATCTTAATACATCAAATAACTTAATTACTACAAAAATCGAATAACTACAATGACGCTACTTGTTTATAATCTTACCTAACATCTTAAGCATTTTCAGGAAAAGCATGAAGACGAAGTAAGCCACTGCATTAGGCGATAGAATGTTTGTTAGAATGATGGGGTTACTTATAAAATATGGAACGAATTACAACATAAAAGTTTAAGAAAAAAAAGATAAACTCTTGAACTACCTCGACTGAATGGGATGATTATGACCCTGGAAACCCATGGAAGACGTCCCCCACTAATATTATCCCTAAAGGCTTTGTAAAATTCGGCCCTCTCAAGTAATCTAGCATCAGTCCCTTCAATATAAAAATTGGTGTGCAGCAAGTTTGGTATAGAAGCGTTATAAATAATTTGACAACGTAAAAGAACATGAACAATGCCAGAATCAAGATCAAAATCAACTAACCTGTATATTGCTCCAATATATTGAGTTCGTGTGGGAAATGTTGAGCTATAGCCATCAGCACAGCATCACTATGCAATGTTTTGTAATGCCGCAACAGATCTCGTGCAAAGCCTACATATATTCCCGAGTCAGCCATATCAATTAAGTGGGAATTAAATTTTTTTACTACTGAAATTTGAGTTCACTGGACGCATACCAAAATCTTTAGCGGAAATAAGAGTAACTAGAAGGCCATCACCAGTTGTGCCAGAAAACAGAGCCTCCTTTTGCACTACTAGAAACTTGAGTTTCAGCTATGGATATTGCTACGGATTTGTTCTCTAGCAAAATTTAGACTTATAGCTAGGGAATTACGACGGATCTACCATGTTTTTTATATGTTTTTGATAGTTATTTTATTTATTTAACATGTGGAATATTAGTGAGGATTTACCGAGGGATCAGCTATGGATCTCGCAAGTATTTATCGATGCACCACTATCCCTCGCTAATCAGTCGAAAAATGAAGGGCCTTAGCTAGGGTTCAACGACGGATAAAAAATTGTGCCATCTGGTACGCGTTTAGCGAGAGAACATCGACGGAAACTATATTGTGGGTACGCGCGTTTTATTTTTTCACGAAATGCATTGAAATTTCTGGTACGCGTTTCCTTCCCTCCAGCATACTTTGAAGTTCACGAAATGTGTTTTGTTTTTTCTATCACTCTAGACTCTGGACATGAATTTTGAACAGATGACGGCATAGAAGTTCCCTTCAATCTGTTAACCCACTTCCATCTCACAATCTCTGTTTGAACAGATGACGATGACGGCACTACTCACCCGATTCCGGCAACCTCCACATTTTTAAGCTGAAAGTATTCTTCGTTAACTTTCGGATTCAGGTAAATCTCATCCCTATTAGGTTAGTTTTAGTTCAATTGCACAATATACTTTGTTAGGGTTTAATTTCTCATTTTTTCTTTTTCAATCGATATCCCTCTTATCTCTCAGCATTATATACATGAATAACCCTGAAAGTTAGAATTAGAACTTGATTTAGGGCTTGATTCATCATAGTTTGTCATCCAATTTATGAGAATTTAAGGATTCAAGAACACCAGTAGCCAAAACCTTTAGGTTTTTCCCAATTCTCTTTCATATTTAGGAGGTGGTCTCTCTGATAAGTCCTATTCCCTTTTGAGGTCTTGAAGTTGATGTGGTCTCTCTGATAAGTCCTATTCCCTTTTGAGGTCTTGAAGTTGATGTGGTCTTGAATCATGATGCTGACTTCTACTGCCAGTTGCTGCTTCAATTGGAGCCATGTTAAGGCCAGTGGTACTTGTCACAGGAGCAACAGCAGCATATACAGATTTTGAAGCCAACACTCTCATCTTCATGCATCTATCTCTCATCAAACCATGTTTCATCTTATGCCCTTGCATCCACACATTTTCACAGATCCAATCTCCAATTCAGGGCTTCCACCTTCTTTCTGTAAGTATACAATTAAAATTTAAAACCACATTATTACATTAAAAAGAGAATAAGTTGATTAAAAAAAACAAATACAGACCAGAATTCCAGTAAGGGCGGTGACTTTTTGCATAACAAGTGAGAGTTTTTTCAGTTGAAAGTCAAAGTGGATTGTTCTTTGCACTATGCTTGCTTTAATGTCATCGTATATTCTTTCAACCCTGTGGGAGATGAATATGTTAAAAAAATTATAATAATAATAGTGAAATGACATAATTGACCCTGATTAAACACATACCATTCGTTCCCTTCTTTGTCGAAAATTGAAGTCAAAATTAGCTTGATGGTGTAAAAACATTCCTCAACTGCATCTTGCATATAATCATCTCTTGAAATTCTATCCCATAGTTCGTCTTGTGTGTCACTCTCTCCAGCTATATCTTTTGCGAGGAATAACTAAACATAAAAAAGAAAAAAAATAAATAAATATTTATAAAGAAAATGTAAAAATTCAAAATTGAAGGATTTTTAGTAACCTTGCTGGCTAGTAGAAAAAGAGGCCATTGCACCATGGGAACAGTTCCAGTATTTTTAGGCATTTGAAGCAATTCCATTTCCCTGAAAAGAAAGACACGTCAAAAGTGAAAACCTGAGGGCAAAAATGTAATATTTTACCTAAACAAGTCATGTTAATAGAAGTTAAAAACTCACAGATTAGTAATGTAATCTTCTTCTCTTAGATTCTTGACAATCTCATTCCAGAAAGGTGAAAATCTAGCAGCATCAAACTTATCTTTTACAAGAATCTGACCAGTTACCTTAAGGGAACTCCTGAAAAATATAATTAAACATTAATATAGGACAGAAAATGGAATTCAACAAATTATGTTACAGAAAGAGATGAAGAACACCTGCTTGAAAGAGGAATGTGAAGATTATCCATGAATTCTGCAGGGAACCTCTCAATGTTTTTGTGGACAGAACATATATCTGCCTTAGCCTAAGGTAACATTACATTGGATGAGAATGAGATTACCAAATACCAAAAGCTTACCCTGGGCTCAAGAGATATAATATATATTCAATCCTAAAGGATTGGCATAAAAGTAATCTTCTTCTTTGGGTTTATCTGAAATAACCAATCTTTTTGTGGGATTTCCCATTCTTTCTTGATAGAGCTTTTTGTTAACAATTCTTTCTTTGTTCATTTCCTTTCCATATAGATTTTGAAATCAAGGTATTGGTTTCATTTACGATAGGAGCACTTAGCTTTATTTGTTGATATGGGCGTGGGGCAGCTGATACACTTATAATCCCTATAACTATCCCATTTTCATCACGTAAAGGTTTAGTGGAACCGATGATAACAAACCTTTCTCCTCTCTTATTTCTAATAGGAAACTCCCCTGTCCAACATTCACCCTTTAACATTTGTTGTAGGATATCATTAGCTATATGGAGATCCTTTGGTTCTACTACAAGATCCATAAAACCTTTTCCACGAATTTCCTCAGCACTACAAGTCATGTGTTGGGTTATTACAAGTCATGGAATCACATAATTGGTGGAGATCTCTCTCCTTTTCAAACAACAACAGGACAATACATCCTAGACTTTTTTGGGTATGGCATTTACATGTATCCCTTTCATCGTAAATTCGTTCCAGACGGCCCCGATATTCAAGGTAGATGTGATTTTTGTTAAATATATTTTTATTGTCATGTCTTATGTATAATGACCTACCTCACCCATCACCCACTTTCTTTAAGTAGATGGACAATGACCCACTTATTTTAACAGATGGATCATAACTTCAATCTTTTAAACAAATGGATCATATATATTATTGATTTTATTGACCCATAAGAGAAGATTTTGTTTTTATATAATGTAAAAGATAAAAGTTGTACTTTTAATTTATAAAATGAATAGACCCAAACATTGATTCAGAAACGGGGACAGTTTTGGTCCCAGGGATATTTTGGGAAAACTTTCCTAATTTAAAGTTTTGAGTTAGTTTAGGATTCCAATTAGTTTAGTATAAATATGGTATGGTTTTGTGATGTTTTTAATTAAGTTTTTCTCTGTCTTTTCAGTAATAAAACTTGGAGAACAAGTAATTTTCCCAGATTTCTTTCCTCCCCTGTTTCGCTCATGCTCTGTTTCTTTTCTGTACACAGTTGAAGTTTCCATTTTGTCATAATCAAGTGAATCAAGTGAATTAATTCCTACACCACTTTCTTTAAATAGATGGATAATGACCCATTTATTTTAATACATACATCATAACTTAAATCTTCTAAACAACTGGATCATATATACTATTGATTTTATTGACCCATAAGATAAGATTTTGTTGTTTCATAAAACTATAAAAGATAAAAGTTGTACTTTTAATTTATAAAACGAATAGACCCAAGCATTGATTCGTGTAGTCTA
Organism: Lactuca sativa; assembly: GCF_002870075.4. Taxonomy (NCBI): domain Eukaryota; kingdom Viridiplantae; phylum Streptophyta; class Magnoliopsida; order Asterales; family Asteraceae; genus Lactuca; species Lactuca sativa. The sequence continues at coordinate 54,322,491 of NC_056629.2, read as the reverse complement.
CAGCAGGATGCCCATCAAATTAGTTGGGATCAGGTCCAATCCTTATCACCCTTGTTTAGCTGCAATTAAGAGAGTTTTATTTTTCTTTTCTGTCTTAATAGAATTATGTTATGGGTGAAGCACCATCTTTAGGGCAGGGAGGACAGCCGTTTTGGTATGGTATGGTGTGCTGGCATCCTGAGGAGTATTTAAGATTTTCATTTTGTAGAAGATTGTTAGCTAAGAAAATAGTATAAGCAAAAGCTATTGGAGAGGCCCTTCCTCTTGAAAGAATGGGAAAATCCTATTATATATATCATTCATTCTCTGTTAGTTGTTTCTGGTTGTGAATTTCCTGCTTATTCTCTTTAATCTATGTGAGAGCTTATCAGTACAGTCAATTGATCAAGGCTTTTGGCATTGTTGGATCACATAAATATACCTGGACCCAATGCATATGAGTACTACTTTGTTCAAGTGGATTGTTTGTGGATAATGATTAACGTATCACTTTATATCTGTTTTCAGAACCAAAGGAAAAGTATTGGTTCAGAGCTTTATCCCCAAGGAAGCCTGACATAAGTGGTCGTGCACATAAGGTATACTTTTTGACACCCAAACCTTTTCTCTCTTCGGGTGAACAAAAGGCATACACAACCAAATAGTAGGAATCAAAGTACTCCATTGGTTTGGGGGTGTAACAAAATAAGAGGAATTATAACCTTGCAATGAACACTTGAAAATGCCAACATTAAAATTTTGAATCATTTTCTGTTCATACCATGTCAAGACACAATGGGTCAAAATCTAGGATCAAATTCTCACCAATATTCCCTGTACTTGATATGCAGTTGAGTCCAATTCTACCTTACTCACTTTCTTTGTTTTTATTTATTAAATCAAGTATCGCTTTTTTGAGTGTTAAAATTAACACGAATTTAATAGTACTACCAATAACTAATCTCTTATTATTAATTAAATAAGATCTCATAGAACTAATAATATTATTATACAACTTGATATAACATCTTTATAACAACATTAACAAAAAAAAATTAGGTACAAGAAATTAAAATATATGAAAAATTATTTTTTTTTGAAAAGATTGTATAGTATTACGTTAGATAACAAAAGATATGCAAATGACACTTTAGGTCCCTGTAGTTTTAATATTCCGGAATTATATTTTTAGTCCCTGTAGCTTTAAATTTTAGGAATTACACTTTTGGTCACTATGAAAGTGGGAAATAAGCAAAAGACACTTTTGGTTCCTATAGTTTTAGTTTTCCAGAATTATATTCTTGGTCCCTAAAGTTTTTAGTTTGCGGGAATTACATTTCTGCTCCTTGTAGTTTATTTTTACAAAATTACATTTTTAGTCCCTGTAGTTTTTAATTTGCAAAAGTTAAATTTCTGGTCCCTGAAGTTTTAAATTTCTGGAATTACAATTTTGGTCACTATGAAAGAGGGAAATAAGCAAGAAACTTTTGGTCCCTATAGTTCTAGTTTTCCAAAATTATCTTTTTGGTCCCTGAAGCTTTTAGTTTGCAGGAATTACAATTCTTGTCCTTGTAGTTTTAATTTTCCAAAATTACATTTTTAGTTGCTACAGTTTTTGGAATATGATTGCATAGTTATAATAAAAATAAGTATTTCATATTGTATAATTGTAGTTTCCAAGGATGCTTTTAGTAATGTGGATATGATTACATTATCTAATTTCTAAATAGTAGTTATATATTTGGTTGTAGCTAGTCATTATGTCAACAAGTAGTGATAGAGACTGGATGTACAAAAGGTTAGATCATGGGTATCTTAGCACAACATATCATGCATCCGTCAAAGGATTTCTGGATGTTGCTTTTTCTAATGAAGCAACCGTTGATGGGGATTATATTAGATGTCCTTGTTTTAAATGCAAGAACTTGGTGGGCACATGGTGAAAGAAATACGATATCTCAGCATGAGGAAGAATCTTCTAATCCGATGCAGGATCCGATGGAAGATGATGATGATGATGATGATGATGTTAATGGGTGTACACAAATGTTGATGGATGTAATGGAGGAACGCCCGAATCCAACTGCCAAGGGGTTCTATGATATGTTGGAAGACGCTGATGAACCTTTGTGGGATGGATGTGAAAATTATTCAAAATTACAAGTTGCAACAGAGTTGTTGCATTGGAAGCCAGAATACAATATATCTGAGGCTGCTTATGATCACATACTTCCTATAATTAAGCGGATGCTACCCAAAGGTGAGAAGCTAGTTGAGAACTTCTATGAGACGAAGAAGCTTTTGAAAATAGTTAGACTCCCAGAAAAAAAAGATCCATGCTTGCAAAAACCATTGCATGATATTCTATGGGCAGATTCGGATTTGACTAAGTGTCGAGTGTGTGATCATGATCGGTACAAGAGTGGCAGACTGCCATATCTGGTTATGAGGTACTTGCCGATTGCTCCTAGACTCCAAAGGTTGTATTTGACAAAAAAGACGGCAAAGCAAATGACAAGGCACTATGAACATCAAACAGAACTGGGTTTGATGGTCCATCCAAGTGATGGTGAGGCTTGGAAGCATTTCGACTTAATGCATCAAGAATTTTCAAGTGAACCACGTAATGTTCGCCTTGGGCTATGCACCGATGGGTTCAGTCCAAATAACTCAAATACAACCCCGTATTCATGTTGGCCTGTTTTCCTTTCAATTTATAACTTGCCTCCTTGGATGTGCTTAAAAGAACCATATGTTCAGTTAAGCATAGTTATTCCTGGAAAAAAGAGCCCAGGTCAAAATATAGATGTGTTTCTCAGGCCACTAATTGACGAGTTAAAGATGATATATACAGACGGTGTTGTCACTTATGATGCTTCGACTAAATGCAATTTCACAATGAAAGCTATACTTCTTTGGACAGTTAGTGACTTTCCAGCTTATGCAATGTTATCGGGATGGAGCACACATGGCAAGTTAGCATGTTCGTATTGTATGGGTGAGTCGAGGTCGTTTCGGTTACACCATGGTAGTAAACCATGTTGGTTTGACTGCCATCAAAAATTTTTACCTGAACAACACACTTATAGGGGTGACAAAACATGATTTCTGGCTAATAAGGTTGAGAGATCTAGCCCCCCACCAATATTAACCGGTGATCAGATTTGGGAGCAAGTACGACACTTTCCAACTGTTTATGAAGGCAAACCTTTTAGAGCGAAGAATGCAAAATTGCCTGGTTTTGGGATTACTCATAATTGGGTTAAGAGGAGCATGTTTTGGGAGCTACCATTTTGGCGGAAGTTGTTAATACGACATAACCTTGATCCCATGCACATTGAGACAAATGTTTTTGAAAATCTTTTCAACACCGTGATGGACACTCCGAAAAGCAAAGACAACATGAATGCAAGAAAAGATATAGAAATGTATTGCAATCGAGTGCAATGGCATACATGGAAGAATGGAAATAAGGATATGAAAAAGAGATCATCGTTTGCTTTGAGCAAAGAACAAGTAGCTAAAATATGCCAATGGTTGATTAAACTTAAATTCCCGGACGGATACGCCTCAAACTTGGGGGGGGGGGGAGGGGGGTGCGTTAATGTAGATGATAATAGCTTTTACAAATTCAAGAGTCACGAGTGCCATGTATTTCTTCAAAGATTGTTGCCTATTTCTCTAAGAGGTATGGTGCCAAATTCAACATGGGATGCAATTACAGAGTTGTGTACATTCTTTCGTGTAATATGTTCAAGGATGTTACGCGTAGATGACTTACAACGCTTGCAAACTACTATTGTTGAAACCATTTGCAAGTTGGAAAAAATATTTCCACCTAGATTCTTTGATTCAATGGAGCATCTTGTTATCCACTTAGCTCAAGAAGCTATGCTTGGTGGTCCGGTTCAATATAGGTGGATGTATCTTTATGAAAGGTATATTTTTTACCATACAAAATATTCTACCATAAAACCTATGGAATTTCTAATAAGTCTTTTCCAACATCTTTTTAGGAAGTTGGGATCAATGAAAAGAAAGATAAAAAACCATGCGAAGGTTGAGGGGTCCATTGTTGAGGCTTACATGATTGGAGAAATATCGACTTTTTGCTCACAATACTTTTTGCCTACAATTGAAACCCGGTTGAATCGTGAGTCGCGTAATTTTGCCCCAGACATTCCTAGTTATACCATGGTCAATCTCGATTAAGCATTTTCAAAGTTCCATCTCGAAGATTATTCGAAAAAAGTGGACAACGGAGGCCTTTGACAGATGATGAGATGCGTATTGCTCATAATTACATCTTGATCAATTGTGTTGAGGTTCTACCTTTTTTAAGGTATGTCAAGTTATCTATTTTTCCTTGATATCGTGAATCTCTAAAATGTTTGTTATTTTTTAAGGTTGTTTGAAAATTATGTGATCCAAAGCCAACCTGATATGGATGATGGAGCATTTGAAAGGTTTAGGGATAAACATTTTGCTAAGTGGTTTAAAGATCATGTGAGTATGATTCTAGAAAATTTTGTGTTACCAAAGTGTCTTCCCCCATGAATTAGTTAACAAATGAATTTATCAATGTAGGTTTTTCAACAATCAAATGATATCAGTCAACATCTGAAATGCCTTGCACGAGGACCATTACGACATGTTAGGTCCTATAAAGGATACTTTGTCAATGGTTACAAGTTTCATACTGAAAAATATGGTGATGGACGGGTCACACACAATAGTGGTGTATGTGTAAGAGGGACTTGTTACAATGAGACTGAGTGTGACTATTATGGGTTGTTGGATGAGGTCTTAGAAGTAGAATATCAAGGCATAGGGCGTTGCATCGTAGTATTGTTCAAGTGTATATGGTTTAACCCTACTAAAGGGGTACGTGTGGATCGAAAGCATAATTTGGTTGATATTAAATACAAATCAAGGCTAAGAAATGAAGATCCGTTTATCCTAGCGTCACAAGCAGAACAAGTGTATTATGCACCATATCCCGCAATGAAGGATTTGAAAGATTGGTGGGCTGTCGTCAAGACAAAACCAAGGGGTGTATATGATCTACGACAATGTGTTATTGAAGAAGATGATGATGAGGATGTAGAGGACCAATTCTTTCAAGAAAGTGAAGCAATTTTACCTTCTACAAGTAGTGGTGCAAATGAGGTGGCAGGACCCCTTTCTCATGTAATTGAAGGAGAAATAGAAGAAGTTAATGACAATGACATTGAGAGAGAAGAGGATGAAGAAGTTGATGATAACTTGGATGATTCATCCCAAGATGATATTGAAGATGAAGACAACATATGTGATGAAAATTCTGATGATGAGTAATTACTAAAAATGTGGAATGAAACAATGTATTTGGAACTATATATTGCCTAATGGACCTTATCAATAACTTTTTAGCTAAAATGATCGTTTTCTTTTTCTATATACATTGCACTTTCATTTATTTGTGTATTATAGCGTGTTACCTTCTCTTACTTCTAAAATTTTCTATTATAATACATAATTGTTCTAACCAATAGTTTATTATTTCTTGATTTTAAGGTTTATTTTTTGACTAATGTCGCCACGAGGAGCCCGTGGTGGTGGTCGTAGTGGTAGTCACATTGGTGGTCGTGATGCTGGAGATAGAAATGCATCTCAATCACACAATAATGCAGAAAGTCAACCTTCTTCTTCTTCAGTTAGAGGATCAAACATCTTGGAACAAGTTCCAAGTAACCCATCAAAAAGGAAGTTCATTGAAGTCGATTCTGAAAAGGAGTACTAATGTTAATTTTACAATTATTTATGAAAATGAATTTACTTGTTAATGATAATACTAATGCTAATTTTTTATTTATTTATTTTTTGCAAGATTTACGGATCAGATTTCAGTGATCAGAGCCATCGCATGTATATTGAAGACGATGTTTGATGGCCCATGGACCTTATGGAAGAAAGTTGACAAAGAACATCGTGATGCAATGTGGGAATACTTCAAGGTTTGTACTTATTATTTTTATGATTTATCAAAGTAAAACTTGGTGTAAAATGGAAAAGATAACTGTATGCGTGATCTACATGTAGGGTTTGTGTGTCTGGCCCGAAGCGACTGATGTTCTTGCTCGCAAGGTATGGGAAGACTGTATGAAGAAACGATTTCCTGACATAATGCGAAGAGCACGTGAAGAATCTTTAAAACTTGCCAAAGCTGCAAATGTGAATGCCTCACTAGAAGGTGATTTAAATTTGCTAAAGGACTATCACCCAAATTGGATAAAAAAGGAGTATTGGGAAAAAATGATCAATGAAGTGTGGACCACATCCAAATGGAAACGTTTATCACAATCAGGGAAAAATAACATAAATAAATTAGAAGATGGCTCTGTTTCCAAACATACAGGGGGTTCTATATCTATTCGTCAACATAAGAAAAGAATGGTAAGATGTTTGCATCTCACCTTAGTTTCCACTTAGACTATTGAGTTTTTGTTTTGTTTTTTAATGTATTACTAATGGATTTTGTAGCAAGCAACACTTAAACGCCCTCCTACAGGAGTTGAAATTTATGCAAGGTTGCACACTAAACGGTCTACTCAGGAGTACATTACACCAAAGGCAGCTAAAGTTAAGGTATATTCAATTCTTTTTTAGGAAACAAAACTTCCTACTATAAAGCAACAAATTGACAGAAAACAAATCTTTCGTGAGTAGTAATCAACTTACAAAATAAAAGAAACAAATTATTATCTATAAATGTTTTATCCTCTGTCTAGTTGTAATTAAGTATTTTGTAAGTAGTAATCAACTTTATAAAAGGTTTGAGTATTAATTGATAGGAGGCTTATGAAGTGGTTCATTCCATTCCTTAATTATGAATTTAATGGAATGGAATGAACCCTTCTATTCCTTATTTCATGTTTCTGTTGTTTCATATTTTTTTTGCTATAATAGGAGGCTTATGAAAGTGCTATGGTGGCTAAGTTTGGTGATGATACTAGTTGCCACCCCCCTTGGATAATGAAACATGGTGTGATGTTTCCGGAGGAGTCAAGAAAGGAAGAATATATGGATTCGGATCTGTGTCTGATCCAGCGAATTTTTTGGAAGGAACATCTAGTACAATAAAATCCCAAGAGGTACTTTATAAAAATTTCCTATCATATCATTGTACTTACAAAGTTTCCTATCATGGCATTGTACTTACAAAGTTTCCTATCATGGTATTGTACTTACAAAGTTTCCTATCATGGCATTGTACTTACAAAGATTCCTATCATGGCATTGTACTTTAGGTTGTCTATGAACGTGTACGAAACGAGATGCGTGGGGAAATGGATGCTAAAGCTGCAGAAATGGAAGCTAAACATCAACAAATGCGTGAGGAAATGGATGCGAAAACTGCAGCAATAGATGTCAAACAACAACAAATTGATGCAAAATATGAAGCAATGGAGAAGATGTATGCAGCCTTGCAAAATATGATGAGAAATTGAAAATTAGAGGTAATATGATGTTAACCATTAGTATTTGATGTTTTTGAATGACTTGTTAACCTTTTTTATTTGATACTTTTGATTGTTTTGAATAATGTTTTATAGGAATGTGAACCGAAGATAATTGGATGGACATGAAATGAAGAGAGCATCTAAAATGTTATTTTGAAATTATGTTTTGTGAAAACTCATTTCCCGATGCATACATTGGATTTCTTGGTGCTACAATATTATTTTGAAGTTAAACCTTTGGGGGTTTGATGTTATATGGATAGTTTTGGTTTTGGATGTTTTTTGAATGATACTTTGGTAAACTTTGATACTTTTGGTATTGTAATGTTTGGTTGCATTGTTATTTGATGTTTTTTAGTATAAAAATTTGATGATTGTAGTATTTTTTTCTTTTAGAATCATAATAAAAAAAATGATATTACAAGTTCGCGTCGGATTGGTGAGAATAAAAAAAGTATTTTAATGCATCAATTTTGCGAGGGATTAGCTACGGAAAAAATATCATGTCTAAAGTTTGCGATGGATCAGCGACGGAACAAAAAAAAAATTAATGCATAAATTTTGCAAGGGATTAGCTATGGAAAAAAACCATGTCTAAAGTTTGCGACAGATTAGTGACGAAAAAAAAATCAATATATGAATTTTGCAAGGGATTTGCTACGGAAAAAAACTGATCACTGAAATTTTGCGACAGAAAAGCGACGGAATGACTTTATCAAATTTTGTCGCTAATGCCCTGAGTAAATGTGTTGAGTGACATTTAGCGACGGATATTCTGTCGCTACATTTGTCGCAAGGAAAAACCTCTTCGTCGCTAAAACCCTCGCTGAGAAATTAACCACTTATTAATTACCTATGGAGTGAGTCCGTCGCTAATCCATCGCAAACAACATTTAGCGACGGAATAGCGACGGATACTTTCGTCTCTAAAACCCATGTTTCTAGTAGTGTTTGTCTATCATCAGTATCATTGATGTGTTGCAGCAGATGTCGGGCTGTTTGGGTATTCATATTAGAAAGTGCCAAGGCTAGTGGTGTCTGACCTTCATTGTCTTTTGCGAACAACAACTCTGGGTTTCTTGCTACCAAGATGTCAGCAGCTTCAGTGTTGCCAATAATGGCAGCCACATGAAGTAGCGTGCTTCCATCTGAATTTCTTAGATCCAGTAGTTTTGTGTTCTCCGGTGTCATTCCCAACAATTTCTCTAAGAATTCCGGCTTCTTGGAAGTACCGACTGCTATATGGACTGTGGTGTTGCCATTATTGCTGATTTTGTCTATCACTGTAACCACTCTCCTTCTCAATACTCTTTCTACTGAATTTCATATTCCAGCTTGTGCACTATATAAGGAATGCTAGGGCTGCCACCTCAGCCTCCATTCCAAAGAGAAAAACCCTAATAGAGAGACCCCTTTCGTTTTGAGCAAGTGTGTTGCTGTTCTAAGCTTCTAAGTGTCATTTCAAGGTGGTGGAAGGAAAGAAGAGGTCATTTTGGAGGCTAGAAGCTTGTGGGAAAGAGTACATCTGAGCTTTTTAGAGGTTGGAGGTTCTTCTTGAGGTAAAAAGCTCAAACCTAGCCTTGTTATTTGTGTTATGTGCTTCTTGGACCAATTTCTAGGGTTTTTGGTCCCAAGATGGAGACTTTATGAGCAAATGGTCTCCATTTGCCTAGATCTATCATATTTATGGTCTATAAGTGTTGTATGTTCATAAAAATGCAATCTTGGACGTAAATATGGAGCCATGCATGAGATCTAGACCTTTGGAGGGAGAAAGGAAAGAGATTTGAGGGTGTAGGGACCTTTACAGCCATGCAAAGGCTTAAAGGTTCCGACTTTATGGAATAAGAGGTTGTAAGAGAGTCAGATCTGGAAGTTGAAGGAGTGTCTTAGCCGTTTAAGACCAAAATCTATGAAATGGCTGAACTGGGACTTACGTTGGGCGTAACTCTCAGTACGCGCAGCGTAAGGGGGTTGAAGCCCCGATTGTGGTTCGCTGGCGTACGCCCTGCATATAGAGAAGGTACGCGCCGCGTACTGCCTCCTGTTGACTTTCATTGACTTTTAGGGTTTTGGTCAACCCTTGGACTTTAGGGTCAAGGAGGGGTAAATTGGTCTTTTATCCTTCTGTGGAAATCATAGAGTGGATTTAATCTAGCCTTTGAGATCCATTATTTATTTGAGAGTATTGTTATGTGGTTAGGCGGGAGCTAGACCAGTGAGATCGAGTATGATACTATCCGAGATACCGAGGTGAGTCTTCTCACTATACTGTACCTGGATGAGTACCTATGTGTGACTGGAAGGTCTTGTATGCTATGAGATGTATGTGTTATATGTTATGTGATATGTATGTTCTATGTATGTTATGCATGATATGGACCGTAAGGTCAAGAGTTTACGGACTGAAAGGTCGATACGGGTAGGACCGGAAGGTCTACCGGCGTTCGGGACGGAAGTCCCCTAAGACACTCTGATCAGAAGATCCCACAGAGTTATGGCCTGGAAAGGCGTATGTGTGGTATGTGGTATTTTGGGGAACTCACTAAGCATTTATGCTTATAGCGTTGTGTGATGTGTTTTAGGTGCTAGTGACGATCACGGGAAGGTGTCGGCATGATCAGTACACATACGAGGAGTTTTACATGTTATGATCTTGGGATGTAATGTTAAGGATTCTTATGTGATATAATGACATTTTTATAACTATTATGAATGAAAGTGTGTTTTTAAAATGTGAAAAATTGTTTTGAAAATTTATGTCGTTACAAGTTGGTATCAGAGCCTTGGTTTGAGGGATTCGTGTGCATCTTTGGATGAATCTGAACTCAAACTGAGGATTTGAGAAAGTTTTCATAAAATAAACAATTTTTCTAAAAGAATAAAAGGTTTTGAAGAAGACAGAACGGTGCAGTGTGTACGATTAGGCAGTGCCCGAATGATGGTTTCCCAAAATACCCTACTCTAGGTGTTATGAGATATGTTATGATATGCATGCTAGAGTTGGCTAGGTATTCATATTAGGACTAGAGTGGCTTGATTTTTTGGCTAGCTATGTGATGCTTGAGAGCGAGTAGGTAGCAGTGAGCGGCTGATAAGAGGTCTACCGAAGGGTAGCCTATGCCAGTGAGATATAGAGTACTTGTGATCTGGGATCCAAGGAGGAGGACTTAGGGTGAATACTGATGCGGTGTAGACGGTAGTATAAGGGCCTATACTACCGAAGACACCGGAGCAGTGCGCACTCTAAGTAAGAATCCTTTGGGTACTAAGGAATAGGTAGGGTCGAGTTATCGAGTGCGAGCATACTCGAGCGAGTCTTTGATATTTTTATGTTATATTTCAGAGACATCATGGTTGGGACACGATACAGACCTTAGGCGAGCGGTGTGAGTGACGAGGAGCTTCGTCAGATGATCCACGATGAGGTGGCGGCGGCAATTAAGGCCGAGATTCCGAAGATGTTTGGGTCTATCAAGACCATAATGATTGAGACTTTCGAAGAGCGGTACGCCGCGGTGACTAAGGTTGTTGCTGTTGCAGCTACCGCAGCTGTGGCTGCTACCAGGCCTCAGGGAGGTGACTCGTTGTTGTTTCAGGAGTTCAGCAACACGTAGCCACCCGAGTTTGATGGGACGCAGGATCTGATTGTTGCGATGAGATGGATTGCTGATATTGAGGGATGCTTCTATACGTGTTCATGTTCGGAGCATCTGAGGGTTCGGTTCTCTTTGAGCCAGCTTCGCTTGCGAGCGAAGGACTGGTGGAAGTTCGTGATGGCAAGCTTCATTATTGCAGAGATTTTAGAGGTGACTTGGGAGAGGTTCACCACCATGTTCAAAGATGAGTATGTTCCCCCGGTGGAGAGGGAACGGTTGGTTCAGGAGTTCTTGACCCTCAAGCAGGGTACTGATTCGATTACTGTGATTACCAGGAAGTTTCATGAGAGGGCGATGTTCTTCCCTGAGTAGGTGTCTACTGAACAGGCACGTATGAGCTGGTATTTGGGCGTTCTCAGGAGAGACATTCGGGAGTTCGTGTCCAACTCGACATACCGGACATTTGTTGAGCTCTAGGAAAATGCCCGGAAGAGGGAGATTGAGTTGGAGACTCAGGCCAGGGAGGAGGCCGAGTCTCAGAGGATGGATCGGTGGCCGACACAGTCTCAGCTGGCAGCCAAGCGAACCAAGTCCGCTGATACGAGATCTAGAGGCCAAAAGGGCCACATTTGTGGGAAGTGCGGCAAGGGACATGATGGGGTCTGTTGATCGGGTGCTTTCTACAAATGTGGCAAGGAGGGGAATATCGCCAAGGATTGCCCCAAGGGATTTATGGTTTGCTTTCATTGCAACCAGACTGGACATCGGAAGGCCGAGTGCCTACAGTTGCATCAGGGGTCAGCACAGGGATCTGCACCTGCAGTTAGGGTTACCAAGGTTCGGCTAGTGAAGGCCGAGGCACCGAAGGCTCGTGGGAGAGCTTTCCAGTTGACAACGGAGGAGGTCCGCGCAGCGCCCGATGTCGTGGCTGGTATGTATTCTTTATTTATCTATGTTGAGTTGAGATATTGTGCTTATATGATGATATGCGTAGGTACTTTTCTTGTGAATTTTGTACCTGCTTTGGTGTTATTTGACTCGGGTGCGAGTCGGTCATTTGTTTCCTTGGAATTTAGTCAACGCATTAGTATCCGACGAGAGGCGTTGAGTCGACCTCTGCGAGTTTCTATAGCTGACGAGCGAGCAGTGTATGCTTCAGATATGATTCGAGGATGTATACTTGAGATCTTCAGTGTGGAGTTCCCGATAGATCTGGTCCCGATTGCGATGGGAGACATATGTGTTATAGTAGGCATGAATTGGTTGAGCCGATTTGGAGCTGTTATAGATTGTGAGCGTTAGTTGGTGACGATACGAAACCCTAGTGGAGGAGTACTTATGGTGTACGACGAGGGTACCCGATGCTTCCATCTCTTAGATATGTGTATTCTTCTCCAACTTCCAGTGTGACATGTGGATTAGAGCTAGAGCTTGTATTTGCCATCTTTGTATATTTTTATTTTCCTTTCTTTAGTCCTCCTGCTTCCATCTCTTAGATATTTAAATAGAAACATGGAGTGGATTTATTGTGGACTGTGGTGCCCACAAAAGGCAGTTTAGGAATATATCATCCCCAAGTAATTCCCTCACATAATAAAGTTTCAAGCAAAGAATATTATAATTGCAAATTTTATTTACTAACTATTATACTTATTTATCAACTCAAAATATATAATACAATATAGTGACCGTTAATTATTTAAGTGAGTTTGAACCATAGATTGACCTTTAGATGCCATTTGTGAAGAAATACTCTGACAAAAGTAAGGACTTTAAACCATTTTTGTTGACTTGTAAGTGAGTTTGAACCATTGGATCGACCTTTATTTATGTGTTGTATAAATCGAGCTTCTAAACCACAATAGCATCTCATGAATCGGTCAATTGATTGATACTGCAACAGGATTAAAAATGTAACAACATAATTGAGAAAGAATTCAGTGTCAAAATGAAAATTTTGTGGTAATATAGTGACTTTCTTGCAATTTGAAACTCGTCAAAAACAAAATTTGGTAAACTTAGTGACTTTATTGCAATTTAGGAAAAGTGGTTACTAGAAGAACAAGGAGAACCGGTCATTTCGTTGATATTACAACAAAACTATAAATATAGTGACATAATTGTGAAAAAAACTAACTTGGTGCCAAAATCAAAATTTCATGGTAATATAGTGACTTTCTTGTAATTTACCCTCTTTCTTATTCTCTTGGCCATAATTCACTTTCTACAAATATGTATTGAATTATATATTATACTAGTTGTAAGATCCGTATACTACACATGTTAATTAAAAGAATATAAAAGATTAAACAATAAGCATGTTTAAAGTGAAGTTTCAAAATAAATACAATTGAAATAACAAATAATTAACTAATTTAATCTATGATAATAAAAAGTTATTGACATATGTTAAAGAATTGTCTTGGATCACCAATTTCCAAAGACTTTTGTTAATACAACATTATATATACTATTGATAAGTTTACATAATTGTCTAAAATTAAAATTTTTAATTCATCTCTCCGATTCAACAAATTGCAATGTTATAATCTATATACTATATAGTTCATAAAGTAAAAAACATAGACTATAAAAATAACAATAATTAATCATAAAGTTACAATCAATAATAAATCCGAACACATATAATTTAGAGATTAATACATACACATTAAAAATAATAAAAAAAAATTAAAAGAAGAACATTCAATTAATTATAAAAAGACATATATAAATATATATATATATATATATATATATATATATATATATATATATATATATATATATATATATATATATATATATATATATATATTTCAAAACCAAGGACAAACAATAAATATGTTTTATAAATACTATCTTTAAAATCTACTATTATGTAATCATGATAATAAAGATATTTAATTAGCATGAGTTATGTTATTGTTATCGATACTATGTAAAATAAATAAAAGAAGTCTTGATTATGACTTAGTTGGAGCTTCTGAAAGAAAAGAAAATGGATTTGGTAAATTGGAAATAATTATAAATCAACTATTCATAACAACAAAAAAAAATGGTATTTAGTGAACGACATATTAGTTTCAATGACAAAAAAAGTTGATTCTGAGTATATATATATATATATATATATATATATATATATATATATATATATATATATATATATATATATATATATATATATATATATATATATATATATATATATATATATATATATATATATATATATATATAACATTAAAATGCCACCACGATTAGCAAGTGGCCAACACATAGGGCATGGTAAAGTACAAAGATTGTTTACAATTGAAGATTATAAAAATGGAAAGACACTCCAATCTACCCAACTACCACATTTGATAGAATTTCTATATTTAATCCTAACGTATGCTTGGCAGATGACATTATCTGCGATCTTGGTTGGAGGAGTGCCATGATTATTGAAGATCTTGTTGTTCCTTTCTAGCCATGTATACCAAAGAATACAAAAGATAATGACATTAAGCTTGCTCCTTTTCTGTGGACAGTGACCCCATGCCACCTTAAAATCTATGAATTCTGACACCGTTGAGAATTAACTACTCGGAATGCCGCACCACTTGAATACCCAATCACAAGCCTCATGCGCCATGTTGCACCAGATTAGAACATGGTCTTCAGTCTCCAATTCAATCCCACACAAGGAGCATAAACAGTTTTGGACTAAATAACCGACGTATGCTAAGTTGCTAGCTAGCGGTAATCTATAATGCACAACCCTCCATACGAATCATCTCACATTTAAGGGTATTCCTTTATCCTAACAGATCTAAGGTCCACCAAAACTTTTGGATTGTGAGTCAATTAATCTTCTCGTTGTGCTTTGTGTACTTGCCATCCGTGTTTGGATTAGATTGAGACCCCACTATTTTAGTCGAACTAGGCAAACATATGATTAAGGAACATAAATTTGATAGCTTAAGGAGATCTATCGAGCCTCTTAATTGAGATTTCCATTGCCACGACAAGGTCGAGTTATAGATTCGTTCACTGAATAAGCATCATTTTTTATTTTGTAACTCATACATTCTTGGGAATATTTCTTGAAGGGTTATACTTCCGCACCAGATATTTTTCCAAAATAAGGCATCCATATTAGAATGAGGTATTACCGAGAGCAACATGTTCGGGTCGAGTTGAAACTTAGGCATACTTATAATAGCCTTTTATTTTGTTGCACCCAGCACCTAGAATAGATTTCTTTGCATGTATGTTATCCATATATTTCTTCCATAGATTATATTTTTCTATCTTTAATCGTCACCAACATTTATTCAGGAGAGATATCTTTTGTGCCATTAGACTTCCAACCCCAAGCCCACCATTCTTTCTTGAAGATATAATATTTTCCCAAGAGAACCAATAAATTCTTTATTTAGAATCATCACCACTTCATATAAATCTACGCCTCAACTTTTTCAATTGTCCAATTATGTCATTCGGAGCTTTGAGGAGAGAAAGTAATATATAGGTAAACTATTTTGGATGGATTTTATTAATGTTAATCTCCCTCCAAATGATATTGCTTTTTTTCTTTCCAAGTCGCCAACCCTTAGGCTAGCAAAAAACGTCCCTGACTTTCTAAGAGAAACCCTAGGACATTTTTGGAGCCTCTTCCCTCACTCCTTGTTCATCTTGTTGCTTATGGTGTTTGTGACTCCATTAGATGTGCAACATTTGAGGAACTAAGCTTTCAGAAGTCAAGATCAAAAAGTTTTGTGATTGTTATTGATACATAACAATCTAGGTAAGAATTGGTATTCTTACACTTATGATAAGGATTAGGAGTTGTGAAATTAGCACCATTGGAAATGTTTTCAATTGATCTATTTCACAAAGTATGAACCATAGGAAAACAAAGTGTGCATGCTTGGAGCATGGGACAACTGTTGTTATAATTCAAGTAAAAAGTTGATTATCTGAAACATTATACAATAAATAATGAGTAATCAATATGGTGATTAAATAAAGGTGTTTTTATTTATACTCAAAAGTTTCGGGGCCATATAGGATTAGTATTATTCTTGTGTTTCACTTTGCATGTTTTGACTTCCCGAATTATGTTTGAGAGCTTTGAACATGAAACCAGCGGGACCAGGTGCCTTTTTTCCCCATAATTCTAGATAACATAGCTAACATCTTCTAATGTTATCGGTATATCTAAACCTATGTTTTGATCAGGTGATAGAGTTTTGAATAGATTGCTTATCAACTTCGTCCATTCAGGCCATTTTTCGAGGAATTTGGCAGCAAAAAATCCATGTACCTCCTTCTTGATTGCAATTGGATCCACGAACCATGAACCACGAACCATTTATTATTAGACCATGTAGCCGGTTCTTTCTGTTTTTTCCCTTGATTGTGCCATGGAAAAATCTAGTGTTCTCATCATCGTATTCTATCTTCTGTTGAAGATCTAATTTCACAGTCTTACATGTGATGCATGAACTTAGTCGCATAGCCCGGCGTGTTACGCCGCCTCGGCTAGGGGTGTGATATATATATATAGATATATATATATATATATATATATATATATATATATATATATATATATATATATATATATATATATATATATATATATATCCTTCCTCTATGCATTTCTATTGATTTTCCAGGTTTTAGGGTTTCCAAACCTTTATGCATTTTCTATAGATTTACCCCCCCCCCCTCTCTCTCTCTCTCTATCTATCTATCTATCTATATATATATATATATATATATATATATATATATATATATATATATATATATATATATATATATAAAGAAAATACCTAAATATGAGTGGTATGATTTTCACAAGTGAAAACATTCATTTAAAAGTAATAGCAAGAAGCAATATGTCCTTTTAAGAGCACACGGACATATATTAAAAAGCTCTTCTTATGAGAACATGGATACCATTCAAGAGAAATATTAACACACTTCTAAACATTATACAAGAAATAGCAACATAGTTTAAAACCAATTTTAGACACTTTAAAATTCTTTAATTTGTTACACTTTTTGGTAGCTAGCTTTAAGGGTAATAAGTAGAAATAAGTAGCAGGTATGTAATAAAATATTTGTTAAGGGGCAATGTGGCAACTCTCCTACTTAGGTTAGTTTAAACAAATGTTTGGGTTGAGTCGGTCACTATCTTGGAGCATATTCAATTAGAGGGTTGATATCTAGGAGAGCATTTGGCCTCTTGAAAGCCAATAGATCTTTGTAATCTTTTGGTTTCCAATCAATCCTATGGCTGAAAGCTTTGTACAATAAGTATGTCAACTATAAGATGATCCTATTTGTGAAAGTTTTTTGTTTATGAACATTCATGTGATAGTAATGATACGATGATGGAAAGTGTAAATGGTACATGCACAACACTAAATGTCACCTTTAGACGCCACCTTTACTGGCAGCTTTAGTGGCGATTTCGGACACGCCTGATGTCGTCCCTAAAGTGTGTGTCGCCACTAAAGGCGTTGTCACTAATGCATCCTACTGACGATCTTTGTAACATTTTCATAATCAATTATGGCCCTTAGTTCGATACATTAATCCAATGGGTAAGGTTTATTGTCATACCGGTGCAACTTTGGCGACAACAATAGAGGCGAATTTCTCGCCACTAATACCCCTAAAAAACACTACGAACAAAATTCTCTCCAAGTAAGCGCCACTATTATCTCTCTGTTGCCACTAAAGGTTACACCATTTACTTCGTCCTCCCTTAAAGTACTCCCATATGTTTCTTCCCTTTCGTTTTCTCCGGTGATTACTCCAATAATCGAATCGAACCAATGGACCGACGATTTGCTTCGATTGTTATCCATATCAGTGACCGAAGCCACCAACTTCCACCCCATTTATCGTTAGACTCTTTTCCACCCTCATGTTTCCCCATTTTACTATGTTACCGATGACGAACTCAACTTTTCTGATTACAGTTTGTTCTCTCTTTCCTCCTTTCTCTTTCTCTTTTGACTAACATTCAAGCCTAATTTCATAATTTTCATGGATTTAATTCATCACTAATGCCAATAATGCATACCACCACCACCACTATAGCGGCATTTAGAGATATTATTCAATTGTTTGGTAGTCAAGTCACGAAGAGGACGATGAAGACGAGTAGCATCTTTTTTTATGTTATCGATGATGTGATTATGTAACAAATAAAATGGTAGGATTATGAATTTATGGATTAGATCATTTATGTAATATAGTATCTTTTATTTTATGTTATTCGATCGTTTATGAAATGTGATTTCTGGATTAATATTTTTGTATTTCTATTATTCTTACATTTGCATAATATAAATTACATAAAATATTATTATTATTATTTAAAAAAAAAGTATTAGTGGCGACATCAAAGGCATTAGCAACAACGGAAAGTCAGGTAATATTCATTCAGAGAATACACCAGCCGATGTACCGGAATATCATTAGTGGCGTTGGCAATTCCGACGCCATAGGAATAATAGCGACACTATTTGAGTATTTGCTACAAAGCAATAGTGGCGACCTATTGTGACGAGTAGTCATTGCAAATAGAAATAGTATTAGTTAGTGACGCTTTTTGTACCACCTAATGGTAAGATTTTTTGTTGTGATGTAATTCCCAATTCTGAGAATCATCCTCATATTTAATCACCCAATCAATATTTCGCCATCTTAATACATCAAATAACTTAATTACTACAAAAATCAAATAACTACAATTTCTTTACCACTTTTCACCTCTATCCTTATTCTATAATCCAATAAAAAAAATTAATAAAAAGGATAATCTATTTGCTTACCAAAAATACGACGACCATATGTAGCATTCATCAACTCTATGACAAGAGGGAACTGCAGTGTCACAAAAGAAGTAATTGGTAGGCATGTCAAGACAGCTATAGCAACAAGAATCCTTGAGTTCCTTTGGCCAAATACAAGGAATAATGTAGCAGCAAAAGCTATTATCATGGCTGTGGTTGAGATGAACAAGGTGGCCAAACCAATTATCAACTTCGTAGGCAACTTGAAGAGAAAGTCTTGTTCAGCAAAACGTGCAGTAAGAATTGACAAAAACATTAACAATGATGTAACAGCTGCGAATAATGAAATGGCATCCGATATTGCGAATATAGTGAAGGCAACATTGTTTGTAAACAATGGTATCCCGGTTTCCTGCTTGTTTCCTCCAGGCACTGTAATTGCTGCTGCAAACACAATTGTGATGATTAATGCAGCTGTGATTGTGTAGGACTCTGCAGTGGACTTCATCCATTTTTCTCCCTCAACCACCAAGTCCTTGTGCTCTGTAGTAAATACGGTTTGGGGTGTTTCGTTACAAGAGTTCTTTTGTATGACACTTAAAGGACAAATGAATCCTTCCACTTCCTACATGATTACAATATGATAATTGTTACATATGATTGAATAATACTTATGGTGTATAAATATTGGGTATGTCAATTTTACAT
This sequence comes from Lactuca sativa, assembly GCF_002870075.4. Taxonomy (NCBI): domain Eukaryota; kingdom Viridiplantae; phylum Streptophyta; class Magnoliopsida; order Asterales; family Asteraceae; genus Lactuca; species Lactuca sativa. The sequence continues at coordinate 54,302,898 of NC_056629.2, read as the reverse complement.
CATCGAGATTCATACCTTAAACCATTGCAGTTCACGTTGTATTTGTAAAGCTGCTCCTGATATAAGATTAAGTTTGTTGTTAGGTGCCAATCTTGCAGCTAGATGCAACAAGTTATTCCCAGAAGAATCTCTAACTGTTCGATATATATTCCGATGCTCGCTCATTTGATAAAGGAGGTTGTAAACCTTTTCTGAGCGATTTATCACAGCATATTGAATAATATTGTGACCATCATCGTTAGCACTTAAAATTGCATTAGGGAAGTGAAACACAATATATTCTACAAACTCGTATGCATTTTGTCTACTGGCTTCAAGAAGCGGATCTGTGTAATAGTGATGGTAAGAGCTGGAGTCGTTTTTTTTGTTTATTATCAAGTTACATACATTCTGCAACAGTTCCATAGCATCTTCATGAATTTGAACTCTCTTGTTAATGAATGGAGACACTGCAATATAGACCCAAATGAGCATGAGAGCATCTCAAAATAAAGAAATAGACCTTTCTTTCTCTCTCTTCTGTTTTTAGTAATACAATGACGCTACTTGTTTATAATCTTACCTAACATCTTAAGCATTTTCAGGAAAAGCAAGCCGACGAAGTAAGCCACTACATTAGGCGATAGAATGTTTGTTAGAATGATGGGGTTACTTATAAAATATGGAACGAATTACAACATAAAAGTCTAAGAAAAAAAGATAAACTCATGAACTACCTCGACTGAATGGGATGATTATGACCCTGGAAACCCATGGAAGACGTCTCTCATCCATAAAGGCTTTCAGAAATTCGGCCCTCTCAACTAATCTAGCATCAGTCCCTTCAATATAAAAATTGGTGTGCAGCAAGATTGGTATAGAAACGTTATAAATAATTTGACAACGTAAAAGAACATGAACAATGCTAGAATCAAGATCAAAATCAACTAACCTGTATATTGTTCCAATATATTGAGTTCGTGTGGGAAATGTTGAGCTATAGCCATCAGCACAGCATCACTATGCAATGTTTTGTAATGCCGCAACAGATCTCTTGCAAAGCCTACATATATTCCCGAGTCAGCCAAATCAATTAAGTGGGAATTATGTTTTTTTATTACTGGAATTTGAGTTCACTGGACGCATACCAAAATCTTTAGCGGAAATAAGAGTAACTAGAAGGTCATCACCAGTTGTGCCAGAAAACAGAGCCTCCTTTTGTCTATCATCAGTATCATTGATGTGTTGCAGCAGATGTCGGGCTGTTTGGGTATTCATATTAGAAAGAGCCAAGGCTAGTGGGGTCTGACCTTCCTTGTCTTTTGCGAACAACAACTCTGGGTTTCTTGCCACCAAGATGTCAGCAGCTTCAGTGTTGCCAATAATGGCAGCCACATGAAGTAGCGTGCTTCCGTCTGAATTTCTTAGATCCTGTAGTTGTGTGTTCTCCGGTATCCTGTCCAACAATTTCTCTAAGAATTCCGGCTCCTTGGAAGTACCGACTGCTATATGGAGTGTGGTGTTGCCATTATTGCTGATTTTGTCTATCACTGTAACCCTTCCCCGTCTCAATACTGTTTCGACTGAATTCCATATTCCAGCTTGACTAATATCATACAGCATGTGGAGGTCGATTGCTCTCTCTTGATCGTGTACTGTATCTATATTTGCATAATTTTGTTATCAAGGTAAAAAACTATGACTGGTCGGAGTGGGCAACGCCCACTCATGTGTTTTAAGAAAAAAGAAGAAAACGGCGTTAAAGGCCATGGTGGTGGTAACGAAAAGTAACGTGCAATAACGGGGAGGTGGGGCGGTGTTTGCGCCGTTATAACATGCAATAACGCCCCCTTTAGGGTTGCCCACACCCAAGTGTCTACAAGATGGAAAACATATGCTCTGATGTGATGTAATCTAATATAATCATTAGTGATTTTAAAGGAGTATGAAAAAACAACCTTGTACACTTTTATACGTTTTGGATGCTACTTTTTAGTGACTATACAGTAAAAACCAAGGTTGTAAAAATCGTTTGATGGTAGTTCGACGGTCGACTGGTGTTAAGGGATTAATCGATCTTGGCGGGGATTAATCGAAGATTAATCGGGGACCATAGATTATTAATAAAATATTAAAATTAAGTAAATATTAATATATCTTAAGAAAAACAAGTACTTCAAAATTAGAAAATAAGAAAAATTGTAATTTGGAAATACGAAAATACTACATTTTGGTACAATATTTAAAATTTTGAAATTTTGAAATTTTTGGAGTAAAAAAAGAAAGTTGGTTTTTTGAACTTTTTTTAAAAAAAATTTGACTTTTTTTTTACTTTTTTCGACTTTTTTGACTTTTGTTGACTTTTGTTGACCGATTAATCCCGCCAAGGCCGATTAATCCCGCCAAACCCGATTAATCCTAAATTTCCGATTAATGTCCTAATCCTCGACGGTTGGAGAACGTCAAACGATTAATCCACGATTAATCGCCGATTAATTCCGATTTCTGCAACCATGGTAAAAACTATATATATATATATATATATATATATATATATATATATATATATATATATATATATATATATATATATATATATATATATATATATATATATATATATATATATATTACTGTGTAAGTAGTGGTATCCTTTAGTTTATCTAAATCATCAACCCAAATAAATGATAGATTAGATTAAACAAGAGATAGATTGTACCTTCAACAACAGGAGACAGTTGTGGCTGTGGAAAAACAGCAGGACCGTACATAGTCTGTAGTTCAAACCATGCATCTATTCCACTGAAATCATCTGCATTTCTCCCTTGATGATGGAGTCTTTCTGAGAGACGATTCAAAACACGCCCAAGTGTTTCTTCAGATAAAGAACCAAGAATCCAACCCTTCACAAGGGCATCTGATCGTGTCCACAGCTTCTGATGATTCTGATGCTCACCCACTTTCTCCTTCCCCGAAACACTACTACTACTGGCTTCATGATCAGGGCTTATGAATGTTCCATCAATGAAACCAAACATATCATGACTCTTTAAGAGACACACCATCTGTGTTTTCCACATACGATAGTTTTCCCTACCACTAAGCTTCAAGCTAATAAAACTGGGGGTATAAACATTTGATGGGTATGGATATGTGTATTCTTCTCCAACTTCCAGTGTGACATGTGGATTAGAGCTAGAGATTGTATTTGCCATCTTTCTATATTTTTATTTTCCTTTCTTCAGTCCTCCTGCTTCCATCTCTTAGATATTTAAATAGAAACATGGAGTGGATTTATTGTGGACTGTGGTGCCCACAAAAGCCACTTTAGGAATAAATCTTCCCCAAGTAATTCCCTCACGTAATAAAGATTCAAGCAAAGAATATTATAATTGCAAATTTTATTTACTAACTATTATACTTATTTATCAAATCAAAATATATAATACAATATAGTGAGAGTTATTTATTTATTACAAAAGAAAATAAAGAACAAGTAATTAAAGCCCATCTTAATATGCATTTGCTTCCGTTGCATCACCAGTCTGTCTTCTCAGTCCTTCATACATTCATAGGCATAACAAGACCTCTTTATAACCATCCAAGAATACATTCGAAACTGGAAGGAAACTAGGAAAGGAACATATTTTTTGGTTATCTGGTCTTTCAACAGAGTCATCGTTGCAAACGTCTAGCCTACTGTACAAACAGCATCAATACTTGCCTTCTGGTGTAAATATTAGCTACCAACTTTTTATTTATCAATATTCCCACCATCTTCTTACATATCTTAAAAAGAAAGATGTAGCTGATTTGTGGTGCCCACAGGCCACAAAAGCCACTTAGTGTGTGTATATATATATATACACACAATAAAAGCTTCAAACAAAGAATATTAATTAAAAAAGTTATTTACCTAATGATTTTACTATCAACTGTATTTATTAAAATACATATAAGTATGTACCGAGCATAATTTTATTAATTACAAAAAATTAAAATAAAAGAACAATATGTGCGTCATATGTATGCAGCTCAAACTCCCACCACTAAGGGGGTGTTTGGGATTGCGGTTGAAAATAGCTTATTTGCTTATTGGCTTTTTGAAAAGCTAATAAGTTAAAAAAAGTGTTTGGCAAACTCAAAAGCACTTTTCAGAATGGCTTTTCCATAAGCTTCAATAAGCACTTTTTAATAAGCATGGAAAACATGGCTTTTTGAAACTGCTTATGGCTTTTCAGCCAAAACAACTTCAAAAAGCACTTTTTAAATCAAACACTTTTTAACTTATTGACTTATTGACTTTTTCACTGTAAAAGTTTATCCAAACACTTTTTAAAAAACTCTTTTTACCACCACTATAAGCAAATAAGCACTTTTATCTAAAAGCACTTTTCTAGTTAAAAAAGCACTCCCAAACACCCTCTAAGATTTGAATTAGAGCTTATTGCCCAAACAAACTGAATACTAGTGTAAAATCTTAATTTGGTTTAGACAAAATTGCAAAAATGGTCCCTGTTGTATGCATTTTTTGGGGGTTTTAGTCCAAACCTCAATTTTTTTGGATTAGTGGTCCTTTTGAGCTAGTTTAATTGCGGATTAGGTCCCTCGGTAAACTGAATGACTATAATGCCCTTCTGATTTATTTTTTATGTTTTTTTCTATTTAATTTAAATGAAAAAAATTAATTAATTAATTTGGGCCTACATCTCTCTCTCTCTCTCTCTCTCTCTCTCTCTCTCTCTCCAACTAAGAAAAAATCCACGTATCTTTTTCTCCCCACCTCACCTATAACTCAAAGTCATTAAAAATCATATTAGTAAAAAGGATGATATTAGAGAAACTAGAGTGGTGGTGTGTTGGGGTTTATCAAAAGGAAAGAGATAAGTTTTGGGGCTCGATTCAGTTTTTTTATTGATAGAGCTAAAGGGGGGAGATGGAGGATCTGTGTGATCTGCAGGTGACGAATAAAAGTACTGAGGGTTCTTGATGGGTGATTTCAGAAGGAGACGACGAGAGGGGATTTAAGTCAAAGATGAAGAACGAGATTACGACAACGGAGAGGGTCGTTGATTTAGACTGGAAGATGAGAAAGATACAAGAGGAGTGGAGAAAAGACAATAAAAAACATCATTCCTCAATTACTAGCACCTGCTTCATCTTCATCCAGTGGCAACCTCTCCGATGAGATCTAAAAAGTTTTTCTGGTGATCTGCTCCGATTGATTCAGGGGTAAAAGGATAAATCAAGATGCAACTGTTATGTGTTAAAGAACTGATCATAACCCAAATCAAAAATCGGAGTTGTAGGTGTTTGAGGAAGATGATGATAGACCACGAAAAGAACCAAATTAGCTAATGGGAACGATTCTGATGATGCTAAAGCTTTTGCTAATTTAGGTATTAGTGATGTTGGCACTGGACTCGAAGATTTGGGGAAAGTAGGTGAAGCTTCTTATTTTATTGATGGGGATACCAAACATGCGTCAATCCACAATCATTACAACACCAGATTGAATCGTTTTCTTCGTTTGAGTCAACCAATTTGATAATCAAATTCACATGCCAATCACTTTGACGATATCATTACATGTGAAACATAAATTTTGACTATCCAAAAACTTATTTAACTAATTAGTATTCAATTTTGACTATCGCTTCATCACATCGTCAATTTTGATAACCAAATCCACATATCAATCTTTTTCTTTAAATGTATGTATCTGATGTCAACAATCGGAGGTTTAGAGTATGCTGATGTTGTTCTTCATTAAAAGGTTTTGTTTTTCTTGGTGAGCAACGTGGAATTGGGTTCTAATGGTGACAGGATGATAAAGGTGAACGTCAATGGTGATGACGATGCTAGTGTTGATGGGTTTTTGGTAAGGAAAAGATGAAAGGAATCGTGAAAGAGTGTTTTAACCAATTCATGAGTTTTTATCTAGAGAGAGAGAGAGAGAGAGAGAGACAAGGTGGGCCCCTTCTTAATTTATTAATTATTAAAATAAAGATATTAGTATTAGATTAAAAAGAAATGAAACAAAAATGAAAAATAAATAACCCAAGGGTATTATAGTCATTTCACTATTCAGAGGGACCAAAAACGTAACAAAACTAGCTCAAAAGGACCACGAATCCAAAAAAGTTGTGGTTTGGACTAAAACCCAAAAAAAATGCATACCACAGGGACTATTTTTGCAGTTTTGTCTTTGGTTTAGTAAAATTTATATGGTGGATATGAAAGTCCACAGCCACAAGCAGGTTATGGTCAATATGCCACTAGTTTAAGTTTTAACTACTTCTAGCCACAAACAGGTTATGGTCAATATGCCAATATTCTAAGTTTTAACTAACGTCTATTCACAAATAGGTGGTGTATTTTTTAAGTTTTACCATCTCAATTAATTATGACTTCTGTCTCATACATAAAGGGTCTTCTTTAACTTAATTCTGCAATGAAAGTTTTGTTTAAATGTCATGAATAGGGTGCTTTCCTAAAATAACAAATCTTGACAAACTTCTAATGTGATGGTGCATTTTCACTAGCCTCACCCACATGATCCTTAAGGGTCACACATTTTTTTAAACAAACGACTCTCATTCACGTTGCAGAAGTATGTATGTTTTTGTTATACTTTCTTTATAAAATTTGTTTCTATTAAACACAAATACTTCTTGTTTTACATATGATAGGGTAAGGATAAAAAAAAGGTGACTCTAGATACTTATGGAAGGGTTTCATCATTATTTTTGTTAATTAATATCGACAATACATTCTAGTTAATATGTTGATTTTGGGCATGTATGTTATAGACAGTCGGGTCCATTGCTTTTTTACCCGGAGAGAGATAAGAATTTTATGTCCTTATATATAAAAACTTCATAAAATAAAAAATGCAGTAAATTTTATAATCAAACTGAAACCTACAAAAATCACCTAAAATGATTATGTACAAAAACATTATTTCAAAACTATAGTTCATAAATCAGTGTATCCTAAAATCCAATAACATAAAATCCGAAGGATGTGCACGATCATGCCTTCTCCTTACCACGATCATCTGAAGTACCTGAAACCATAATTAAAACAATAAGCATGAAGCTTAGTGAGTTCTCCCAAAGTACAAACACACACAACATATATTGGGTCCACATGTAAAAGACTGGATTACCCCAAAGCCCACAATATGAGTCTAGCTTGCCTATCGGGCCCACAACTCATATCTGCTTTGCTCCTGAGTCCACATCATAAGTCTAGCTTGCCCTCGGGGCCTGCAGCTTATGTCTGGCTTGCTCCTGCGTTTGTTGATTACTGCACCAAGCAGTACAACCTCAACCTGACCATTCTATGTCGACATCTACATAACATAATACATATATCCAGCAACAGATAAATGTGTAACCAGTCATCAGACAAACAGGCTGATCTACAGACCACTACTGCATACTACATCTTATTTACTTGGATACCGATCTAACAGATCACTATAACATATCAACATCCTCTATACCAGGATACACAGTCTAGTGGACCGACATTGGTGCCTTCGACCCACAAGTACAATGAAGAAAAATCACCTCTCGGTCCGAACAAATAGTTGAATAAATCTTTGCTCTGAATGCCGGCTCTACCCACCACCTATTATTCAAATCATGGCCCAACTTAACTTAATATCAAAATACCCACCATACCTTTTGGTCAAAATTGGTCAAATCCTCAAAAGTCCAACTTGGGCAACAATGTTGAGTACGCCCAAAGTACTCAGCTTGTACGCTAATCATATGCAACTTGACCAGAAAACGGACTGGTTGACCTCGAATGCCCAATGCTCCTGGGAACGCCCAACGTTAGCGACTATGTCTTTTCCTTTCCATTAAGAGCTTAATCCTTAAGCTCTTTTGTCCAAAATCCATATTCAACCCTAAAATAATGCCCTTAACCATAAAGCTTTCAACTTTATGGGCTTGCATGACCATTAAGTACCCAAGCACAAAAACTCTAACTACTTAACCCATTAAGACCTTGTAACTCATGCATGGTAAAAAACTAACAACCAAGATCACATTTTTATGGTTCCTAATAAGTCCATAACGGATAAAATTTCCAACTTTATCCATTAGAATGGTCCAAACCACCAAGATCTAGTCTTTAAGTCTCAAAGGGACCAAAAGTGCATCTTTTCCAACTTAATACATTAAGTCCAAGTATTCGACCTTTAGATCAGAATCAATATGACATTTAGATGGATAAATTTTCCAACTTTATCCATAACAAGGTCACAAACTTTCAATGTAACACCATGTTTCCAGGTATTTACACTTTTAACCTTGTTGTGATCATTTTTGGCACTTTGGTCCAAACGTCAGGCGTTTGGCATAAAACATTAGGCGTTCAATGATGGACGCCAGACGTTTGCACGCAGAGACCAAACCCTAATTTTTAGGGTTTGCACCCTATTTAAAGAACATTATCGCCTCAAAACCCTTCACCACTCCATCCTCCATCCCCATTTCGAAAACCCTAGGTGTGTATGAGGGTTTGAATGCTTGTGCATCTTTTTGGTATCATTTTAGTGCTCTTGATAGAGAAGGAAGATCATTGGAGTGTTGGTGTTGCTCTCAAACTTGTGGATCTGGAATTTTGGCATCTTGGAGCATCATTATGTGCTATAAAGTTCCAAGCTTTATCATCATATCTCTAGATCTTGTTTATGTTAGAAGTTTATGCTTATTAGACCCATTTCCTTAATCGTTTTGGGTAGGAGCTACCTTAGACCAAAGGAATATTCCTTTTGGACGTTTTAGGGTAGATTAAGTGACAAAAGTGTGATCTTGGATCTTCCTTTCACTCCATGTAAGTTTTGAGGTGTCTTAATTGGTTATGGAGTTGGAGTTTTAGCTTTTGGGCTCATTGTAGCCATGCATGTCCATAAAGTTTGCAACTTTATGGATTTAGATGTTCTATTAGCTATGGATCTGAAGTTTGGACTTGATATCTTAAGCCATTAAGTCATTAGTTTGGAAGTTCGTGAACAATGAGTGAATTCCAGGCGTTTGCATGTGAACGCGTAGCATTTAGACGTTAGGCATTGTAGGAAGAAACGGCAAGCGATCTGTGCAGAAACCCAATGGGTTGATTTTGGGCCTTGGGCCATTAGGGGTCTTGGGCTTAGTCTAGTTGTGCTTGTATAAAAAGGGAAAAATGAAAATTTTCCCTTATCTTGATAAGGAATGGACTAGACCTCGGGTTTGGGTTAAACCCTAATTACTTATTAGGATTGTTTTTGGTTTTTGTTTAGCGTGAGGAGCAGTGTTTTCGCAATGGATCAAAGGTTATTCCAATTGTCATCAGTAGAGGTGAGTTCTCCTCACCATGTTTAGTGGGTTGCATGCACCAATTTCGGCCCATGGTTTGTTACGTTAGGATGCTACATGTCCGTGTTAGTCTTGCATATGTATGTGCTTGTATGCTTACTAGGCAGGGCTCGATGGTTATTCTGTATGCCATTTCTTGTTATACTAGTATGTTTGTATGCTGGGTGGAGACCGTTATGGGAGTTAGGGCGAGGCCCATTATATTCAGTGGGCGGGGCCCGCTATACGAGTTAGGGTGGGGCCCGTTATACTCAGTGGTTGGGGCTCGATTTGCGAGTTAGGGCGACACCTGTTATACTAAGTGGGCGGGGTTTGTTATACGAGTTAGGGTGGGCCCATTACACTCATCGGGTGGGGACTATTATATGTTTGATATGTGTGGTATGTGATATTTGGGGGAAACTCACTAAACTTTGTGATTATAGTTTTCAGTTTATGTTTCATGTACTTCTAGTGCAAAGGGGAAGAGTTTGGGGTAATTGCAGTGCACACACTATTTTGTTCCGCATTCTTATGATTACTCTGATGTTTTATGACTTAGATGATACAATTGGATTTACTATGGCTATGATGATGTTGGATAATTGTTTTCGTAATTAAAAATTTATAATTTTTGGTCTATACTTTTGGGACGTTACATTAAAGATATAAACTTTAAGCACTAAAATGACCAAAAGCTCATAGAACCCAAAGCTAGCTAGATCTAACATATGCATCATGAAGATTCAAGCTATATACATCTAGAAGAATGATCAAGGTGAACAAAGTTTAGAGCCACAATCTCTAAGCAATCCAACTCTTCTCCAATGAGTTCTTCTTCTTCTAAATGCACCAAAAAACCCACCAAAGTCACTCAAAAGCTCAATAATCTTCCATATGAGGCTAGGGTTTCAAGGAAACAACTTAAGAGGGTGGGAGCTGAAGGTAAGGAGGTTTGGAAATGAGTTAAGGCCTTTAAATAATGTCTAAGACCCCAAAATAGGGTTTGAGTCTGAGTCGTAGACGCCCAACGTTCGTATGGTACGCCCAATGTTCCCGAAGGAACCTTCACGATCACCCACCCATGAATGCCCAACTTACATTCCTTGTACGCCCAACGTTCCTGGCTAGTCCTTTTACCATTCTAACTTTCGAAGGCCATAACTTTTGCGTCCCAAGTCCGTTTTCGACGAACCTTATATCCACGGAATGGTGTTGAGGAGCTCTACAACCCTATCTATTTACTTTTGACTTAAAGAGCATGAAACTAAAATCCTTGAATTCAATAAAAGGTTTGAACCATTACTTTACCAATATACCCTTGTTCTCCAAAGCACAAACCGAAATCTTGGATCACAAAATCTACATTACCCACATCCAAATGGGTCTAAACATCTCTTTCCCCAAGGGCCGATGCCTTATAACAACTGATCTTCGGGTCACAGCCCCGAATTAAGAAACGACCTCAAAACAGGGTGTTACAAGGTGAGGCAGAAGTACTTTAAGGATGTCCAACATTATCTGATGGGTTAATAACAACATGGGCTTAAGTAGGAAAAGTTAGTCGGTTGGGAGGAGTACCAAGAATGTTATGTGTTGGTTTGGACCAAGTATTTTGTGGGATTGAGTTGAAGGGCATGTAGTAAAATTGTTGAAGTTGTGGTTGTTATACATCCGGTTCGATCACCCAACCCAAAGGAGAGAACGGTCATTGATTTCCAGCGGAGGATGCCACATGCTGTTGATTTTCTTATGGTGGCTGGTACAAAGCCTGTGTTGTTTCCGACGGTTGTCATTATGGAAAGAGTTATATGGAGGATTATTTGATCGAGAATGCAAAATACAGGGTGAAGAAGAGTGGTTGACATGAGATTGTGGAGGGACATTGCGCTTTGTCAAAATATGTTGTTCCTCGAGCAACAACATCGATTGCATCTCTGAAAAAGATAAGAGAGGTTTGATATAGCGGATGATAACAGAGATGTATTCAAAACGGCTGGAGAGACCATTAATGCCATAATTGACGAGTTGTTTTTCATTAACCTTAGCATCGACATGGAGATTCAAATTAGAGAGGCATGATTCTGAATCTTGGTGCAATATGCAAGCACCGACATGTCACTTATAGAGATGTTTCGGAGGTCGTTATCAAGTTGCATAAGCTTCGATTCAATATTGTTTCAGAATATTTTTTCGAGATTCACCCACACTTTACAAGCACTAAATTTTGGAATGAGAACCATGTCGAGGAGGGACTGAGAAAATGTGGAAAAGATCCACATCTGGACAACAACATCAACCTTCATCCATTATGTGGTGGTAGGTGCGGTATTAGGTGAATCATATGTTTTTTCAACATGATCCAATGCATCATAAGCTTGACAGAAAGTTGAGAAGAGATGACAACATGAGTCATAGTTTAGTTGTTCAAGGTCGAGGATCAATGGGATGTGTGACTTGATATTAGCAACAATGAAAACCTTGTGGATAGAGGTTGTACAAGGTGACATGGAAGGAAGATAGTAGAAGAAAAATGGTGGAATGATGTTGTTGTGGAGGATTTAGGTAGTCAAGGGTGGTAAAGAGGTATACATGGAAAGAAGAAATTAGAGAATAATTTTAGGAGATTAGGTAGGCAGTGATATCATAATGAGAAATGGAATCATGGTAAATTTCCTCATTCAAGAATACGATATACAAGCGCATATATATATATATATATATATATATATATATATATATATATATATATATATATATATATATATATATATATATATATATATATATATATATATATATATATATATATATATATATATATATATATATATATATATATATATATATATAGACACACACACACACCATTACCACAGGGACTATACTATAATAAATATACATGAGCTACATATATATAATGGGATATACAAATACATGTTAGCAGTTGAGAGTTGCAGTGACGTTCTTCTCCGCCATTCTAGAGGTAGGAGCACTAGATCCATCGCCGATATCAAATATGATTCTAATTCCACCACTTCCTAAAGCTAAAACATCGTCAATTAAGAAATCGTTTTTAACTCTTGATTTTGCAAATCTTTGATTCTCGTTTCCATTAGCGAGATCAAAGCATCCAACACAATCACGAATTAATTTCTTGCTGCTTAAATAAATGAGATTCTTGCAACCTAAACCACTATAGATGTAAATCTTTTCCCTAACATTTCTCCAAAGTGAAAGTGGATGAGGATGAAGACCAACCTTTGGGATTGTTTTCATGAAGCATCTTCTTCGTTGTAAAGGCTCACATCCTTTCGAAATAAGAAAGACTCCAATCATCAGGGAAAGCTCCGTTAGGTTTGTAATCCATGTATTGCAACAAAAAAATCCCACGATTTGTAATGTGAATGTCCCACACATGCCACCATTTCTATGATCCGAGTTATTGAATCTTGAATTTTTTTTATTTAAAAAATCACATCATTAAGTATGACTAGCATGTCAACAAACACAAGTGGTTACGTGGCATATTAAATCGGTTGTATTAGGTTAGGAGCAAATGAATAGGTCAAGACCTATTTTATTCATTCATAAAGCACCCAAATAATTTAAGAGATCGAAAAGGAAAATTCGAAATATATTGTCGGGCTAATGTCACTTTCCCAAATGCATACTAGCAACATTTAATCTTAAGCAACAATTATATGTTTCAGACTTTCAATATCAATATAGTCGTGTATAACGATATTATTTTATAATTATATGTTTCGATATTGACAACTCCATGTTATTGTACATTATGATTTCACAACAACTATTTTCCAAGAATCAAAGCATTACAATTTAGTTCACAACTTCCACTATTATTCCCATCTTAAATACATATATCTGAATACTCTAAACTACATTAAAATCTAATCTGCACTAACCAAAATACAATTTCATTGAAATGATTTTACAATTAGGTAAAATCTAATATGAAACAAATAAACTACAATTTTGTTGGATCATTTTTTACAATTAACACTACAAGAATAACAACTATTAGCGGCGAAAACCTTCAATTGTGTTGGTTGTCGCCGCTAATACTCTTCAACCCTGATCTATGCGAAAAGCTGAGCTTACACCGTATAATTCGATTTTGTTGCAAATCTAACGACATTGACCCTCGTTGCATACAATACCAATAGCGGCAACACTAATGGCGGCGACGGTGTCACCGCTAATAGTCTAAATAGATGTCGCCAAAACTCCCTTTAGGCACGTGTCGCCGCAATTAGTTATCCGTTGTTGCTAATACGCTGGCATCACCGCTAAGGGGCGTCGCCACTAAAGGTTTGCACGAATATTACCTCTTCCACTTTGTTCTTTCCTCTTCTGTTATATGTTCCTAAAATGCACTCCACATACTGAAGATTTTGTTTTTCCCCTTCACCTCTTTGATTGAGCCGAAATTTGACTGCCAAAAAAGATCCAATTGTGACTCCCCACTACCGGCAACCTCCAAATCGGCGACCCTCGTATCACCGACGATGTCCCTAAGCTTCTACAGGTGAGGTTTTCTTCTTCTTTCTTCTCTGTTTTTCCTGCTTTTCTTTTCCTTTCTCTTCTCCGCACTGAAAACTTGAATTTCCATATTTTCTTTATGCAAATTTTCCAACTTTACTGTCTAGATTTGGAGCCCCCTACTGGAAAATCTTGAAATTTGGAACATGAATAATTTTCTCCACCGGATTGCACGTCGATAGGTTCTTCATCAACATTTTATTTTTAATTTTGTATTTGGAATCTATATTTTGTATATGTATGTATATATGTGTTTTTTAAGTGTGTTATTTATGTGTACAATGTATGCATATATGTGTATGTGTATTTGTATGTGTTTATGATACGTGTTAATTTTACTAGCTTTAATCCTACTAACTTAAACACAAAGACAAACACATGAAAGGCAGTGTACCTATCGATTAGTAGTATAATTCAGGCAAGTATGGTATCGAACTCAGGAAACGGTAAACAATTAAAATTAATACTAATATTATCTAAATAAAACAATATTTAAAATGGGGTTTTCTCTAGTTTTGCAAGAATCGAAACTTAAGAAATTACTAAGCACTTAAACAAAGGACAATTAACAACTAAAAGAGAAACAAAAGACAACTAGATTCAATAAGATAAAAGAGACTTCCATTTAAATTCAATTTCTTATTCTTATGGTTGATTTCGTGGCAAGTGCAATGGATTAGTATATTAATGGTTATCGATTTCTAATATGATTAGGTTAATGTTCACTGGAAATCTGCGAAAAGTCCCAATATTTTAGGTCAGTTTACGATTTAGTCCCAAATAAAATTTTGTTTACAAAAATGGACAGATTATCGGCTAAATCTTCGGATTAACCCTTTGTGGCCGGTTTCACAGATTTAGTCGGTATCTCGTCTTTTTTCTTTAATTAATCCAAATTTTGGGGCTTTTTCATTAATTAATCAAAATTTTAGGGCTTTTTCATTATTTATTACCAATAAACCAAAATATTTGGACTTTTCTGAAGATTACCATTAAACTAATATATATTATATGATCTAATTTAATATGTACTATTCCATGTCTTCTTTCTTATGCTCTTCTAGGCTCACCGCTAGGTGGGTGGCTGGAGTATATTTTGATACCGGATGTGGGTGTGTGTGTTTTGTGAGGCTGAAAAGCTTGGGCTGCCACCCTCTACCACCACCGGCCGCCACGGTGCGGCTGTGTGTAATTAGTATGTGTTTTAGTGGTTGCGTGTGTTAATAGGGTAATATTGTAATTTGTAACCAAAGTGAAATAATGAAAAGAAGAACCTAACCACCACCGTAGAGTGGTGGTTGCCGCCTCCTGCCGCCACCGGCTATCATGTCGGGTGGCGGTGTACTTTGATTGCGTTTGGACCTCGTTAGGGGATGTTTAGACAATGTGGAATCAAGGAAACCCTAATGGGCCTAAAGAAGCCCTAGTAGGCCCAATGGAACCCTAATGGGCCAATAAGGCCAATGTGACCTTAAAGCCCAACCAATGGACTAATGGGGTAGTATTGGGTTGGAAAACCTTAATTAGGGTTTGGAAAACCCTAATGGCATAAAACCCTAATTTTGGGATTATAGGCTTGGACTTATCGGGACCCACTTTTGGGCTATTAGAAGCGAATTAGGTATTAAGCCCAATCACATCATATGGCTTATTTAGTAAAGTGAGGGACTTAATGGATTAAGTCCTTAATGGGTTAAGTGAGAAACACTTAACCCTAATTGTCATTTTATGTGAAACCCTAATCTGACTTGGCCTTCCTATTCGGCTTTAGCAATTGGATTATTAATAGACCATCCAAGAATGATCATATGGACTAGAATATGTTGATGAGCTTTAGGGTAAGGCCCATATGAGAGGTTAGGCCCAATTTGGAAAATTAGGCCATAGATGGGCCATAGTGGGGCCTTTATGATTATGTGATATTGGGCCATGGGAATTGGATGGGCCTTAAGGAAAGATTGTGAAGAGGTTTGGGCCCAATTTGGAAAATTGGGTCATGTGTTGGGCTTTGGCCCATTACTTGACTATTGGGTTTTGTAGTGTGAATTGGACCTTAGGCTTGGAACCCAATTATTAATTGGGTATTGTTTGATGTTGACAGTTCGGGAAGCTGTCAACTAGCAGCAGGAGTTTTATCCGTGGGACTTCAGCAGTGCTAGGTGAGTTCTCCTCGCTATATCAATAGGGTCTAAGGCACCAATCTCGGCCCTTATCGGATTTGTATTCGATTTTATTGCATGATATGCTTATTGATTTGCATCCTGGTAATTGGGATGGTGATATGTTTAAGGACATGGTAGTTAGGGTGTTGTCATGTTATTATGATTTGTTAGATCGGTATCCTAGTTATAGTATGCTTGTATATTGTTATGATCTGTTAGGTCGGTACCCTGGTAGATAGGATGTTGTTATGCTATTATGATTGTTATATCGAAATCCTGGTATATAGGATGATGCTATGTTAGTGACATGGTTAGGTCGGTATCCTAGTTATAGGATGTTACTATGATTGGTGATCTGTTAGATTGGTATGACTGTTATATATATATATATATATATATATATATATATATATATATATATATATATATATGCAAGTGTATGATATTTATGTACACATGCTTCTTTGATTTGGGGTTGGGTTGAGGCGGTCTTGCTTTGTGCTGGAAACCAACATACCCAGGGCGGTCCGGATAAACCGAAGGCCCTGCAAAGGGATTCAGTCAGACCGAAGGCCCGGCGAGCGGTCCGGATAGGTTGTAGGCCCTGCGAGGCGGTCCAGACGTGTCGAAGGCTCGGAGAGAAGTCCAGATAGACTGAAGGCATGTGAGGCGGTCCAGTCAAGCTGATGACTCATTATGTGTGTTGTTATGTATTGGTTATATGATATGGTTATGCTTGTTTAGCATTGATATTTTGGGGAAACTCACTAAGCTTCGGGCTTACAGTAACTTCTGGAACTTCTGATGATTGCGGGAAGGCGAATGCGTGATCGTGCACCTCCTCATATTTTCACGATTGATTATGGGGATACTCTAATGTCTGAACTCTTTTGAAAACAAACTGTAATAACTTAATGGTTTTAAAATGTATTGAAAAGTTTAAATTTGGCTTGAATTGTATGGGTGTTACAAGTTGGTATCAGAGCCTTGGTTTGAGTGAATTGGAGGAACACTCATGTGAATCCAGTCTCAAATCAAGGAAAGATTTTCAAAATGATTTCTAAATGGTTTTCAAAATAAGTAAAGGAGGATTCCAAGTGTACGATCAGCCGGAGCCAGTAAGTAAACCCCAAAATACCATTATTTGATTATATGATATGTTAGAACAGCATGCTAGTACTAGGATAGGGATCTTCAGGAATTGCATGATAGAATTTCCTGATTACATGATGCCTGCTAGCCTTGGGTTTTCCTTATATGAGATTGACATCATTACTGTAGTTGCTTATGTATGCATCACGGTTGTATATAATTAAGATCTTATAGCCTGAGAATGTTTGATTTGGCCTTATGTTCTGTTCTTATTGATTAGGGCTTAAGGTGGGATTGGATATTCGAAAGTCTATAGGGTCCAGCGTTATGTATGGCTAGCATACATTAGTGCTACAGGGCTGGTGGAAATTTCATGGATGGGTAGGTTGTGTGAGGCTGTGAGGCCAGTTACGAGATATTTAGCATTCCTCTAGGAATGAGGATTGATAGCTTGCCATGTTTATGTATATTGTTAGGGTGTTGTGGTGATACTTGAGACAAATATGGGTAGGTGTGTAAGGTAGTATGTGCCTGCACTACTGAAAGCACAGGACCCATACACATATCAAGGAAGTCACAACCCCTAGGGTTTAGTTGTGAGTTGGTCCCCTATCATTATACGGAGTATCAGATATCTTTCTGGTGTCTTACCAGAATGGTGGTTAGGAGACATCTAGGGACCGGATCCAGGTTAGGATTAGGAGCTGCCAGCCAGAATAGGCCAGCATTGTCAGAGGACCGTATTAGTGAGATCATCCGGGAGGAGGAGATCGACTTTGTCTGGCGATAGTTACAGGAGATATTTGGGTCTATTAAGACCTCCATTGTTGAGTATTTTGACAAGCGCTATGCAACCATTGTTGAGACGGCTGCTGCAGCAGCTTCAACAGCTATAATGTCGGTAGGCGAAGGAGCCAGTCAGGCTTTCCAGTATCGGGACTTCGACAACGCGAAGCCCCGACCTTTAGTAGGGTATAGGACCTGGTTATAGCCATGAGGTGGCCATCTGAAGTGGAGGGATGTTTCTTCACATGTCCATGTCCTATTGACCAGGAGGTCAGGCACACTCTGAACCTGCTGAGGTTCTGGGCGAAGAACTGGTGGTAACTTGTTACTGGGATGTATTCTGATGAGCAGAGGCCTGCAGTTATCTGGGATCAGGAAGATGATCTGTACTCGTTATATTTCTGAGGGTTGAACACGAGAGGCTAGTACATGAGTTTCTAAATTTTAGGCTCGGGGGTTTGCTCGATGCCGAAATGAGAGTCGCGGGGACTATGGAAAGGAGTGATGACTATGTTAGATGGGATTTTACAGTTGGAAGTGGAACAGTTAATTGATGGATTGGATTGTCGTTTTGTAGGACAAGGATTGTGCCCTCTCATTTTTTCGAGTTCAAAGGAGTGAGCAGGCTTGTGACCCCAGGATCAGGTTGTATTCCAGCTCGGGGTTAGTTGGTTGTAGGGATACACAACATTATTTCAGCGCTGGTGAGTGCAGGTGGGTCGATGTGGCATAAGTGTGTTGTGAGGTCCGGTTCGCCTTGGATCTCTTATATCGGGTGGTAAGAATAGATTTTTCGATCTATTGCACTTTTGGGATTGTAGACTATGTATCGGGAGTAGTTGTAGCCCGGTTGAGGGCAAAGGTTGTTTGCAGTTCAGCTGTGGATGATTGAGCTGGTGAGTAAGACAGGGTGCGAGGCCCTGAATGATATGATTTTTATAGCCGAGAGTAGGAGGGTTGTTGGAATGCTTTGGGAAGAAGGGTCTTTTGTGGGAGGTTTGTGGACAGGGTCCCACAGGATGGTTATTCAACATTGTCAGGATTCAATGATTTTAGTAACTGTTATTGACTGGCGAGGAAAGCGCCAAGGGAAGTAGCTCGTTGTTGAGACATTAGTTGGAGCATCTATTTTTGGTCTTCAAGATTTGGGTGTCGGATCATTTGAGCTTTAGGAACTGTTGGTTTCCCTAGGATTTAGGAGGTGTTCATCTAGTTATTAGAAGCGTGTGATCATTCGTGCTTGGCTAGTAAAGGAGTACTAGCTAGAAAGGTCTGGTTTTCATTAGATCGATCGTTGGAAGTATGAAGGAATGGGAATTCTCAAATTTCCATGTATTGTGAAGACTTGGTTGAATCTAAGTAGGGGAGAATCGACACGGAATGCAGAAGCAGGATCGGTTTTGAAAATGGGGTAAGTTTCGCATCGTTGTCAGGAAGGAAGACAACCCTAGTGGCTTTTTGGTTTGAGTGTTGTGTAAGTTGGGAGTTCGGTGAAACTCCCCAACATGTGAATCGCGTCTTATCGGTGCTTGATAGCAAAAATTGGGGAAATTAGATTGGGATTCTAGCCATGAATTCAGTTCAGTTGTGTGTTAGGTCAAGTGCATGTTCGACCGGTATGGGAAGTGTTGTAAGACTGCGGGGGTAGTCGTAGCATTCACTAGCAATTAGATAGTGTGAGAGGTGTTGTAAGTATGCGAGTGTATCCATAGCATTCACAAGGTTAGCAGATGGTACTTGAGTGATGTAAGTCTGTGGGTGTAGCCGCAGCCTTCACTTGGTTGGTAGATAGCATGAACGCGTTGTTAGGACGTGGAAGGGGCAATAGTAACCACCAGTCCAGGCATAGCAGTAAGGATATGGAAATCCATGTATGGGTTTATGGGTTTCCCCAGAGGGATTAGACCTGGTTAAGCCAGCGATAAGACTGTAGGAACGCCACTACAGTTAAGAGGTCAAGGAAGCAAGTAATTGCTTAAGGTCGTTTCAGATATAAGTCTATTGTTGGTCAGGAAACAATCAGTTTTAGCCTTGGATTTGGTGACGTCAGAATTTGACGCATGTGTCCGATCGGTTGGATCAGGAGGTTGTTAGAGTCGCAGTGGCATGATAACTAGTGACAATTAGTTCCAGGGAAGCATTTTGTTTGGAAGTCGTGTGAGGCAACTATGTGGGAATCCTTTAGCTCCGCGACCAGGCCGGGACCCGGTATTTCAGATGAGTTCTACTCGGTTGTGGCGAATCATAGGATTTTTGGATGAGATGCAAAGATAGGTCCTTAGAGTATAAGTTATGGATTAGACCCGAGGTATGTATATAGTGGCATTCCATCGTGAGGATAACCAGACCCTACGATTGAGTGTACCTGACGTGTTTGGTATTCCAACTCGAGGGTTGATTAGATCAAACATGTATGTGATACGAGGGTATTCCATCCTAGGGATTACTGGACCCATTGTAGGCATACATGGTATTCCAGCCCGAGGCTGATTGGACCAGGTATGTGTGTTTGTGCTTATGAGCCAATTATCATATGTATGTTGGTCCTAAGGATAAGGGAAACATTGTATTGACAAACCTATAAGGGTTTATCTCCAATTTTTCATCCCATTGTTTATTATATCACTAGGAAGTGGTTATCAAGATGAATTTCTATTGAAGGAGTACCTAATCTCTTGTTAAGAAGAGAATTGTAGGTAGCAGAATGGGATTTGTGATTCTGTTACCGAGTGGGAACCCCAGGTTATTAGCAGTTGAGTAGCCAATTGGGAGTTAAGTGCAATGAATCCCATCTCAAGACTTCAGATTTCGGAATGAGTACATGTGATCATATTGCAAGGGATTCGTTTATTTTTAGGTTTTAGAACCATGCGAGGGTTGTTTGTGGTTGCCTTGGAAAGGCTAGGGTTACGCTTGGGATTGTAGCCAAGTAGTTTGTAACGCCCGGGTTTCAGGGCTAAGCATTTTTGTCAATATAATAGTCTAGGTCAACTCTTGTAACTCTTTTTGAAGTAATAAAGATGAAATATTTGAGTATTATGTGAATTATGTGTGTTTATGTGTTTATTATTTAATTATAAATGGATAATTAATAAAGAATAAAAATAAGCGTCAAAATTTAAGTGTGAGATAATCCTGATATCTCTACATAAAGTTGTAGAATATGTCTCAAGGTTTCCGTGCATATAAGGAACGCCAAAATCCGAGTTATAACGAAGAAGTTATGACCCGTCAAAGTTTCGCGACAGAATCAGCACAATACCAGGAAGCGTGAATAGTGAATTTATGATAGAGTGAGATTTAGCCTTAGCAATCTAAACGAAAGTCGTAGAATATGTTAAATTAAGAACATCGATAACAAGAACGCCCAAATCTGACTTCGTATGAAGAAGTTATGATTTTTCGAAGTTTCGGGATAGCAGTGTACAGCCCGAAATTCGAATATTAGATCGAGCGGTTTTTAGCCGACATGACCTAAACGAGAATCGAAGATCTCGTTGAGAGTAGCGTAACGAGAAAAAGATGGGCGAAAACGGATGTCGGATGAAGAAGTTATGAGGATTTAACGGACCAATCGTGTCCCGGCCCGTTAATAATATAAAATTTAAAATCGAGCCAAAATTAGCCGACGAAGTCTAAACGAAAGTTGTAGAGTACGTTCCCACCTTCGCGTGGATATAAAGAACGTCGAAAAAGGAGGTCGTACGCCAAAGTTACGAATTTTTAAAGTTGAAGTATGAAAATGCGAAAACTGGTGCGAGACTAGTGACGTGGCGCATTGTGGGCCGTCCGATGAAGGTCTCAGATCTCGCTTCGGATCATGCCACGAAGCCACGCTATTACGCCCCGTGTACGAAGAAGCTACGCCCCGCGTAACCTCGGTCTGATCCATCCGACGAGTGCGAGCCAGCTGGTGCGAGCTGGCAACCTTATCCGATGACTACGCCCCGCGTAGGTCCGAGGTACGCCCAGCGTACCGAGGCCTCGCAAGGCTATAAAAGGAGGTCGAGGCTTCATCATTTTTCACACCTTTTTCACTTCTCTCTCTAACTTCTTTCTCTCTCTACAACCCCAAATCACCCCTAAACCCTAGTTAAGCCCCTTAGCACCCTAGGGAAGCCCCGAGGCTCCCGGAGTCCCAAGAAAAAGGAGTTTTTCGGTTTCGAAACGCTGCTCCAATTAAGTCCCGGTTCTCGATAAAATTCGTTGTAAGTGTGCTACGCTTACGCAATTTTTTATATAGCTTTCAAATAATTATAGGAATGTTATTAGGTCCTTAAAATAATTATTTGGGCTATTATTATGAGTTATATCGAGTATTATTAACACGTAATAATACTCGGACAAATTAATTTGTTGCGGTTATCATTAAACTAAACCCTAGTGGTATCGATACTAGGTTTTATCGAAGGAATATCGTTTTGAGAGTACCGAAGCGCTGTCCAAGTGCTGAGTCACCACCTAATCAAGTGAGTGCATAGTTACTTTCAACTTACACATAGATATGAAGTATTTTATATAAATTACGTGCTATGTGTGCATATTATCTGAATACTTGCTATCTATGCTAGATGAACGTTGATATACATGTTTTCAATGATTTAAATTGTATATGTATTTTATATCTATGAAAATGTTGGGGTAAAACATGGGTAGATGTAATAGGTGATGTGTGATAAAATGATGAGAGGCCTCGATGTTGATGTTGTTGTTTCTGTCATCTAGCGGAGTATGGATGACGACCACAGACTCTTCTAGACAGTCCAGTGGAACACTAGCAGGCTCGCAACCTGTAGGTGTTTGTGAACGATGTGTTCACCGGTGTACTCCATCCCCCACATGGTTGCCTTTAGGACATTTATTGCTGAGGAATCCCCTTAGCAATAGTGTCCGTCCCGATGATGATCCTTAGGCTAGGTCACTTATGATAGGTGTTTAGGGACGTAAAGTGAGGATAACGGGAACGGGTAATCGGGTTATAGTTGATCGATGAAATTAATAAACTTATTTATTGTGGGTTGAAAACCCTATGTGCTCACCAGGCTCCCAAGCCTGACCCACTCAGTTTTATGTATTACAGGTAGTGGCGCATGAGCATATATGTGATGTTTTGGACGAGGGATTACGGATATAGGCCTGTAGATATGAAATAATGTAGTAAGGCTTATATTGTATTGTTTATGATTTTGATCTGTACGAACATGACATCCCAAGTCTTTTAATGAAATACATTTCTATGGAAATGCTTTTGATAAATCTTTATCATATTTTGTTTTGGGACAAATTCCGCAACACTTTCATTTAAAATGTAACTCTGATTTTTAAACAAAGCATAAACAAACCGGTCGTTTCTGGCCATGATTTTGGGGATGTCACATAGTTCAAAGTGATTTGGCGTGTAAGGAATGATAAGAAACGCTTTTGAGGACGAAATAAAATTTAAGTGGAGGAGAGTTGTAACATCCCGTTTAAAATAAGAAGATTAAATAATGAACCTAGAGCCCGAGAAGTAAATTTTATTAGTTGTTTATATTAATATTGCCCAAAATCGAATAATAAATAATAAAGTGTTGGTTTCGGGAAGTCAAATGGCAAGATTTGAATCTCCAGGGGTTACAGTGTAATTTTGGGACTTAATTGATAAAGATTTTTATAAGTCAAGGGGTGTTTGCTATTAGTTGGGCTTAATGTGTAAGGATTTATGGGGGCAGGGGCTAAATGGTAAATTTTGGACTTGGGATGAAAAGAAATTGTCATGGAGGGGCCATTTGGTAATATTTGGATTTAAATTGAAAAGAAAAGGCGAATGAGGGGTTGTTTCTACCATTATGGGCTGTAGTTTGTAGGAACGGGGTATAAAGTCTCTTGATCTCTCTGTGACCCTAACCCTAATCGGGTACTGTAGTCGCCACCCTTATACCTCCATCTCATCTTCAACTGCCGCCACCTCCCTCCATAGACGCCGACGAAGCTGCTGCCCAGATGATGAAGCCGGAGATGCCTACGAGGACCACCAGTAGGTCCGCTCCCCGGTTGTTGTTGTTGTTGTCGTTCAAATAAGCTTTGACGAGAGGGAGTTCCTCCGCCAATAGCCACTGCTGTTTCCTTGCTGCCATCGTCACAACCCACGGTGTTTGGTTTATTTTCCGAACAAGATGCGTGCGTTGCCGTTGAAGACAAGGCCGTTGACGGGTGTTGTGGTTGAAAACGATCGGAGGAGGAAAGCATGAGGATGTCGTTGCTGTTATTCCCGAAAACGAACTGTTTGTCTCCCTTGTCTGTCGTACCGCCGCTCACCACTGCTGCTAAGAGTGTTTGTGTATATATTTCAATCGTGTATGAGGTTTCGCGGTGCTTTGAGGGTTGCTAATTTCCATATGGATGCTTGAAGGATAGAAAGACCCGAAGATAAACCACCATGGCCGCCAACCATGGTGGCTGCCGCCTCTAGTAAGCTATCATTGTTGTTGTTGCTGCCAGGTGGGTGGCTGGAGTATATTTTGATACCAGATGTGGGTGTGTGTGTTTTGTGAGGCTGAAAAGCTTGGGCTGCCACCCTGTACCACCACCGGCCGCCAAGGTGCGACTGTGTGTGTAATTAGTATGTGTTTTAGTGGTTGTGTGTGTTAAGAGGGTAATATTGTAATTTGTAACCAAAGTGGAATAATGTAAAGAAGAACCTAACCACCACCTTAGAGTGGTGGTTTCCGCCTCCTGCCGCCACCGACTGTCGTGTCAGGTGGCGGTGTACTTTGATTGCGTTTAAACCTCGTTGGGGGATGTTTGAACAATGTGGAATCAAGGAAACCCTAATGGGCCCAAAGAAGCCCTAGTGGGCCCAATGGAACCCTAATGGGCCAATGAGGCCAATGTGACCTAAAAGCCCAACCAATGGACTAATGGGCTAGTATTGGGTTGGAAAACCTTAATTAGGGTTTGGAAAACCCTAATGGCATAAAACCCTAATTTTGGGATTATGGGCTTGGACTTATCGGGACCCACTTTTGGGCCACTGGAAGCGAATTAGGTATTAAGCCCAATCACATCATATGGCTTATTTAGTAAAGTGAGGGACTTAATGGATTAAGTCCTTAATGGGTTAAGTGAGAAACACTTAACCCTAATTGTCATTTTATGTGAAACCCTAATCTCACTTAATGGGTTAAGTGATATGTTTAATGACCTGTTAGTTAGGGTGTTGACATGTTATTATGATCTGTTAGATCAGTATCCTGGTAGATAGGATGTTGTTATGCTATTATGATTGTTATATCGGAATCCTGGTATATAGGATGATGGTATGTTAGTGACCTGGTTAGGTCGGTATCCTGGTTATAGGATGTTACTATGATTGGTGATCTGTTAGATTGGTATGACTTATATATATATATATATATATATATATATATATATATATATATATATATATATATATATATATATATATATGCAAGTGTATGATATTTATGTACACATGCTTGTTTGATTTGGGGTTGGGTTGAGGCGCTCTTGCTTTATGTTGGAAGACAACATACACAGGGTGATTCGGATAACCCGAAGGCCCTGAAAAGGGATTCAGTCAGACCGAAGGCCCGACGAGTGGTTCGGATAGGTTGTAGGCCCTGCGAGGCAGTCCAGACGTGTCGAAGGCTCGAAGAGCAGTCCAGATTGACTGAAGGCCTGTGAGGCGGTCCAGTCAGGCTGATGACTCATTATGTGTGTTGTCATGTATTGGTTATATGATATGGTTATGTTTGTATGGCGTTGATATTTTGGGGAAACTCACTAAGCTTCGAGCGTACAGTTGTCGATTTTGTTTCAGGCACTTCTGATGATTGCGGGAAGGCGAATGCGTGATCGTGCACCTCCTCATATTTTCACGATTGATTCTGGGGATACTCTAATGTCTGAACTCTTTTGAAAACAAACTGTAATAACTTAATGGTTTTAAAATGTATTGAAAAGTTTAAATTTGGCTTGAATTTTATGGGTGTTACAAGTTGGTATCAGAGCCTTGGTTTGAGTGAATTGGAGGAACACTCATGTGAATCCAGTCTCAAATCAAGGAAAGATTTTCAAAATGATTTGTAAATGGTTTTCAAAATAAGTAAAGGAGGATTCCAAGTGTACGATCAGCCGGAGCCAGTAAGTAAACCCCAAAATACCATTATTTGATTATATGATATGTTAGAACAGCATGCTAGTACTAGGATAGGGATCTTCAGGAATTCTATGATAGAATTGCCTGATTACATGATGCCTGCTAGCCTTGGGTTTTCCTTATATGAGATTGACATCATTACTGTAGTTGCTTATGTATGCATCACGGTTGTATATAATTAAGATCTTATAGCCTGAGAATGTTTGATTTGGCCTTATGTTCTGTTCTTATTGATTAGGGCTTAGGGTGGGATTGGATATTCGAAAGTCTATAGGGTCCAGTGTTATGTATGGCTAGCATACATTAGTGCTACAGGGCTGGTGGAAATTTCATGGATGGGTAGGTTGTGTGAGGCTGTGAGGCCAGTTATGAGATATTTAGCATTCCTCTAGGAGTGAGGATTAATAGCTCGCCATGTTTATGTATATTGTTAGGGTGTTGTGGTGATACTTGAGACAAATATGGGTAGGTGTGGAAGGTAGTATGGGCCTGTACTACTAAAAGCACAGGACCCATACGCGTATCAAGGAAGTCATAACCCCTAGGGTTTAGTTGTGAGTTGGTCTCTTGTCGTTATATGGATTGAAAACCCAACCAAACTCCAGATCCAAGGCACAAACTAGATCAAATGCTCCAGATATTCATAAAGTTGCAAACTCTAAGAGATCTCACCACCCCAACTAACAAGAACAAGAATTTTATAGAGAAAAATTCAAGATCTAGCAAACTAGTATGATAAAAATCGAGTCTTGCAGACTTACAAATGTCTAGAAGAGTGTTAAGGTGAAGAATGAATACTTGCTTGCTTGATCTTTGCTTCATTCTTCCTCTTTCTTTCTTTTTTAGATTTAAGGAACACCCAAACTAGCTCAATAATGGAGGAAAGTGATTAGGGTTTTCTTTAGGGCTTGAGGGTTCTGATGGGGGGTAAGGATAAGCAAACCCTAGCCTCCTCATTCCTTTCTATATGGAGCAAACCCGAAAAAATAGGGTTTTCACCTCAGTCGTCCACCACGTCGTGGTCGACACTGCCACGCCGTGGTGGCTTAAATGAAACACGTGAATCCTTCTCGCTTCGCCACATCGTGGTGGTGCCTCTACCACGTCATGGCAACCTCAAAATGTAAATTTTAATTACAAATAAAGTACCTCAAGATCCAGGTGTTACAATAAAATATGATACTATAAACAAAAAAAATATATATGCAAAAGTATAAAGCTTAAATAGAAATATATATATATATATATATATATATATATATATATATATATATATATATATATAATTTAAAGTACATTATTATTATAGAAAACTTAAAACAAAAAATGCCATAAATAACAAAAATATTGTAAAGTACAATGTTGTCATAGGATAAAATATGATATTATAAATAAAAGAATATATTCAAGAGTACAATGCTCAAATAGAAAAAACAATATAATATTTAAAGTACAATGTTATTATAGAAAACTTAATACACAATCAAATGCCATAAATAACAAAAATATATAAAATTAAGATGCTATAAATTAAATAAAAATCTTCCAAATGCTATTTGTTTGCAAGTCTTCTTTGTAATCATCATGAGCCTAGAAATATCCACCTGAAATTTATTTAGAAATTAATTTCGAGTTGTCCTTGTTTTGGGACTGCTTTTCTGAAAACTTTATCTCATTTAGGATGTGAACGTGTACTACATGATTGTTTGTTTAAGAAAGATTTGGTTATCGTTTTCTCTTTGCTCCTCGGCAATATATATATATATATATATATATATATATATATATATATATATATATATATATATATATACACACACTTGGCTGCTAAGGGAAATGTTACCGAGTTTTACTTAAACATAAAATCATGTAATATACTTTCACATATTAGATAAGGTATTCAAAAAGTGGGTTTAGAAGTCTACCTTTGTGAACACTCTATCAGTTCCAATTATTTGTTCCCGTGTCAGCGAAACTTTTTAAATCATCGACGTTATGAATACTCTATCTGATTTTTGTTTCACGTAGAGTAAACCCTAAACACTAAACTATGTTTCAGTAGCATCATGTCTATTGATAAATGATGGAAAACTAATCCACATCATTAATCTCCCGAGTTCCAGCTATGACTTGACTCTTTTGTCGAGAGACCCATGCCACCCCTAAATAGTAATGGTGAAACCAGATGTCCATGTGAGAAATGTGATAGTTGTTACGTCATGGATCCGAGAACAATGAGACATCATGTACGTATACATGGTTTCATTTAGTCATACAAAACATGGACATATCATGTTGAACCTTTAATTCCTCCGACTATAGATATCGTAGCGCCAAGTAACGAAATGGTTGATGTTATCAACGATTTTATATGGGAGTCGAGATAAAATGATACCAACCTTGATAAAGGAACCTCGAATACAGGGTAGCGACGTTGATGATGATTTTGTACAGTTAGAGGAAGTTGAAACCAAGTTATATATTGCTTGTACATTTTCTTCCTTTGATTTTTTAGCAAAGTTGATACATATCAAGGTGAACAACAAATGGACTAATAGTTCATTTGATTAACTCCATGATTTGTTGCATTCAACATTTGTACAAGACAACAAGGTTCCCCGTTTATATTATCTAGCCAATAAAACTGAAGAAGATAAGTTTGGGGTATGAGTTAACACATGTATGCAAAAACGACTATTTTCTCTTCTGGAAGGAACACAAGTCATTGCGTATTTGTCCCATTTTTAAAGAGAGTTTGTGGATTGATAAGAACATCAAGGGTAAGCTCATAAGGTGTTACCTTACTTTCTAGTGATCCCTAGACTACGATGTTTGTATTGTTCAAGGTACACTTCCAAAAATATGATTTGGCATAGTAATGGGAGATTAGAAGATGGCGTGATGCGTAATCTTTTTGATGGATAATCATGGAAAAAATTTGATGTAGGTTACCCTGACTTCTCGAGTGAACCTTGAAACGTATGCCTAGGGCTTGCAACTGACATCTTTAATCCATTTGGTAACATGTGTAATCTACGTAGCACATGTTCGATCGTACTCACCACATACTATCTGCCACCATGGCTTTGTATGAAAGAGTCATCTTTCATGTTTGCCTTGTTGATTTCCGGCCTTAAGCACTTGGAAAGGACATGGATGTTTTCCTTAGGCCGTTAGTGTAATAACTTCAGTTTTTGTGCTCAGGCGTACATATTAAAGATGCAACGACAAATACATTCGTCACGATGAAAGCTATATTGTTATGGAGCATAAACAACTTTCTAGCTCATAGTAGTTTATTAGGTTGGAGAGGTAAATGGTATAGAGCATGCCCGACTTGCAATGAAGACACTCCCTCGTACCGTGTAACAAATAAAGTCTTTTATGTTGGTCATCTTTAGTTCTTAGATGCTAATAATCCATTAAGGATGAGTTTGGAATTCATCGGGCAACACGAATTAAGACCCGCTACGAGACATTGTACTAATGAAGCCATACAAGAGCAACTAGGTCATCTACTACTTTGTAAACCGGGTAAACATCCTAAGATTTTCAAGGAAACGATAGGTTGACAAGGATTTGATTTGAACAGGTTGAAATGTAGCATAATTTTCGAAATTGAGTATTAGCCTTCTCTACAGCTGAAGCACAACATAGATGTGATGCATGTCGAGAAAAATATGGTTGAGAGTGTTTTGGGTAATTCTCTGATGAATGATAAGAGTAAAGATACATCAAATGCACAAGATGACTTGAGAAATATAAATATCTAGCGTAATCAACGGTTGCAAAGAAGGTGGTAACAAGTTCGCTAGACCACCTGCAAGATACTCTTTCAAAAAACCTGACTGCAAAATCTTTTGTCAATTTATAAGAGATGTTAAACTGGTAGATGGGTTTGGATCTAAATTAGTAAGAAAGTGGTAGATAATGATACTCACATTATTGGGTTGAAATCACATGACTATCACATTCTTATGCAACGTTTGATACCGATTGGTGTTAGAGCATTATTGGACAAAGAAACTTCTACACCAATTGTAGATCCTTGTACATTTTTCAAGCAAATTTTCTCCATAACACTAAAGGAGGAGGATATGAGGAAAGCAAAAGAAGACATTATTACAATCTTGTGCAAGTTAGAGTTGATTTATCCTCCAGCCTCTTTTGACATTATGATTCATTTAGTTTTGCATTTACCTGATGAAGCGATTTCCTAAGGCCCGGTATGTATATATTCATTTGAAAGGTATATGAAAAAACTAAAAAAACTAAGTCAAAAATAAGGCGAGATTGATATGTACAGAATGTTTTACTCCAAGAGATCAATCAACAAACTCAAGCTACTTCTGAAGCAAGCGATCTAACACTAGAGGATATAAAAAATTGTTGCAAGAGAATATTGGGTTCTCGACGTGGCCATATAAGAGGCATCAGGCATAAACCTTCCACGGTTGTGTCTATGTACGATCAGGAACAACCACCAACACAACCACCACCACAATCACAGGTAATTGTTAGTTTAAGTGCATTTGAAAAGTACAATGCTATAATGGAAAAACAAAAAAAAAAGTAGGATGCCATAATCATCATGACTTTAATTTGTAAAGTAGAATGCTATGTTTATATGTTGGTAATTGTTAGTTTAGTATAGTACAACTGTATAATGGAAGAATGAAAAAAAAAAAAAAAAAAAAAACAATGTTATAATGTATAAGCAAAATTGTGTAGGATGTAGTTTGGTTATAATTTAATATATAAGTATTTTGTAGCTTGGTAATTGTTCGTTTAGTATAGTACAATGCCATAGTGGAAAAATGAAAAAAAAAAAAAAAAAGTACAATGTTATAATGTACATGCAATATTGTGTATGATGTAGTTTGGTTATAGTTTGATATGTTGATATTTTGTAGTTTGGTAATTTTTGGAAAATACACTGCTATAATGGAAAAATGAAAAAAAAAAAAAAAAAAAAAAAGTAAAATGTTATAATGTATACGCAATATTATGTATGATGTATGTTAAAGTGTATTTGGAAAGTAGAATGCTATAATGATATGTTTGTAATTTTTAGTTTAGTATAGTACAATGATATAATGGAAATTAAAAAAAAAAAAAAAAAAAAAAGGTACAATGCTATAATGTATATGCAATATTGTGTAGGATGCAGTTTGGTTATAGTTTGATATGTTGGTATTTGTAGTTTGGTAATATTTTAAAAGTACAATAATATTATGATATGTTGGTAATATATTTTGTTTTCTTTGTAGTTAGAAATGCTACAAACAATGCTAAAAGACTCGGCCTGTAGTGCGACACTCTGGTTTCGATCGTTGCCGCAACGAAATGAAAACCAAGGAAATGAGGGGGGTGATGAGGACAAGTAACTACCTTTATAGGATTTATGAAATGTTTTGTTTGGGTTAGTATTTTAGATATATTGCACTATGCTTGGATGTGTATTTTGGACCGGATGTTTGGATTAGTATTTTGGATTGGATAAGCCGCATATATTATTAGCGGCGACATTGCTACCAATTTTCGCGTTTCTTGTAGTGTAAGGCTTTTAGGAGCCGGTGACATTCATGAAAAATAACTTTAACACTAACAAGCTTGAGTTGTCAAATTCAAATTCACAAACTAATCGCTACCATTTTGGTCAAATCTATAAACCAAAAACACACAATTAGTTTAGTTCTGAATTAAAATTTACAAAACACCATTGATACAAGAACATCATAGTTTAATATCATGCATACGAAGAATCAATTAACGATTTACTATACATTAAAAAAAAATAAAGAAGTGAATCAAACATCTACATGTTCTTGTGTTCATAGGAACATCAAATGAAGTTTTATCACGATCTTTCTTATTTCAAACTTACTATGCATCTTAAAAAATAATCATCTCCTATTCGAAAAATAAACCAACAAATTGAATAGATCATGTGTGTATCTTAAAATAAATAACAAAGCGTTTATACATGCAGTTGCATACCTCAAAATATATATTAAAAAAAATTAAAATAAAATAATCACCCAATCATGTGTGTATGAAACTATAAGTATACTCATCGATGATTTGCTTGTAGAGACTGAATACGAGCAGCTAGAGAGTCATAATCAGGAAGATTTGGATGAACGTGACTTGGTTTCTTTACATCATTTCCTTCAAGTGAAGTTTGGGAGCTCAGATTCGATGCTTTTGGTGATTCCGATTTTCCTGATTCCGTAATCTTCTTATGAGGATGTTCAGAAATCCTTTTAGTTGCAGATTCATTCGTAGAAGGATGCATACTGGCCTTGGAAATTACTGTCTTACCCTCGGCCTCAACATAACCCTTTGTCCTACGAGACAACCCTGTGGAAGTCAGTTTTGTAACCAGTACAACTTCTTCATCGGAATCAGTGATTCCGCCATCGTTAAAGAACACATCCGGAGGTGCAAATCGCGATCTATTTTTAACTTTTTTGTCACTTTGATCATCTGATTCCGATTCCGAACTTGACATAGAAACACTCGGTTCTTTCTTTTCCATTCCACTTGCTATTGAATTGAAAGAACTCGGTTTAGATGTCTGGCCAACCAACTTTTTGAATGAAGATGAGGAGGAATCGTTTACTGTGCTACTTTTAACGTATTTGTCACTCTGATCATCTGATTCCAATTCCGATTCCAAACTTGACATGGAAACACTCTTTTTTTTGTTTTTGTATCCACTTTCTTTTGAATTGAAAGAATTCAGTTTTGACAAAGGAGAGGAATCAGTGATTCCACCCTTCGTATAGGGTGTGTACTTAAGACCACCACTGTTCCGAAGTCCACCTGTCAATGTCCCAAACTTTAACTCTTTCCCAGTACCCAAATCATCACCTTGGTTTAAAAACTCCCTATTTTTTTCAACAATTTGTGGTTCTATTTCTATATCTTTTTTCTTTTTCTCGTTTCTAAGTGAAACCCTAGAATCCTTTTCGACCAAATCATTCAACTCAATTCGTGTTTTCCAAGAATTAACTTTTTGAGTTTTTTGTTTAGGGCTCGAAATGTGTGTATTTTGTAGTGGAGGACTAGATTCTTCCCTATCTGGAGATGGGAAAAAAGACTTGGCATCTCCTTCATTATACTCAAATCCTGTATCGAATTTAGGGTTTTCATCATCATCGGAATCTGTTTCATCATCTCTAGAACGGTTTCCTTGGTCAACAACAGTTCTTTGACTAACTTTTTGTTGATGAGAAACAAACACATCATGTTGATGACTCGTTTGCTTTCTGATTCTAGATTTTGGTGAAGTATCATGTTCACTTTGATCTGTTTGTGGATTCTTCTGTATCTTTGAGTTTCTGTTATCGAATGAGTTATTATATGAATCTTTGAATTGATGTTGATTAGGAGCTTCTGAAGCAGTTGAAACTTTTGGGCTTCCAATCTTGCCCTTGCTCGAGAGTTCTGCAGCTGCTCTAGCCGCCATGCTGGCACGTTCTGCTGACTCAGCTGCTGCCTGTGCTGCTGACGTGGCATCTTTGAATTCCATGTTCCAGTTGTTCTCCCTACCTGATGAAGCATTGTTGGTGTTGGTATGGAACGAATGCCTCTTGTTCATCATCTCAGATGCCATTCCTAATTAAAAAAAGTGAAATATTAGAGCATTTAATCCATGAACCCAATAATATTATCATGTTATGGAAAAAAATTATTGTTGTAATGAATATGTATACCTGAAGGGTTTGTATCATTTGAGGTAATATTCTGAGAACCTAATGTGTATCTTCTATTTTGCTGAGTGAAATCATCAGTTACATTCAGCTTTTGCATATGACTCTGCACATTTTGGATATTTGAAGTTTGGATTTTGGGAGAATCAACATTCATCATGCTCGCATTCTCAAAGTTCACAGATCCATTCTACAGAAAAGATTCAAGTTTCATCAAAGAGTTGTAAAAGATAATTCAAAAAGCAAAATTTCAACTCACCAATAAGTCATCCTTAGGTTTAGATTCTGTCTCTTCAAATAAAGTTGAATCCCAATCAACATTGTGTTCTTTTGCTACAGCACTTAATACTTTCAGTTTTGTCTGGATATCTGGAGCAACAGCTGATAACTTCTCAACCATCTGAAAAATTGGAAATAGTACTATAAGAAAACGAACATTTTGTTCTTTTATTGAGAAATTTGGAACTATTATTTTTTAAAAATAACATACCATGCGGTTTACACCACTATCAGGACGCAACTCAAGAGCTGCAGAAGCAAACTCTTTTCCATATTTTGCTGTAAAGTTTTTTCGAGCATCTACAAGTTCTGGAATGTCCGAACATCTAGGAGCTGCAAATATCACACTTGTGATTGCTTCCTTCAGATCAATAGGGCAAGTTCTATGACAAATTTCACCAAAAGATTGTTTAATTTGCAATTTCTACTACATTTCAAGTGAAAAATAACATGATTTGCAAGTTTGTAAGGTAGCTTACTTTTGTGATTCAATGATAGGCAAACGTGCTACAATGAGTTCACAATATATCTCGATCAATTCATATGCTGCAATCATCTTCTCTTCCCTGATTACATGTTCAACCTAATACAATTCCTAAACATCAGTATTTATATAAAAACAAATGAATCGCATATTCAGACATTATATGATAATCACGTCAATCAAAATCGAATCTGGAATACGATTTTGTATAAAACAGAGCTTTTGAATTCCATTCGTCATAAATCAGAATACTTACTCGAATTCTAGCAGTCCGATCCTGTCCTGACTCCAGTAATTGAGCTAACTCCCTCTTCATTTGATTAATCTGTATTAATTTCTTGTTCTTCAACAGCTTAATTCGCGAAGTCGCTAATTTTAACGACGTCTTGCTGCATCAACCAAAGTCAACCCTCAGACAATTACAATACATCGAGAAATTTTCATAAACTGAAACTGTAAGCTTACCATTTAGCTATCTTGAATCTCTTGTTAAGCATTGTAAGAAGCAACCTTTCACAGTTGAATTGATTATAGTTCAAACCTACCTAAGGTTTAATTTTTGCAATTCGTAGGTAGTTGAACGTATCAATCAATGCAAAATTCAATTGAGGGAAAAATTCGGGAATTTTGAAGAATCGTAGATGTTGACTTCAATTGGAAGTTGGTGATTTGAAGGATCGAATACAAGTTGACCGAATTTTGGTGAAGCAATTTGCAAACAAAAAAACAAGAAAAGAAAGTCAAAATACTAAAACCTCAACGCCTTCGGCGGAATAACGTGTTAGGTGTGACGCCAATGCACATCAAGAATATTATTAAATAATCCCACCAAAACGGCAAATATTGACTTAAATGTAGAGACGTGTATAAAAATATACTTGACTTGCAAGTTAAATATAAATCAAAATTTTAATTAAAAGATGGTAAATTATAGTAAAGAGCAATATACTTTTTTCACTAATATGTATAGTATTCAAATTTTATTACAATATTATAAATTTATGTGGATCATGACATTTTATTTTATTCTTGTAGGAAATTGAGTAAACTAATCA
This sequence comes from Lactuca sativa, assembly GCF_002870075.4. Taxonomy (NCBI): domain Eukaryota; kingdom Viridiplantae; phylum Streptophyta; class Magnoliopsida; order Asterales; family Asteraceae; genus Lactuca; species Lactuca sativa. Next base: position 54,267,263 of record NC_056629.2, on the reverse strand, counting down.
CATTTTAGTTTATTTTTAAAAACTAGGTTATAATCCGTGAAAATCACGGTCGGTATATTTAAAAATTTTATATAGATAAAAAAATAATAAATATAAAAAAACTAAGATATTGTCGATTGTAAATAATTATGAATTAATTTGTTAAACAAAATAAACATTATAATGTTATTAGGATATGATTTTGTATTTTCAAAATTTGAATTGAATTTGATTTGTTACAAAAAAGAAAAGGAAATAATAAAAATCATAAAAAAATGTTACGTGTCAAAGATACGTTCTAAAAAACTGATACGTGTTATTTTTAGGTTTCATTTATTAAAAGAGATAGATAATACCCACCATTTTCTTGAGAAAAAAAAATAACCCAAGCCTAATGCTATATATATGGGGCCACTCAAAAACTGGAATAAGCATTTCGGAAAGTCAAATTCGGAAGCTCTAGCTACCAGCATTTTGGACATAGATTTTTAAGCTTATCTACCATGGATTCAACAAAAGAGTCGAGTTCTACTTGTTAATGTACTTGCATTTTACTTTTGAAACATTTTTATGTATTTTGGAATGTGTAGATTAAGTTCGGAATACGAGGAACCGAATATCTAAATTTTGTATGTTTTTTAGTTTTAGCTATATAAGAACGATATAACTACTTGAAAATGTGTTAGTGCCACTTTTTTAAGAGGAAATAAGTGTTTATTAACCATTATAAGTGATTCTAAAATAGTGGTATCATTCCGGATACATAGAACATAATAGTCAGAATACGAAGAATAATTTTGGAATGATGGTCTGAAATTATACTTACACTCTAGAATAAAACTTATTTATTTTTTTTTATTCTATTTATAGGAGCTTTCATAATTGAGTTCGATAAATGTAAAAGCAAATTAAAAAATGTTATAAATATTTTATTTTTATGGTACTATATTTAAATGTTTTTTTTTTTTTTTTTTTTTGCAGATAAAAAATCAAGATGTTGAATTAGAAAAAAGAATAATAATAAACCACCAAGGACACTTATAAAATTAAGAACGAAATCAAAAAACGTGTTAAAGCTTAAATTGAAACCAAATAGAACTCCGAAAAGATGAGACCAGAGCAAGCTTAGAAGAACCTGTTATTTTAGACTAGTTGTCAATTTATAATTTTGGTTATGAATACATTTTTGCAATTTGGTTTTAATTTTGGAACATTCCTTTTTTTAATACGTACGTTAATATTTTTAGTTTCAGTCTTTGACATCCAATGCCTCAAGTGATGAGGATGCATTGCTAATTGAATATGAGATATCACATCTTGAAGACATGTAACGTCTTGTTGATACGACTGTAGTAGAAATGATTTGTGATTATCAATGTGCAAAAGTACTAACGGTAATACTGTGCAAAAGTACTAATGGTAATACTGGAGATCGCATTATTGTCTTCTATGATCGACGAACATAAAAAAACTAGCATTGTATAATATGCAAATATTCCTTATTATGATGTCTGAAGATATACGATAGTTTTTGAACACGATGGACATCCTTGAAGAAGCACGTAGGAAAAGTGCAACAATAGAAGAACAAGTGAAAATGATTAATAATGGGTTTTTTCCTAATTAAGAATTGTATGGAGTTGTTTGAAAATCATGTAGACACTATCATGGAAATATACTCTAATTCTAAATATTGTAATGTCATTTTAATATTAAACTAAAATATGTACCAAAGGGCCTTTGACCTAGTGATAAGTGTGACTCTCGTAATTGAGAGACCATGAGTTTAAGTTTCGTTGGAGACATAAGTGGTAATTAGGAGTACATTAGTTTTTCGTTCCAAAAAAAAAATTAATTAAAATAAAACCACTAAAATATGTAAAAGAAATAGTATGGTTTCCTAAATTGGCAATGTTTTTCATTAACATTAGTTAAATGATCATTACATTGGATTCAACTAATCAGGTAATTGTAAGGGATACATATTTTGTTTAGGGTCGATAAAATCCCCTCTAATTCTAACAACATCTATAAGATGGTCGTGTTCTGCCTAAACCTTATCAATCATTGCATTTGCATCTCGAATCCACTTCTCAACTTCTTTGTCTTTTTCAATAGTTTTAGCAACCCATTTTCTTTTTCATTTACTTATTCTACTTGATCATTTGTATGTTGTTTGAGTGTATGAATGATTTTAGTCCCTTTCATTGGCTTCTTCAGTGGTCGTCATAGCTTCAATAATTTCATCATGCATTATATCTAGGAGTGGGAAATTTGGGCCTTGTAAAAACGGGTTATTATCTTAACAAACATAGCAATCTTCTTCTTCACAATGCCAAATATAAAATTCAGATAAACTCATTCTCATGTCTTTACTTTACTAATGTACTTCGTCTACGATGGATGGTAGTTACATATAATAGTGTGATGTTTCAGGAAATTAGAGTGTATCCGGAATATGTGCAGGTGACTATGTGTCCGTGAGTCCAAAATGTTAGGAATCTATGACATGGATGATTGATTTGACTTTCGGAATGAAGTAAATCAACCCCAACCATGGACTACTCTAAAAGAGATCACACTCTTTCAGTCTTGGATAATTTATTGAGGATGATATGACTATCATTGGTCTCCCGCATCTGATGTACAAATCATGATGGGTTTTCCTAAAAAATATGTTTCACATGAATGATTGATTTGATCTTTGGAATGTCAGTCTGAACTGACAGTAAATCAAGAATGACTTAGTATAAATAAGAGACTAAAAGTTAAGAACATACGCAACTCTGCAATTGCATGATCCTTTAGTCTTGGATAATCATTTACGATAATATGGTTGTCATCCGTCTCCTACATCTGATCTACACATCACGTTGGGTCTGCTTGAAAAGTATGTTTCACAATGAGTTATATTGTAGAGAGGATTGAACAGAAGAAGAAATGAAGATTAAGTTTATATGTTGGTGATTTTAGTGTCACCATGTCATTTTATGTAACTGGAATTAGCATGTGAGTTAAGGGGCTTCATAATCTGTACTCTAATTTTTTATGTAACTGGAATTAGCATGTGAGTTAAGGGGCTTCATAATCTGTACTCTAATTTTGTGTACGGGGTGGTGCGGAGTGCATGCATGTATAAGATCTAATTAGAAGTCAGTTCGACGACTAGTCAAGGGTCGGGGGGCAGCGTCCCTTTGGCGGGGTCCAAGGGGCAGAGCTCGTGGCTGGGGTCCCGCAATCCAAGTTTTGGTAACCCTAAATCCACATTAAAATCTGAATTACCCTGACTTGCTTCCAAAGTAACTAATTTCGGCCCAACCCTAATCTTGTTTATTAATAAACGGCTCTTCCTCTTGAGAAGAAAAAACCATGAAATTTAGCTCTCGTTTTCTTCAAATTTTCACAGATTCTTTCTAGCATATTGGCTTACGATTTCTGTGCCTAGAACCGTAAGTGTCCACTTGGATTATCCTTGGCTGGATTTCTTGTAACACAGGCATATGGTAGAAATATCAGTTCGGAAAGTGTTCTCACGATCCAAGTTGGTATTCAGATCTTCACCACAAACCCTAAACTTCCCGACATTATAGACATAAGATCAAAGGTGAAGATGTTTATCAAAATTTATCTTATCACAAGATCGACAGCGATATTTGTGGATGAAGATGAACAAGTAATTTTTGTAGCTAGCAAATAATGGGGTTGATTTTCCATACGAACGAACATGCTTGGAATCTATTAAAAGATGTCCTGTATTTTTAAATTATGTATTTTGTTATTTGTAGGTTAAATAATTTTATGGCATTTGTAAATGATTATATGGTATTTCTAAATTAAGTTTTTTTTGTTTATAATATGTAAAAAATAATAGGCCAATAATAATTTTCATTAGTCACTCAAAAATCGATAACATACATAATTAATTGCGATAAAAATAAATATTCGGGTACATGGGGATTAAAATGACCATCAATGGGTTTGGTATTTCCCATTCTGATGGAGGGGGAACAACATACACATTTTGCGTTTGGTATGTAGTTCTATGATGTTTAAATAACTTGATACTGCAATAGCATGACTACATGCTATACCAAGACCATGCCATTTCTCATATGAACTTGTAGGATGGTTCACATCTATGACACAATTTGTTTTAAATCAAAATTTTGAAAAATGTCAAACGGGAACAGAGATGGGATGTTGCTTTCCTGCTACCGAACAAACTTTTGCATCCTCCTATGAAGCACTATCTCTACATATGGGGTAAGTACATTAGTCAACCTCCTGAAAAAAAAAACACTATTATTTATGGTATTTTTACAACCAGTGTTCTAAAAGGCGCGTCATGGCGTGAGGCGTGGCTCCGCCGTTACGAAAAGCCTCATAACGTTGCTGTTAGGCGTGGCGCGTGGCAAGGCGTGATATGGCACGCCATGGAGTGTTATGGCGCGTGTTTTTTCGTTTGAGACACGGTTTTTTGCTCTTTGTTATGTCTTTTCTAATCAGAGATACAAGTATTGTGGTTTTTGTTAAATTTTTGTTACTAGTTATTGATCTAACACTTCTAAAAAGTAGTTATATTTAATATAAATTTATATTTATGTGGTAATATAATTTTGAATTAATACAAAATCGCCGCCTTACATCACGCCTTGAAAAACGTCATGGCTCGTTATGCTTGAGGCTTAACCTTGCTGCCACGTTACGCCTCACGTCATTTAGAACCTTGTTTACAACTAAATAATAATTCAGTTATATGTATGGTATTAACTACCATACTCCTGATTATGTATGGTATTATACTTTGTTAGTCCAGAGTGTATGAAGTCAAATTCCAGACCCAATACCTACCGACCACCACTAAATCGAGAATGAACATAACTTTTTCGGAATACCACTTTTTTTAGTCCGGAACGTACGGGTGTCAGATTCCGGAACCGATACTTACCAACCACCACCCACTCCGGAACGGACCCACAAACTCCGAAATATCATATTCTGGAGTAACCGGTAACTTTAGAAAACTTATAAAAAATTGGTTATTGATATCAAATTGTTCATTTATATAGGTTAGATTACTCAAATTCCATTTTTATCAAGAACCAAGGCCAACTTTTACCTATTGTTTCATATTTTAAATTTTTACTTCATATATATATATATATATATATATATATATATATATATATATATATATATATATATATATATATATATATATATATATATATATATATATATATATATATTTGTTTCATATTTTAAATAGTTTTAACTTAATGATGTCATATAGATAATAAAAGGAAATGATAAGTTGTATAATCTGAACAATCACGTCAACTCACTATGAGGGTTATATGGAAGGTAAATCACACAACATTAATAAGATTTTTTTTAAGTGTCAGAGTTTGAACCATTGACCACACGTGGAGAATTTTGTGCGCCGACCACTAGGCTATTATTACGGGGCTCCGACCGTTAATAATATGTCAAGAAATTATGAAATCCCTTTTGAAATATTGTTAAATCTATATATGTATATTCATATACTTATATTTATATGTTTATTTTTCTTTTTATATATATTATAATAGATGTTCTCATAATTAATATGGTTCATGATAGATGGTCAACACAACTTATTTAACTTATATTAAACCATATTTATTTAAAACTCTCAACTCTTTAACTTATATTTTTTTAATTGAATGTTTAATTATATATTATATATTGTTTAGTTCAATCTATTTTATTAAATTAAAAGTATTACAACTCAAACAATTTTTAAATTAAATTAGAACTATTTATTATGTAAAAAAAGTATACACCAACTGATAAGATAAAATACTAGTTATTTTATCAAAACCATTTTTATGTTTAAATTTTTTATTATGTAGAGATAATAGTTTATGTTTATAGACTTAGGTTATTATATTCAAAGTAATTATTCTGTTATTGTATGTATAAATATGGGTCAATCATTTTACTTATTTTAAGAAGGTGATTAATATATATTTTTGAATTAAAAATAATCGAAAAATACCGTCTAATTTAACTAAAATGGTATTTTAGTCAATTAATATAGATTTAATAAAGAAAATTTGCATATTTTAAGGGATCATTGATTTTATTAATTTTAAAAATCCGATTTTACAAATTATAAGATTGTTAATTCGTACATTCTGACAGAATATGATTGAGTATGTTCAAAAATAAAAATATTCTAGAACCATAAAGTAATAAAAATATTCTTGAACATATTTCTTGTAGAATAACAAATTCTCGAACCAGCAATTGAAGAATTAAAACAAAAATTATATTAATTCTTATAGAATACATGTAACAATTGCTAAAAATTACATTTATTGTTAAAGAATAAAACTAAAAAACTTTCAATTCGGGAAAAAACATCAAAATCTAACAAATACACTAATTTATTCTAAAAGAATAATGTTGTTAAGAGGCATCGTTCAAATTTCGTGGTCCGTTCTTCAAGCATCAGCTTCTGTGGAAACAAATCCAATGAATAAATTAGTGAGAAAATATCCATATTCCATTCCAGCATAATTTGAATCCGTGATTCCATTCTGATAGAATTGGAATTCATTTACCAATAATTATATTAATTCGGGGCATTCTAGCAGAATATGTTCATGATTATCATAAAAAATATTCTTTTCTGATAGAATACTATAGACAAATAAATACCATTCGGTTGAAGCATTTTAGCGAGTGCTTGGTGTGCATCAAAACAACTTACAATTTCGTGTAAAAATTAGACAATCAGAACAAATTCCCAATAAACCTAAACACATCGAGTCTATCAGAAAACCATTGTACCTTACATTCGTTTCTATCAGATTATCGTTAATCTATGCCTTGGAGCTTGTAAATGTAAGCAATTTTGCACAGGTTTCGTTCAATGTCATCATTCAAGACTGTATTTTGAATCATCCAACAGAAGATTCCTAATTTCGTACATTTTTATTGGGGATTTCCTTTGGGATGGATCAATAAGAAATCAAAAAATAAGAAAATCAGTTTTCAACAGTGCATTTGAAGGGTGAAGAGTCAACTAGTGGCTTGTTATTTCGCTCTAGATCAACAGGAACCTGTGATCGGCTTCAAGAAAGCAAGAAGAGAAAGAAGGGTGTGATCAATTAAAGAAGAGAAGAGATCCAATTTCGAGTTTAATATTGATACCTGCAATTTATTCTTGTGTGTGTGGCGTCGATAAAAGGTGGAGACAGAACAAGAGCCATATCTATTTTTAGGGACGTGATTGTTGAAACAAGAACCGAAGAAGGTACACAAAGAGAGCTACAATTTTTTTTCTTATTTCCTTGGCTCATGTCGATCAATTTTGCAAGAGGTGAAGGAAGGCGTGCCTATTCTCGTCGATTTTGACCAGAACCTGCGAATATGCGACGGGCCAAACGGTGGTTGTTGCCTTGATGGTCACTGCTTGCTATTGATTATGGAGGGAATGAGTCAATGACGGTTGGAAGAGAAGGGATGTGATTTTGGTGTCGACAAGATCCGCCGGTGACAGGCAATTGATACACCTTCCCGCCTCTTGCTTTAGCACTTGGCGGACCTAGGTAGATGGTGGTTTTAAAAAAGCTGATGGATAGAGAAACCCTAGGTAGCTGAGGTAAATGGTTACCATAATTATAGGATATTATTTGTGGAAACTAATTATCAAATTACCTATTTATCCTTATTTATTTATTTAATTATTTATTTTTATTTTAAATTTCGATTGGCCCACATTTATGCATACAATAGTACAATAATTACTTTAAATACCTAAACCTAGCTCTATGTTTATATCTCATAACTATAATGTCTCTTTTTCCATCTTTATATCTTTATTTATTTTATATTATAATAATGAACACCTTAATTTTTTAAAATAATGGCAATTATTATTGACTTGTAGTATCCTTTCATTTATAGAGTCGTAACAATATCAATTGTATTTTCTTAGAAAATGCATGTGTTGGAAGGTGTTTTTGATTCAAATATAAAAAGTTGTTGAAATATGTTTTGTTGCAGCAATGGTTATTGAAACTGTACTTTTCTTGCAGTAAGAATGTTTGAGATGAGAGGTAAACCTGAAAGACTCTTTCTGAAAGACTAAGAACTGTAATTGCTAGGGAAAGAGATTCCGAAAGGAAAAATAGATTATTTTTAATATATATCAAACATATATTGATTTCTATATATTATTGAAACTGTTATTAAATTTTTTTTCTATGACCAACGTCCCCGAGATCAACTACTTCATTAGGGTGTTTGCAAATCATACAAATGCCTCCTTTTAATCGTTCAATAGAAAATATACACATAAAATTTTGGTGTAAGCTAGTATACCCAATTGTACATCAGCTAATACCAAGGCCAAACTTGACGATACGAGGTCTCCTCTTGTTAACCCTACTTTACAATGTAGTCTTGCATAAAGTACCTTACCTTTAGCCAACCTAATAACACCTATGCACTTTAGCATATTTTCATTTTCATGCATGGCCCTATTAAGGCCTACTTTGGCGTTATTAATTAAGCATATAGGCACCATTAGTTGACTAGGGTTGGGGTCCCACCACAAGACTACTATAACACCTTGCTTTTATTTTCTAAATACTAATAATTTTATTTAATTATTTATATGGTATTCATACATGGAATTACAGGATTTAAATTTTTTATGATTGAAAAGGTTAATTATAGTAACAGAAAGGCTAGAAGGGTCAAATATCAAAATCTAGGGTTTAAAGTGACAACCCAAGAAAACCTTACCCTAATGTCCTTCTTTATTTAAGTCTTTTTTTTTAACCTTCTTCCTCTGTCATTTTATTGGTCAAGGGTTGCTAGGGAAAAAGGAGTGACACTAGGTGGATCATGGTTGTGGAAGGTATCTTTCCCATTAAGTTTATGTAAGCTTCATCATCCTCATGTGTTCTTAGGGTGGAGCCAAACATCAAACCTTCAAAATAGGTTGTATGTGTGTGTGATGGTGAGAGGTTTGGTGGGAGGGGTTCTAAACCCAAATCCTAACCATAGATGTGTAAGTATTTTCAAAATTGTTATTGTTTTGTTTAAGCAATATATCATTGTTTTGTAAAACTCATAAGAACTTGTATAAAACTTCTATGAGGACATATAACTGTCTAATTTTGTTCATGTTTAAATACGATAATCATATTCCAATCCTAATAAGGGCAAACGGTGCATTTTTTCTAAAGTTGTCAAAATAAAAACTAAATTTGACATTTTGTAGGTACTGCCTTGTAAAATTCGTATAAATTCGTAGTAAAAATGCACGGTTAGTGAGCCCCTACATAAATTGATAGTTAGTCGTCCAAAAGCATTCAAAATGTATGAACTTTGGAATTAGATTGTATGAATTTCGTCCTCACTACTAACAAATAGTTTCCCTACCTCCTAAGAAATCTTGCCTTCTTTTATTGCCCCGAGAGACTGAGTTTGTATGTCTACTACATCTTTTCCTAGTTTTCTCATTAGGAAAATTATCGTGTCAGTGCTCATATAACTACATTTTGATTCTCTCAGTTTTCCCTTCGATGACTTGATCTTGAATTGCAAAAGTAATAGCTTATATGATTGTATTTTGATACTTTTTTGAAGACGAGAAAGAGTCAGCTGCTTGAACTTGCCTTGATTAAATGAAGGATAGTTTGACATTGACACTGAATGAACTCAAATGTTGGAGAACCGATTAGATACATAGTCAAAGCCAATATAAATATAATTTCACACCGAAGCTTTTCCTTTCAAAGAGTTAAATCCATCATATATATGTTAGTAGTTCATAGAATGGACTTTTATATCCGGTATGGATCCGATATGATATATATTACCATCGGTTGTCCCTGATATGCAGCTGATATATGCAGACCACTACAACACTTGTAAGAGGGAATACTTCATTTAATCTTTTGAATTCAAAGTGTAAATCCGAACTTAATGGGGTCAAGGTAATAGGACAATGGTTATTGTGTATAGGATCATAATAAAGAAAAATGTAATGTATGATGGAATAAAGTAAAGAATAGTTTATATGATTCAATAGTTTGTAATTGGTTGTAGTTTTGTATGTTTAACTCGTGTTTGTTGTGTTATTTTGGTATTTGGTTATAGTCGACACTTTAAACATTATTCAGGTGAGTTTCATGATTTTATACATGATATTATGTTTTTACATTGTATGAACTCGTATGATATGATTCTATGTTTGACATAGCCTCCTTGTGAGGACATAACGTTGTTCTCATTATAGCAAAGAAATTGCATAGCCTTGTTCTCGTTAGAGACAAAGTGGAAAGTAACATGGTGATCTTGTTCACTTTAGATAAAAAAAGGAAAGTTATGTGTTTATGATAAAATGTGTAGATAAGTGTGCTCACTAAGTGATTCGCTTATCCACTGAAATTTAATATTTTTTCAAGGGTTCATAAGAAAAAGAGTTTAGTTTGACTGCTACGAGTTTTCGTGTCATGAATTTTAGAATATTAAAATTTTAAAGACTTTTGCTCATTGATTTTAAGACTCTTCATTTTATTTAGCTTCCAAACAAAATTTTTAAAGATTATTTATGATTTCACCTTATATTTAACATCGAATGTTTATTTAAATATTTCCACTTTTATTAATATATTTATAAAATATAGGTGTTATAAGACAACCGATCTTAGATAATTGTGTTTTTGTCTCATGGTCATCTAAGCGACAAACCTCCATCGCTTGGTTCTCAAGGTCGAGTATCATGGGGTCGCAAATGCAATTTTAGAAACATATTGGTTATGTAGTCTCCTTCGTTAGCTCCACTCCTTGCCTCCCATAGTCACCATCGTTTATTGTGACAATGTCAATGTTTATACATGTCTTCTAACCCTACGCAATATTAACTCGTCAACACTCGATCGTCACTTCAACTATGATCAAGTAGTTGTTAGTAGAGTTCAACTCCTTCATGTTTAATCCAATGCATAGTATGCATACATCTTCACTAAAGGGCTTTCACCATCATTATTTCTTGATCTCCGGTTCAGTTTGAACGTTTGGTGCAGTCATCCCGATGAACCTACAAGTCATGTTAGTGTATTAATATTGCATATTTAGACCCACTTTTGGGTTTATTACTATTTAGCCTAATACCGCCCTTTGTATGATGTATGTATATTTCTAAATATTGGATTGATCGGTTCATGGGGAAATAGTCAAACTTGATGCTATGGGCAGGAATTGTTGACCCCACTCTATTGTGGTCTTGTAAGTGCTTTACAATACCTTACATTTGCTCGATGCAGTCTCACTTATGGATTTCAGCTTATTTTCTTTTTTATGCATGACCATCATAGGGATCACTATAGTACCCCAAGGTCTATTAAGGTGGGTGCCCCGCTAAAAGATGATCCACCTCAGGCAATAGTGATTTTCGTAAAAGTAGCATTCTTTCATGGTTATCGAAGCGAAAGATTGTCATCTCTCAGTAGTAACAAAAGTATTTGGTGAAACATATTGGTTACATAATCTCCTTTATGAGCTCCAATCCTCGAATCCTAAAGCCATTATCATTTATTGTGATGATGTCAAGGTGATATACATGTTCTCAAACTCATTGCAACATCAATGTACCATGCACATCAAGATTGACCTTCACTTCGTCCGTGATCAAGTAGCTTTTTGAGGAGCTCGAGTCCTTCATGTTCCATCTAGTGCATGCTATCCATACATCTTCACTAAAGGGTTTTTTTGAATCACTATTTCTTGATCTTCGGTTCACTTTGGGCTTTATTAGTGTTTACCTCAATACGGCCTTTTGTATGATGTATATATATTTATGATTAATGGATGGATGAGTTCATGTGAAAATATTTAAACTAACACATACAAATGATTAATCGAAGGAAAGATCGCAGCATTAATTTCGTACTCTAATCGTGTGTCTGTATGGAAGCATATATCTTTGAGGATTAAGAAAATTATGCAATACGATAGCCAACTACAGTAGGAACATTTATGTTATAGTTTACAAATTTAACAAATAACAATCACATATTCTGATCAATGATTTTCCATGTTTCCACCTAACCACATTTTTCTCAATCCATATAACTCAAGTAACTGTCATATTAAAAGTAAGGACCAACATACGAAGTCCAATATGACCATAGTACAACTCTATTTTGTCCACCATCTATAATCAAGCGCAAAGTTTTATTAGAAAGTGTCGTCTCTTTTCTTACCAAAAATACTACGACCATATGTGGCCCTCATCAAGTCTATGATGAGACGGAATTGCAGGGTCACAAAAGAAATAATCGGTAGGCATGTCAACACAACTATTGGAATAAGAATCCTTGAATTCCTTTGGCCGAATACAATGTACAATGTTGCACCAAAAGCTACTATCATGGATGTGGTTGAGATGAACAAGGTAGCCAAACCAATTATCAACTTTGTAGGCAACTTGAAGAGAAAGTCTTGTTCAGCAAAACGTGCTGTGAGAACCGACAAAAATGTTAACAATGAAGTTACGGCTGCAAATAATGATATGGCATCTGATATCGCAAATATGGTGAAGGCTGTATTGTTGGTAAAAACGGGTAGTCCTGTGTCCTGATTGTTTCCTCCTGGCACTCTAATTGCTGCTGCAAACACAACAGTGACAATTAATGCAGCTGTGATGGTGTATGACTCTGCAGTGGCCTTCATCCATTTTTCTCCCTCAACCACCAAGTCCTTATGTTCTCTTGTAAACACCATTTGAGGTGTTTCATCGAAAGAGTTCCTTTGTATGATGTTCAAAGGACATACAAATCTTTCAACTTCCTACAAGATTATATGTTAACCATGATTGATAAATAATGTGGTCTTAAAATATCATGTATGCCGAATGAATTCAAATTTTGAATCATCAAAGGTTTCTACCTTAAACCATTGTAGTTCACGTTGAATCTGTAAAGCTGCTCCGGATATAAGGTTAAGTTTGTTGGAAGGTGCCAATCTTGCAGCCAAATGCAGGAGATTATTTCGAGAAGGGTCTTTGACTGTTCTGTATATATTCTTGTGTTCCCCCATTTGATATAGCATGTTGTAAATGTTTTCAGAGCGATTTATCACAGCATATTGAATTATGTTGTGACCTTCTTCATTGGCACTCGTAAGTGCATCTGGAAAATAAGACAAAATATATTCTACAACATCGTATGAATTTTGTCTTATGGCTTCATAAAGTGGATTCATGTAATATTGATGGTAACACATGGGGTCATTCCTGAATCTTATCAAGTCACATACCGAAGCTAATAGTAGAATAGCATCAAGATGTGTTCGAACTCTCTCTTTAATATATGGCCACCCTGCAACATAGACGTAAATGAGCATCTGAAACAAAAAAAAGGACCTTTTTTCTTCTAATTTTCTTATAGAATAATGGTAATTATCGGTTCTTCTTACGTAACATCTTAAGGATTAGAGGTAAAAGCTTGAGGATCCAATAAATCCCTGCATTAGGCGATAGAAAGTTTGTTAGTATGGGGTTATGGAAGTAAAAATTTACTAAAACATAATTAACTATAATAAGTATTGTTGTGTGTTCACCAAATTAGATAAATGGCGATTGGGGAGTGCAACACAAAAAAGTTGTCTATAAAAAATATCAATTCATGACCTACCAACATAGAATAGGCTGATAAATTTTCCAACCCTGGTACCACATTTCTCAACCGTATAATCAGATGCGATAACCACAGCGCTTTCTATTTTTGAGTGTAAAATACCAGTCCCTTGAACACAGAAAATTGTTGTACATCAAGTTCAATAGAGAGACCTTGTAATATAGATTGAGAAGATAAGAAACATGCATAATCAAGATAAAATCAACAAACTTGAAAATTCTTCCAACATATTGAGTTCGCGTGGGAAATTTAGAAAAATAGCCATCAAAACAGCATCACCATGCAATGTTTTGTAACGGCCTAGCAAATCACACGCCAAACCTACACATTTTTCAAAGTTTGTTGTTTCATTTAAGTGGTTTTTTTTTTTTTTTTTTTTTTTTTTTTTTTTTTTTTTTTACTACTGGAATCTGAAACCAATAGACACTTACGGAAATCTTTAGACGAAATAGCAGTAACTAGAAGCTCATCGCCACCTGAACCAGAAAACAGAGTACCCATCTCTAGGTCATTACCGATGTGTTGCAACAGATGCTGAGCTGTCTCTGTATGCATATTAGATAGAGCTATGGCTAATGGTGTGTGACCCTCGTTGTCCTTGGCGAACAATAAATCTGGGTTTCTTCCCACCAAGATGTCAGCAGCTTGGGTGTTGCCAACAATGGCAGCAACATGAAGAAGTGTGCTTCCATCTGAATTTCTTAGATCCAACAGTTGTGTGTTCTCCGGTGTCTTTTCCAGCAGTTTCTGTAATAGGTCCGCTTTCTTGGTAGCACCCACTGCTACATGGAGTGCTGTGTTTCCATTATTCGTGATTTTGTCTATCACTGTAACTTCTCCGTTACTCAAAATGAGATCAATGACATACGCACGTACTCCTACAAGTGCTTGGTAGAATAGTTGGTGAATCCCTGCTCTTCTTTTTTCTTCTTGTTTATCTATAATTGCATAAATTGGTTATGAATTAAGGTAAACTACAAGATAGATTAAAATATGTGTTCTTCTAAATATAATCAAATATAATCAATAGGGACATTAAAGTGTTAGATAATGGAGTTATGTTGCTTCTCAAATGACAATTACATAAGAATATATAGAGAATACCAAAAGCCTAATGGCTAAATCCTAAATGGTTTGGGCCTAAACCCTAATCACTAACATCCCCCGAAGTTTGATTGGGTGGAGACGATTGATCTGGAGAAATAAATAGAAGAAGAAAACATAAAAGATAGATGAAGATAGCGGCATTGGCGGTGGAAGAGCTCTAACGATGACGGCTAACAGCAACAGCTCGTCGGAGAAGGAGAGAGAAGAAGCGACGGTTAGCAGGAGTTCCTTCGTATAAGAAGAGAGGAACGACAACAATGACGATCATGCAACTGGCGGCAGAGGAGTCTACAGAAACGCGGTGAAAAAGAAAGAGGGTTCGAGCTGCAGTGGACGGAGCAAATTCAAACGAGATCGGTGGCTACAATATTGATAGAGAAAGAGATAGTTGTAGATCAGAGACTACTCAGTCGAGAACATGCCATCGGAGAGAGGCAGCCGCAACATCAGAAGGGGCTGAATCGGAAAAGAGATCTGAAGAAGTGGCCGGCCGAGAGGAGGAGGCGGAAGGTGAGAAGGCAAAAGTAGAAGAGGCAGTAGAAAAGTCGATGAAAGGGTTTTGGTTTGGTGTCAGCCGGATGTTTTATTATTTTGGCGGAGAAGATAATCATGCAACCAGCAGAAGGGGAGTCCGGAGAAAGGTAGCGAGAAAGAGCTCGAGCTGTGGCGGACGGAGCCAATTTCAGCGAGATCGGCAAGTGCAATGATGATAGAGAAAGAAACGACAACAAATCAGAGGCTGCCAGACGGAAAAGGTGTGGTCGGAGGGAAGCAATAGCAACATCAGAAGGGGCTGAACCGAAAAAGAGATCGGAAGAAATATTTTTAGTGATTATACAGTAGAAGCTATATTGTGCAATAGAACATATTCTATTATATTAGTAGTAGTTATATGCTTTGAGGAAATATAAGCTCCAAATAATAATCATAATTAAATAGAAGTATATCTTCTAGCTGTCCCATTATCTAAATAAAACATGGATTAGCAAAGAAGAGATTGTACCTTCAAATCGTTGTGGAAGACCAACAGGACCAAAGGTAGTCTGCAATGGTGGAGGACCATATATAATCTGCAATTCATCCCAAACATCTTTTGCAGTGAAATTCACATTTGTGTGTTGCATTAATTTGTTTGTGAGACGATTCAAAACATACATGAGTGTTTCTTCCGTGAGTGAACCAAGAATCCATCCTTTAACCAGGGCATCTGATCTTGTCCACAGCCTGTGAGTGTGATGATCATCCACTTTCTCCTTTCCAGAAACATCAGTTTGAGGGCTTTTGAGTGTTCCATCGATGAAACCAAACATATCATGACTCTTTAAGAGACACACCATCTGAGTTTTCCAGATAGCGTACTTGTCCCTACCACTCAGTTTCACACTAATAAAGCTTGCTGCTGAAAGATTCGATGGGTATGGGTATTCCTCTTCTTTAATTTCTACTGTGGCATACTGATTAGAGCTTGAGCTTGCCATCTTTGTATATTCTTTTTTGGTTTCTTGAATCCTCCTTTTAGTTATCTTCTTACATATTTAAGCTACAAAGATGACGTTGACTTGTTGTGCTGGCAAAAGCCACGTTATGATTGCTTGCTACATGAAGCATGATGGAGATGACACGGAGATTGCATCCTCCCCACCAAATTCAGCCCCACTTATCAAATTACATTTAGTAGATGTTAAATAATATTATCTTAATTCAGTTTTTGTTTTCATATAATGGTTTTCAACATATGTTCAACCGTGTCCTGTTAAGTAGATGTTCTTAGCTGGAAGCTGGAGATTGTTAATACTAGTTATGGACACAAACATGTGAACCTGATGGGTACCCATATGCTAAAATAATATTATCTTCTTCTTTTTTTTTTTTTCTTTCTGTAAATCCACCTTCTATCTGTAATTGTTTGAGATTTGATGCCCCTTTCATTGATATGAGCTAGAATATATACAAGATTACAGGGGGGATAATTGAGGAAAGTCTAATCACCTAAAGAGCTAATTTAGGAACATATACTGTACAGTAAATACAAAATATACAACATAATTATGCTGAAATTATGGCTGAAATAGTTCTCGCTAATACTCCCCCGCATTCGAATCGGTAGGTGGTCGAATAGAGAGACTGGAGCGGAAACGGGTGAAGAGCGACGTGGCAATCCGTTTGTGAAAATATCTGCATATTGGTAATCTGCTGGGATGTGAAGGACACATACGGAACCCATACGTACTTTTTCTCGAACGAAGTGGATATCGATTTCAACATGTTTTGTGCGTTGATGTTGAACTGGGTTTTGTGTAAGGTAGACCGCTGAAATGTTATCACAGTATATGATTGTGGCCTGGCGCAACGGGAGATGGAGTTCAAGAAGCAGGTTGCGAAGCCATGTTGTTTCAGCGGCTGTATTTGCGACGCCTTTGTATTCAGCTTCGACACTTGATCGGGAGATAGTAGGTTGACGTTTGGATGACCATGAGACAAGGTTGTCGCCAAGGAATACGCAGTAGCCGGACGTGGACCAACGTGAGTCCGGACAACCCCCCCAGTCAGCGTCAGAGTAAGCGGTAAGTTTAGTAGACTTGGAGGGATTGATGTGGAGGCCATGATTGGTAGTGCCTTTTAGATATCTCAGAATGTGTTTTAAGAAATTGTAGTGCGGTTCTCTTGGTGCATGCATAAAGAGACAGACTTGGTGAACGGCGTATGCAATGTCGAGGTGGGTAAAAGTTAAATATTGGAGAGCTCCGGCGAGGCTACGGTATAGAGATACATCTTGCATTGGGTCGCCGATGGTGGCACTAAGTTTTGAGTTGGTGTCGGCGGGTGTAGCGCAGGGTTTGCAGTTTTGCATGTTGGCCCTGTGAAGAATGTCATTAACATATTGTTCCTGTGAAAGAAATAATCCTCCATTTTTGTGTTGAACTTGAATGCCGAGGAAATGGTGGAGAGGGCCAAGATCGGACATTGCGAACTCTTTGGATAAAAGATCAATGAAGTACCGAAGAGTAGTGGTGTCAGATGCAGTCAAGATGATGTCATCGACATAAAGAAGGAGATACGCCATTGTTGAACCGTGTTGGAAAACAAATAGAGAAGTGTCACTGTTAGTGCTTTTGAAACCACATGTTTGAATGTATGTGGCAAACCGATGATACCATGCCCGTGGGGCTTGCTTGAGCCCATACAGTGATTTTTGTAATCGACATACATGGGTTGGGTTTTGCTTGTCTACAAATTCGGGAGGCTGAAACATATACACAATTTCTTTGAGGTCCCCATGTAAGAAAGCGTTCTTTACATCAAGTTGATGAATAGGCCATGATCGTGATACAGCAAGACTAAGAACGGTCCGAATAGTGGTAGGTTTCACGACAGGACTGAATGTTTCGTGGCAATCTATTCCGATTTGTTGAGATTTTCCATTGATGACCAAGCGTGCTTTGTATCTCTTAAGATTCCCATTAGCGTGAAATTTATGACGGTAAATCCACATGCACCGTATAACATTAGCATTGTTGGGTCTTGGTACTAATTCCCATGTGTTGTTATCTATTAAAGCCTGGTATTCATTAGTCATAGCGGAGTGCCAATTTGGATCAGATAAGGCATATTTGTAGGATTTTGGAAGTGGGGATATGACTTTATGGATTGTGGTGGTATGAAGGTTGAATGGTTGGGTTGGTTTTGTGATACCAGATCGAGAGCGGGTTGTCATTGGGTGTTGAAAAATTGGTTGTGGGTGGGTGGATTGTTGTCGTGGGTTTCGGCGAGTGTAGGTCAACGGGTAATGATTGGGAGTGGTTGAGGAGGTTTCAATCGGAGTAGGCTGGTGTGGAGAGGTGGTATGAGTGTTTGAGGTGTTTGGTGGTGGTGAGGTTGGCGGTGTTGGGTCGGCTGGGATAGTAGGTTGGTTATTTGTGATGTGTGGTTGGTAAAGAAGTGGGGATGGGTCAGTGTCAAGGAAAGGGTAGTTATGTGGCTGTGTAGGTGTGGTATTGGCGTAGGGAAAGGTATTTTCATCAAATGTGACATGACGGGAGAGGATAATTTTACCCATAGAGATGTCAAGGCAGCGATAGCCTCGGTATTGGGCTGGGTAACCAAGGAAAACACAAGGAATAGATCGTGGGGAGAGTTTGTGTTGGCGTGTGGCGTTAAGATTAGGGTAACAAGCGCAACCAAAAATTCGTAGGTGGTCACATGTGGGATTTTTGAGATAGAGAACGGAGGTTGGGGTACGGTTGTGAAGTATTTTGGTGGGTAGGATATTGTGAAGATAGGTGGCAGTGTGGAGGGCATCGACCCAAAAGGAAGGTGGTAGAGAGGCGTGGGTTAAAAGAGATAACATGAGTTCGTTGAGACGACGAATCATGCGTTCGGCTGTTCCGTTTTGTTGGGAGGTGTGGGGGCAAGAAAAACGAATATGAAGACCGACAGTAGATGCAAAATGATGAAGCTGGTGATTGTCAAATTCTCCCCCTTTGTCACATTGTAGAGTTTTGAATGTAGTGTTGAATTGAGTTTGTATGTGTTTGTGAAAGTGTGTTATCTTTTCATGGGTTTCAGATTTGTATTTGAGTGGAAACACCCATATAAAATGGGTGAAATCATCAATTAGAATGAGATAATACTTAAAACCACTGTTGCTTCGGAGTGGTGATGTCCACAAGTCGGCATGGACAAGGTCAAAGGGTTTTATTGTGGTGGATGTGGAGGTAGGAAAAGGTAAGCGTTTGTGCTTAGTAATTTGACAAGATTGACAAACAAAAGAACGATCAATTTTATTGCAAGAGATATGTTTATTTGAACTAAGAAAATCCATTACAGAATGTCCTGGATGACCTAGTCTAGAATGCCAAAAGGATGAACTAGATGAAATAAAAAAAGAGAAAGCTAGAGCTGTTTCTGGCTTTGTGAAGGGGTAGAGGTCACCATCGCTATTGTGCCTCTTTAGGAGCATCCCAGTGTTGAAGTCCTTTATAGAAAAACCATAGGAGTCAAATTCAACAGATAAGTTATTAGTTCGACAAAATTGACGTACAGATATTAAATTTTTGATGACGTTGGGTGTGTGAAGAATGTTTTTGAGATGAAATGGTTTATGTGGGTTTGGTAAAAGGGAGTGACCTGATCCAATGACTGGCACTTGATTACCATTTCCAACAAGTACCGATTTTATAGATGACATACTTGGAATTGAGATTTTACCTGCATCCCCAGTAAGATGAGTTGTTGCTCCTGAATCCATGTACCACTGTTCATCGTTTGGGTCCAAAGTCATTGCCGAGAAAGCTGCTCCAAGTTCTGATGGTGTTGGGTTTTGAGCATTCTAACACTTCCTAAGTGTACATGCAACCCTAAATACCTTGGATCTATGTTTTCTCTATTATACATGCAAATAAGAACATCCAAGGTATTATCCTAATCTAGCATACAAAACAATAACTATAGCAAGATAGAATACATACCTCTTTGATGTAGAAAGTCTTCATGAAGCTTGAGTGCCTAGTGCCCCAAGTGTGACACCTCAAATGGTTCACACAACACCAAATACACATGGAATGACTTGAGAGAAACCCACACTTCATGAAATCGGCTAGCCCTTCTAGTACACCCACTAGTGCCGATTTTGGTGAATAATATGATGCTTATATAGTGTTACAATTAGGGTAAACTCTTAATTGTCATGGCTTTCCATTTCCTTGGATCCATGGGTACAAATACACCATGGAGCATCCATGGAGCATCATATGGGTTTTGGCCCAACTAGATAATCCATGGAGCATTAGCCCACTATACAAGTATGGATGATTTACACAATCAACCCATATATTTAATTAGTCTTCTTTTGATCACTTAATTAATCCTAGATTAATTCTTGATCAATACTAATTAAATAATCTTATTATTCTTATTATTAATATACTAGAACTTATAATATATTAATAACCATAAGTGTCTTATTTCTCTCATTATAGTCTATCCAAGTGCATGATGCCATGCAACCCAAATGGACCATGCCGGGTCGGGTCAAGTCTTACCAAATATAGTTATGGACTTAGACATTAATCCAACAGTCTCCCACTTGGATAAGTCTAAAACTATTATTGCGAATGACTTCAAGAACCGACCGGCAATCGTAGCTCTCAAAAAGCTTCTGTCGAACTCTGACCTTGTAGATGAACTCTGACCTTTGTCAGTGACTTGTCCATTAGATAAGGGATCATATATTCCTCCATTCTAGATATCATATGGACTGAGACATGGATTATAATCATTCTCTCTGTCCATTTGTTGTTTCCCGATTTCCGATTTATGACGACTGACTAATTGAACAAATCAAATCAGTCCTGGCCCGGCCGAGCACTTCCATTTGTCATCATCAAATCATCGAGGGGCCCACAGATATCGCTTTTATCCCGAAGGTAAAAGGAATGGATAAACTTCGACTCATATGGCTTGTTCTACTACTTGTTGAATCATACACAAAAGCACGTTTTATAGCACCGAGTTACCAAATGCGGTTTCGTGCAATCAATGTACTATCAACTCATAGTAACAACTCATATCTCTAGGTTTAAAGAACATAAGATATTATCGTCTCATGATCACTCGTGATAAAATCCATGAAGTGATTCCAATGAGCGCGGGTTGAATCCAATACTCAGAACTTATGAGCACTCATGATTGTTGTAGCCTTGTCCAACACCTTAGACCTCTACAACCCATCATGACAGTCTTAATTCATATCTACTTCCAACATATGACCGACTGTGGATGGTTTGAATAACTTAGTCATTCCGGAAGAACAACCTAGTTTATTCGGGAAGTCAAAACATGCAAAGTGAAACACAATAATAATTGAATCCAATATGGTCTCAGAACTTATGAATATAAATAAAACACCTTTTATTTATCACCATATGATTACACATTATTCATTGTATACTGTTTCAGCTATCAACTTTATTCTTGAATTTAAAACAATAGTTGTCCCATGCTCCAAGCATGTACACTATGTTTTCTTAAACACTAGTCATGCCACACACCAAGTATGCATACTATGTTTGTCTATGATCCTTACTTTGTGAACTAGATCAATTGAACATAACTTCAATGATTCTCTTTTCACACTCCCAAATCCTTACTGCAAATGCAAGAATTCCAAATTCATGCCATTTACTGGAATCTGTCAGATTCTAAACTTATATGCATTGATCCTCTTGTAATGATTATGCACAAAGTCATAAAGACTTGACAACAAACATTACAGATCATTCCAAAGGAGATCAACTCCTTGGAACCATCCTTCTTGCATTAAGTTTCCTTAATCTTACACAGAGTGAAAATTCTAACTTTGAAACATTTCCAGATTCCATTTTGACTATCACTTCTGAACAAGAGTTGCCTCCTTACAGACTATGTCAATATGGTCCTTCCAGAATTATCACTATACTTCCAATTGTCCTTGAGCAACCAATCTTTGGTAAACCTTAGATTGTCCTCGACAATTGTTTAATCCTTTTAGTCATATCCACTTCTAAACCTTTTCCCTTCTTAATGCCCCAGGCATCTGGAAAATTTTAGAATGGATGAATATAGCACATGTAATCGATCCTATATCCGAAGCATATGGGAAACGATTCATGATGTCTCACATAAAGACTAAACCAGTCTTTTGCTATAACATTTCCATTTCAATTTGCCAAGTTCTCATAATTCAGATTATGAAAAGGGATGCCGTAATCATAATCGAATTTTAGAACGCAAATAATGGACCCGTATACAGAATTTCCTTATGTTGAGCCATTCCAACATGAAATTCATATATATCCTTGACTAAATGATTAAAACCTCATGAACTAAGCTTATAGATTTGAGATGAAGTATAATTTCCTCTCCCTTAATTATAGCAAAACAACTCTTTCCCAATTGAAACTTTTGTTTTCTATAATTAACATTGCTAGCTTGCAATACTTAACATAATTATCATGCTCCCACTAACATGATGATTATTAGCATAACACTTATGCTCCCACTAGCTTTGACATGTACTCAGAAATCAGCTGGACTTCTAGAAATCAATACTTCATTGACTTTCTTACCAAAGTTCAGATTTCTGATGCTAGATTGTTTTGATAAATTTGTATCAAAATCATACACCTTCCCTTAGATAGCACACTTGTGAGTCTAAACAATTATGAAGAGGTATGCCGTAATCATAATGGTTAGACCTTTTTGCCACTTCTCACAAGTCCAGGTTAGTGTGCCGGTTAACCACACGCGCTCCACTAACGACTTTGAGAATGCAAATATCACAATTGCTATCTAGATAAAATCTACTTAGTGAAAGTGTTTCCTCACCATCATTTTCATGAATCGGAGAGAAACCTTATGACACTTAGATTTATATGGTGTATGTGTTCTTATCCATGTGAATTGTCAAAATCATAGTCACAAGACAAGGATAATGACAAACCCAAACCATATGGATTGAACTCAATCTTAACTTCTTGCCACCTGGCAGCTCAAGGGCCTGCCATTGCTTCCAAGTTGTTATGCAACACATTGAGAACTCTAAGAACTCATATGCAAAGTCAACTTCAACTGGAATGGGCACAGTATATGTCAACACAATAGATTATAAACCTCAAATTGTGTGCTAGAGAAGAACTTTAGGTTTTATTCTTGATTAGTTCTTGAGACTTTCAAGACCTTTAAGACTCCCACTGTCCTCTTGACATATAAGACTCCCTTGTCAAATATCAAGAGATAGTGCGGATTCTAATCAAGAAAAACACTTTACCCAATTGGCCTAAGTTGGTCTTTGTTTTATCCAAAACATCACAACTTACCAATTTCAAATGTACAAGAGTAGAAAACTTTTACTCTTACATTTGACAAGTGTTTTAAACCTTCTTTAAGACATGTCACTCAAATGACAATCTTGGAGTATGACTCTAAGACTTGTATTGGAACGAAGTATGACTCATCTTCTTGATTTAACCATTTCAACAATTCAAGATCTCTCTTCTTAGTCATAAGAATGCACTAAGACTTCCTTAGAGAACTAATTGTGCTATGGTTTCTTAATCATTAAGATGATCACAAAAATGATACTAAAGTACTCTCCCATCTTTTCAGATTTGAGAAACTTTTATCCTTCTGCCTAATTTGATTCTTCTTATTCGCTCTGCCATACATTGGAACCTTTTCCAATGTCTCAGAGTTACACTTAAGCTTGTAAGTATAATCATATTTACTGAGCTTTAGTAAACTATGGCGAATAGTCTTATCAAACTTTTGTGGTGGACTTAATCAGTGCACAAGAATGTGTACTGATCCCTTAGTCCTTTACTTGACTCACACATCCATGTGGCCGAGTAATTAGTCTTAATTTTCCAAAACTTGAAAGTTCTCATTCATCATGCTATACAACTTGCATGATTCCAAGTTCCGGTCCACTTGAAACTTGGGTGATGAGAATCTTTCCTTATTTGGTAAATTTAGACATTACCACAAATGAAGTAATCAATTTCATATTTCCACTCTTGCTATTAATGGAATCATATAAGCAACAATTTTTTTTCCTCAAATGCCATTGTAAGGATATTTTAAAATAAATAAAATCAAAAATTTCCTTTTATTTTAAAACTTTGCGGAAAAACTATCCTTACAATCCATATGAAAACTTGTTGTCATCTATTCCTAAGCAATATCTCATAACTCCTAAGAAGTAGCTCAAGAATCTGATTTTTCAAACTATGCGATAGAAATCCATCTACGCGATCAGATTCAGCATATTCTTTCTTTAAGTTTCTTCACTTTTTCTTTGATTCTTAAAACATCACCATGTGACCCAGTCACATCATGTATCAAGAATCTCAGAATAGAAACTTAACAGAGTTAGATAGTGGAATTTACCTGAAGTAGAGTCAAACTTATTGACTTTAACATCCTTAGGTAAATTTTGGCAGCTTCGTAACCAATGCCCCTTTCTTTGGCAATATAAACATATGGACCCTTTGATAAAGACACACAGGACTATCACAGACTTAGCTTTTTCTCTTTACCATTTGGTCAACCGAGTTGACTATGGCCGATCCCTTTCCATTGGGAAGAGAATGTTTTTCTGGATTTCCTGTGTCACTATTGTCAATGTCCATCAAGTTTTAGGAAGTTGATCTTAACAAATAGATAAGATCATTAAGGGTCTTGTCATAGTCTTTTTCATAGGTGTTCCAAAAGAACTCACTATGTGACTTAGAAAGTAGTTGAACCACCAACTTTCTCAAGACTTTGACACCTAACTCTCCCGGCTTGTCAATATGTGACTACATCTCCAAGATGTGACCACACCTAGACCTTGCCTTGCCTAATAGGGCCTGAGTGACCTTAAACTTTTCAAGAACTTGTGGGTTAGGGAGAATAATTTGAAGAGGTGAAGAAGTATGATATCCATGGGACATCATCTTCATTAGGAAACCTTGTTTCAAGAGATTTGGGAAGATCATAAGTGTCTAAACCAGACATCTTTTGGGAGATATTCAAGATAGTTGATTTAAAGTCCTTAATATGACACCCAATATGAAATATTAAGGCTAGGACCCAACAAACTATTTTATAACTTAGAAGAGGTATGCCGTAATCCAAGCGATAAAATATTTGAAGGTAGGTGAATGACGATTCACCAATTTCCACCAAGATAAACGAAATGTATTATTAGGTTTTAATTGGTTTTGAAACTCCTAGATCTTTGAGATTCATTGAACTGTTCAATGGCATGTTTCAATCTCGAGTGTGCCCTTCAGGTTTTGTGACTGGGATGCCGAGGATCACAAAACAAGGTGTGAAGTAACCATGCAAATCACTTGGTACCCTTAATAAATTACCCCTCAATCGATGTGCCGGTTAACCACACACGCTCCATCGATACTATGATAAATATTAAGTCACCCTTTACCTACCTTGTTAAGTCCAAGTTAGTGTGCCGGTTAACCACACACGCTCCACTAACGACTTAGACAAAGTGTAAAGTGTAATTTCATGGGTTAGCACCTTATTCACATTTTTCCTAAGTAACTAAGATTGGGTATTATTAAGAGTTTAGTTACTTAGTATTTTTCATTAATACTTTTAATGAAGGGAGAATTCTAGTCCTGTCAAACCCGTTCGGCTAACGACCCTCCACCAGTCAAGCAAGCGGTGGGTGAGAGTGGACACCCATTAAGTTGCCATTTTATAGGCAACAACCTTATACCCACCTTATAGACCGGCTTCGTGAATGAGGCGTACTAGCGGTAAGACTGACTTTACTCTTATACATATATATATTATTAACTTATAATATTATAAAGTATAAGGGTTGAATTTTAACTTTTAAAATTCTAAGGGCTAACTTGGAATTAAAGTATTCATACTTGAAAATTTTTCAAATTCCAAAACTTGAGGGCAAGTTTTGAAACTATTCAAAACTAATTAATTCCATAACCTATGTGTTTAAAGTAGTTTTAATCCAAAAACTCTTCAAGTTCCATAACTTGAGGACAAGTTATGGAAGACTTTAAACTAATAAAAGAACTAACTTTTTCCTTTATTTTATAACTTATGGATTTAATTATGGTTACATATTTTTCTTTAATGAAGTGACTCTTGAACTTCCATAACTTGAGGACAAGTTATGGAGTCATAAAAAATTATTCAATGACACAAGACTCTTCATTTTGTAACCATTGCCAACTCTTATGAATTTTATGAGTCTTTAATGTGACTCTTCATGTAACTTGAGGACAAGTTACACAAACACATTTTATACTCAACTCTTAGATTAAAATGGATTGAAAACAACTATTTCACTCAACATTTCTATTAATCTAAGCAACTCATAAGAACAAGATAATTCAAATCAAACTTTTTCATGTAATTAGTCTAAACCTTAAACTAATACAAAACATGAATCTATTGACAATTATCTTTGAAAATGGATTAGCATGAACATTACCACATCAAAAACAAGTTTATAAGTTCAAAACAACTTAGGGTAATGTTCCTAGTCCATTTCTAGCCAAAAAAACTCGAAAATATGCTGTCTGGGGGTCCAACTCGTCGAGTGCATGAACAAACTCGGCGAGTTGGATCGAATTCATCACTTTTTAGGCATGGACTCGTCGAGTCTCCTGATGGACTCGCCGAGTCTGATGGCCAGACAGCACCAGATTCGTTTTTTCAGCTTTTATTGCAGGTATAACAAGAAAACAAGCCTAGGCTCTGATACCACTGTTGGGTTTTGAGCATTCTAACACTTCCTAAGTGTACATGCAACCCTAAATACCTTGGATCTATGTTTTCTCTATTATACATGCAAATAAGAACATCCAAGGTATTATCCTAATCTAGCATACAAAACAATAACTATAGCAAGATAGAATACATACCTCTTTGATGTAGAAAGTCTTCATGAAGCTTGAGTGCCTAGTGCCCCAAGTGTGACACCTCAAATGGTTCACACAACACCAAATACACATGGAATGACTTGAGAGAAACCCACACTTCATGAAATCGGCTAGCCCTTCTAGTACACCCACTAGTGCCGATTTTGGTGAATAATATGATGCTTATATAGTGTTACAATTAGGGTAAACTCTTAATTGTCATGGCTTTCCATTTCCTTGGATCCATGGGTACAAATACACCATGGAGCATCCATGGAGCATCATATGGGTTTTGGCCCAACTAGATAATCCATGGAGCATTAGCCCACTATACAAGTATGGATGATTTACACAATCAACCCATATATTTAATTAGTCTTCTTTTGATCACTTAATTAATCCTAGATTAATTCTTGATCAATACTAATTAAATAATATTATTATTCTTATTATTAATATACTAGAACTTATAATATATTAATAACCATAAGTGTCTTATTTCTCTCATTATAGTCTATCCAAGTGCATGATGCCATGCAACCCAAATGGACCATGCCGGGTCGGGTCAAGTCTTACCAAATATAGTTATGGACTTAGACATTAATCCAACAGATGGTTCCAGTGGATTTACTTCTGTAATATGGGCTTGTGGTGGTCGACCTTGTCGTTGCTGTGTGGGAGGTGCAGGCCAAGGTGAGGCCCAACCAGGCTGAGTAGGATATGGGCATGGTGGCGGTGAAGCCCACCAAGGAGCGGCCCAATAAGGAGGCGGATAAGTGGACCATGAGGGGCTATTCTGGCCAGGAGGAAGATTGCGCCGATTGTTCTGGTGCACAGATTGTTGGCGACTAGGAGGCGCTGGATTTTCCCTGTTTTGAGAGCGAGATGGTGGGAACCGGCGATTGGAGTTACGTTGCTGGGAAGGACGAGTTTTGTTGGTGAAATCCCCACGTCTTGGTGGTGGGTTAGGTCCTGATTCATGATCAACAGTAGCAGCGACTTCCACAGGTGAGTGAGTATCTTGGGCTCGTTGTCTTTGATTCTCGAGTTGTAACATCGAACAGGCAGTATCCCATGTGGGATAGGTCTGATTGATGTAGGCGGCCACTGCGTCAAACTCAGAGGGCAATCCACGGACTAGTTGCAGGATGAGGTGTTTCTCGTTGACAGGGCACTCTACATCGTTCAGTTGCCCGGAGAGATCCTTCAGTCGTTGACAATACGCTTCAAGGGATGTCATGGCTCGAAGGGTCAAGTTATTGAACTCATGTTCTAGGGCTGCTGCTCGAGAACCTATGTTATTTAGGAAGATGTTCTGAAGTTTGGACCAGGCTTCGTATGCAGTAGAGGCTGGATCAAGGACCTGACCAAGAAGATCATCGGATATGGTCCCATAGATCCATTGAAGGACAATAGCATCAATTTCTGACCAAGTGTCATATGTTGGATCTGTTTTTGCAGGGGATGCTGTTCCGTCAATATGAGATAAAACTTTGTAGCCTTTTGCGTGTAGTTTGAACAAACGAACCCAGGAGGAATACGTGACTTTGGTGCCATCAAGTACTCTTACTTTGGTCTGTATGTTGGTAACAGTGTAAACGGGATGGATTGCCTTTGTAGGGTTTGTCTGATTTTCACCAGACATGATAAGACAGGGGGCTCCTGGAAAAAAATTAGAAAGGAAGAAGGCTGCACAGCCGTGGCTGTGAAAGAAATCAGTTTTGGTATTGAGCCCTTAGCTCTGATACCATGTAAATGTTTGAGATTTGATGCCCCTTTCATTGATATGAGCTAGAATATATACAAGATTACAGGGGGATAATTGAGGAAAGTCTAATCACCTAAATAGCTAATTTAGGAACATATACTGTACAGTAAATACAAAATATACAACATAATTATGCTGAAATTATGGTTGAAATAGTTCTCGCTAATACTATCTTCTTACATATATTTTTTTTGGTAAAGGAGGGCGTCACCTCCATTAAATATTCAAGCTACAATGATGGAGTTGACTTGTACAAAAGCGATATCTGCTAATTCATGAGGCAACATCCAAGATGCATCCCACCACCTAATCCCCACTTATAATATTACATTTGGAGGATGTTAAATGACAAATCATATATATTTTTTTACTTGTAATCCATATGATCAATATCAATCAATTTAGGTAAAGATAACAAGAAAAATAATGACAAAGAGTAAGTCGTCTTACTCTTTTATAATACTTATGCTAGTTAATTTGATCACTGCAACAAATTAAATCAACGTACCAATTCTTCTGGGAATGTTCACGCACTTGTAAGTGTGTAAATTGTGAACCAGGATGTGTCACGAAAAATCAAGAATACAAAGTAAAAGTTGTTAACGATAAAGGATAGATTATCTCTTATTTATTTAAGTTGATTTGTTTCCTTTTGTAAATCATTTATTTGTGTATTTATACTTTGTACAAATCAATAATAAGAATCGGTATTATACTTCTCATATGGTATCAGCCTAAGCCTAACACATCCTTCTTTTTCTCAACCCTACCCACGCCTCTCTTCTTCTTCTTCTCGCTTCGTCAATCGAGATCCATGGCTGCCGAATTATCAATGAGCACTCTTCTTCACATGCTCACAATTAAACTTACCTCCACCAATTATCTTCTATGGAAGAATCAAGTTTATCCAATCCTCTCTTATCAAAAACTCTTCCCTCATGTGGACGACACTTCTTCTTCCCCCTCTCAAACAGTCATAGCCGATGGGAAGGAATCCCCTAATCTGGTCTACATATCCTGACTCGAAAAAGATCAAACAATCATGCTTCTTCTTCAATCTTCTCTAACCGAGGAAGCCATGGCTGAAGTTATTGGTGTCACAACTTCTCGAGACCTGTGAACTACTCTCGAAAGGGCTTACGGCCATCACTCATTTGAACATACACAAAAATTGCGCAATTCTCTGCGCCAATTGAAGAAAGGTACATCATATGTCTCCGTTTTTGCTAAAAAAAATTAATTCTCTCTGTGATCAATTGACAGCTGTTGGACATCCGGTCGATTCTATGGACAAAACTTATTGATTTTTATGCGGCTTTGGTCCTTCTTTTGAGATGTTTTCTACTGCTTAACGGGCTATCCAACCACCGCCCTCCTTTGTTGATCTTGTCTCTCGGGTTGAAGGGCACGAGCTTTTCTTGGTTTCTCTTCAAGGATCTGCCCCATCTGTTGCCGCCTTTCATGCTCAACATCAGCCTTCTCAAGGTCGTGGTTCTGGTTTTGGCTCTCGGGGTGGTCGAGGTCGTGTTTCTGATTTCTCTGGTGCCTGAGGACGTGGGAAATGTCCTCCACACTATCAATTGTGTCGAGCTGAAGGTCATTATGCATCCTCTTGTCCAAAACTTGCCACTTTCCAACAACAAGCCTCATGTGATATCGATGCCAATATAACAGGAGCTTTTCAATCCACCTGCAATGTATCCGATCAAACCCTAGACTGCACACATGACTCCTTCTACATCTTATTTCTATCAAGCTCAGTCCTATACCAGTCATGACAAAGTCATCTTTGGCAATGGTACTATTCTCCCTGTCTCTCATATTGGAACCAATCATATCTCTCCTCATATTCCATTAAAAATATTCTTTTGGTTCCAAAATTATCCAAGAAACTTCTTTCTGTTAGCCAACTAACAGATGATTATCCCATTGATGTCTTGTTTTCTCGAAATTTTTTCAATCTCCAAGGATTCTAGGTCAAGGCAGGCATGATCAAGGTCTCTATATCCTGAGTTCGACATCTCAAGCACTATTGACCTCCACTTCCAAGCTCAAGGCTTCTTTTGAATTATGGCATATTCGATTAAGGCGGCAAATTTTGATACTATTTATGTTTTAGATAAAATTGGATATTTATCGGTTACTTCTATTTTACGAAAGTCAAATATTTGTTCTTCTTGTCAAATTTCTAAACAACATCGGTTACCTTTTGATTTGAACATGAAACGAGCTTCACATGTTTTAGATATGGTTCATTGTGACTTATAGGGACCCGCACTGGTTGAATCTAATAATGGTTACCGTTATTATGCCATTTTTATTGATGATTTTTCACGCTTCACTTGGTTTAAAAACCAAGAGCCATTTTTCACAGGTCATTAGATCTTTCTTGACTTTTGGTTAAACCCAATTCTCCACCAAGTTAAAAATCTTTCAAAGTGACGGTGGTGGTGAATTTATCAACCATCAAGTTCAATCCTTTTTTTTAATGAAAATGGTACTCATCATCAAGTCACATGTGCTTATACCCCTCCAAAAAAACAGTAGAGCAGAACGAAAACATCAACATGTCACTGAGACCGGTCTTACGACGTTATTTGGTGCTAATATTCCTGCTTCCTTTTGGGTTGAAGCTTTTGCCTCCGCCACATACGTTATAAGTCGGTTACCATCACGTATTCTCAATAATAAATCTCCCTTTGAGCTTATTTATGGCGTTACACCAAATTATGACAATCTTCAGGCTTTCGGTTGTCGTGTATATCCATATTTACACGATTATTTGGAACATAAACTTTAACCACGGAGCATTCCATGTGTATTTCTTGGATACGATACTTGTTACTGTAACATCCCGATTCCAAGGTATGAGATTTAGTATTTAAAAGCCAAGTTTCCCTTGGAACTCATCGAGTTGATGGCCTCAACTCGACGTGTTGAATGACTTTGGGTCGTGCATCTTTTTTTACTAACTCGACGAGTTGGAGAAGAAAACTCGATGAGTTGGTGGTTGTATGAGAAACCCTAAATTTTAGGGTTTGCACCCTATATAACCTCTTTAAGTCCTTAAGGTTGATCTTTTATCAGCCTCCAAACCCTAATATCGGCCTTGTAACCCTAATCTTCATTTCCACCTTATTGTGTGAGTTAGTGTGTGGTTTTTTGGAGTAAAGAGGGAGAAGATTTAAGGAAGGAGGCAAGGATCTAGCAAGCTAAGCTCACATCAACAGTTTGGCACTCTTTGGACCATTGTAAGTATTCAAGATCCGATTTTTCTTATCTATTTATGTAGCTAGATCTTGAGTTTGGTCCCTTTTCCTCCTTATTTTTGGGTGTTGCAATGGATGGGCTTCATAAAGTTTGTAACTTTATGAATCTCTAGGTCAAGGTGACCTTGGAGTGGGTTAGATCTGGTCCTTTTCCAATGTTTGATGCCATACATGGAGTTTAGGTCATATTTCCCCTTTTTGGCTCATTTTTTGTTCAAGACATGCATTGGACATCCATGTCTATAAAGCACCCACTTTTGGGATGTTTTTGAGGTTGGAATCTCTCCTGGATTAAGTTGGGTTCTAGATCACAAGGATTTTGTGCTTAATGGTTAAGCCTTTGAGAGTTCAAGCCTTATGGAAGGTTTTTTTTAGCATTTGGAGTAGTCCCAAAGGATAAAGTTGGAAACTTTATCCTTTTAGACACATTTGGAGTTTAGATCTGAGCCTTAAAGTCCCTGAAATCGAATGAATCAGCTGTATGTGTTCAGTTGCGAAAAACTCAGCGAGTTGTCCAGACAACTCGGCGAGTTGGCTAGGGTTTTCCCTGACTTTCTGAGTTCTGTAGAACTCTACAAGTCTAAGAGGTGCACTCGACAAATTGGGTCAACATGTACTGTTGACCTTGACCGTTGACTTTGACTTTGACCATGGTTGACCAAGTTAGACTTTTGAGGACATTTTGGGTATTTCGAGATTTTGATGGAATTGGTCACATGATGGTTGTAGGCATTTGAGTCGGGAGCCGAGATTCAGAGTTAGATTTTATCAGTTCAGCTACTTGTGAGGTGAGTTTTCCTCACTATACTTTTGGTTCGAAGGCACCAAGGCCGACCCATTGGTTTGATAACCTGTTATTGTTCATATATTGAGTATGATATAGATATGGATGCCAGTCTTGATATGCTAGTCTGGTAGATCTATAGGACTACCAGTGATACTATCTGTTTATCTATTTATGATATTATATGTTATATGTCGACATATTGTGTGGGTTGGGTTGTAGTTGTACTACTCCGTGCTGTAGCCAACAAACCCTGGAGTATGCCAGATATGAGTTGAGGGCCAGGGAGGTAATGCCATACTCATACTGAGGACTCATATGCATTCCAGATACGAGCTGAGGGCCAGGAAGGGCATGCCAAACATGTACTGAGGTCTTAGTGGTATTCAGTCCAAGGACTGACCAGGCCAGGGAGCAAGCCAGACATAAGTTGTGGGCCGAGGCAAGCCAGATTTATGTTGTGGGCTTAGGGGTAATCCAGTCTGTTAAGTTGTGGACCCATTGCGTGTTGTTATTTTATTTTATGTTATTTGTTATGTATTGGTATTTTGCGGGAACTCACTAAGCTTTGGGCATATAGTTTTGGATTATGTTTCAGGTACCTCAGAGGATCGCGGGAAGGCGAAGGCGTGATCATGCACCTCCTAATATTTTATTTTTATGATTTTGGGATTTCTCTGATGTGAACCGATATTGAAAACATTTTGTAAACAATGATGGTTTGTGGTTTATTTTAAAAGTTTAAATTTTTCCAGAATTTTTTGAATGTTACAGTTACAAAGGGTATCGGTGTATGGATATCATTACCTCACGTGTTTTTATTAACCGTAATGCCACATTTGATGAACATTATTTTCCATATACATCCGTTACATCTTCTACAACTATAAAACAGCTTCCCACCACTACATATACTGAAGCTATACCACCCGTGCACTCTCCGTCCCATGATGCTCCGTTATCTTCAACTGCTCCATCTACTACTTTGTGTGTTGTTTGTGTCGATTCTCCTACTCACAATGAAGTCCCAACACCGGCAGCCCAAATACATGGCAAACCACAACCTCTACCAGTAGCCCAACCTTCACCCGAGGTCCAGTCCAGTCCACTCATCTAATGCACACTCGTTGCAAATCTGACATTTTTCGTCCTAAACATCGTGTTGATCATTTCATTACTACTACTTATCAGTTACATCATGTTCTTTTCTCTGCTAAAGAACCTCGAGGATTTAGAACTACATCCAAAGATCCATCATGGTCTCAAGCCATGCACGATGAACTTCGGGCCCTCCATGATCAAGAACCTTGGGATTTAGTTCCACATCCATCATCTTTAAACATTGTTGGTTCGAAATGGGTTTCGTACCACATATAAAGATGGCGTCATTGTTGATCGTTTAAACGCTCGTCTCGTTGCCCAAGGCTTCAATCAAATACTTGCTTCTGATTTTTCTCATACTATTTGTGACAAACCATTATTTCAAGTCAGTAAAAGTCTAAACTACAACCTTATACAAGTAAATTCACAACCTAATTTGTGGTTATAAGAACTTTAAATGCCTTGAGTGCATGATTCATTTTACTTATATACAAGTTTATGTGGAAAATCATGTTGAAGTATGGATTGAAACCTAAGCTAATCTAGAGTAGTATAAATGAACATAGGCTGAAAGAATAAGGGTTTAAAACATAAATATAACCATTAAATGAGTTTTCATCATAAGTAATTAAAGGAAATGGAGCTTACGCCCAATGTAATAAATGCATGGAGGGTTTAAGGTTTGAAATTGTTCCAATTTGGTGTTTTCGCTTGCTTTTAATCCGAAAACACTTTTCACTTTGGCCCAAATCCAAAAACCTATCTTTCCGTTGACTAAAAAATCGTAAACCACCCCTATATATAAGTGTTACGGCGAAAACATTTTCAATTCTCACACTTTTCATCCGAAAACACTCCCAAAATCCTCTCAACTATCATCCATGAACCTTCAAATTTTCATAACTTTTACCCATATTACATCAAGAACATTCAATTCATCTTCAAATCTTCATATGCTCTTCAAGTCTTCATAAACTCATCAAGAACACCAAGATCCAACCGTGAACACCATAACCTCCAACCATAAACCCCATTTCCAACCGAAAACTCATTTTCAACATTTCCAGTTAATTCCAGTTTAATTGTAAGTCCTTCTTATATAATTAAATTATTATTTAACCTATTATTTAAATTAATATATTATTAATTTAAATACAACGTCAAAAATAATTATTTTAAGATAACATTATTCGCGCACGCCTACCCGGGGATCGTCTCTACAACTCACTAATTCAAGTTAACGCACATTCGAGGTGAGTTCATACCTCTACGTTTTCAATATTTTTCCATGTTTTTAAGGGGGGATACAAGTACAACACAATTAAATTTGTGTAAACGGTCAAACAATTTCAAACGGTTACAAACAATTTCAAATGACCTTAAACTGTTTCAATCAGTTGCAACCATTATTTTTACGATAACATAATATATATATATATATATATATATATATATATATATACACACACACACACATATATATATATATATATATAGTTAGGTTATTTTGTTTTTACTAACTATTGTGTGCCAAAATGCACAGATCTGAACCATCGGATGGAATATAATCAAATGTCATGATCTGAGGGTCTACGATAGTACCGTATAATCACACAAATTTCAACATAAGGGCATTTTAGTCAATTAACCTATATTAAAAAAGGAAAATTTCGGATTTTTAGGGATGATTAATTCCTTTATTTTTTAAAAATCTGAATATCTTAAATTAATTCAAATTTAAAAATCCGATTTTATTCTGTCAGAATGATAGAATGCGAACCATAAACTAGTAAATATATTTATCGATTTTATTCTGTCAGAATGGCGGAATGTCAACCATAAACTAGTAAATACATTCTGAAAAAATACACAAATCAATTTTTGAACTAATAATATAACAATAATTACATTGTATGATTGTGATTCATTGAATAATAACAACAACATTCTGAAAGAAAAAAAAACATCAAAATCTAACAAATACACTAATCTATTCTGAAAGAATATTATTTTTAAGCAACACTTTATAACACATTCTGGTATAATACACTCCCGTTCTATATGTTTTCTTCCTTCTCCACATCAATGTTAGTCTCTTCAAAACCTAAATCCACAAAAAAAAAAAAAAAAAAAAAAGATAATCAATTTTCAAAAATTAAACAATTCAATTATAATAGAATACAGCAATAAATATTCTTACAGAATAAACTATTCTTGCAGAATGGTTTTGAATATTCTTAAAGAATTTGTAACATATTCTATCGGAAACGATATAATAGAGAATGGTAATTACCGGATTTAATTTGAAGAAGAATTCCAAAGCCAGGGTAGATAGGGTAAATATTGGATTCAGTTGGAAAGGCATGGTGGGGGAGGGACTAAACTTGTTAAAAAGGATGAAAGTTTGATATGGAGCACGGGACTTGAACCCGATGATCTTCCTTCCCGTTTTAAGGTAACAACTCCCATACCCTAACCCTAACTCGTATTCTCTCTAGCTGCCACCATCCATTCGGAGTTTACCCAGCCGCCATCTTTACCTCTCTTAATTCCTCCGCCGCTGCCAACCTTTTGCCTCCACCACCGGTGTTGCAAAGATGTTGTTGAAGATGTGAACCGCCACCCCCTTCACACTTGTGTTTCAACCGGCAAGGCCACCGACGGCCTCTTGAGGCTCTGCCGACGTTGTTCCGGTTTTCCTTCTTCTCCTGTTTCCACTCCGTAGCAAGAAACCAGCATCCGCTGCCTGCTCCCTTGGAGGTTGATGAGCTCGTGGTGTTTCCGTTATCACCGGAGCACGGTGACGAGTTCAAGGCTTGTATTCTGACAGGCTTGTATTTCACGAATAGAAGCGTGTTTCAGATCATGTTTGCGTGTGGATGCTTGACCGGAAATCATGGGGTTTGGAGTTGTGTTTAGAACGGTGATTTTTAGAGAAGTAGGGGGAATCGGTGGTGGTGTTATATGAAACTGATAACCTAAATTAATGGGATATTGATTGATTTTATTTTCTTTTACCATAATTAATTATAGTGTAGATTACTCTTATACCCTTTTATTATTTATTAGTGATTTAATTATTTCTTGAATTCTCATTGGTGCATTTAGGCACACAATACTTGCTAAAAACATTTGAACCTAGCTCTCTCTCTCTTTCTCTCTCTCTCTCTCTCTCTCTCTCTATATATATATATATATATATATATATATATATATATACACACACACACACATATATATATATATATATATATATATATATATATATATATATATATATATATATATATATATTAGAAGGCTACCCGCGTGATGTTGCGGGTGGCGATTAGTTTCCAAGTGTTAGTTAGTCCCCTTTCGAAAGCTCGAAGGTAGCCAAATACCGTTTCTCGTCGTTTGCTTGAATTTGTGATAGTTCCTTTTTAGTGATTAATTGCTCAAAGAAAATCAGAAGATATATTTGTCAAAAAGTATAAATTTGAAAGATAGAACCTTAACACACATAAATGTTAAAAATTATGGTGATTTACAGTTGCCAATATAATTCATTGAAGTTTTAAGTTTTGTATACAGTTTTCAAAATGTATTTGAAATATTGTTGGAAAGTATTTATAAAAAAAAAATTGTTTGTGTAAATTATGTTTATTGTCCATTAAAATATTAACATATATTTTTATTAGTACATTTATATATGAGAATTAATAAGTGTAGAAAAAATCAAATTAAATAAAAAACTAAATTTTGAGTACAAACAAAATCAACAACCTAAATTATAATTGAACTAAATCGGATTTGATACATCATTTTCTAATTTGAGTTTTGATTCTGGTCTATTTGATTTTTCTATGAAAAACATCATATTTAAACAATTTAATGAAAATATGATTATCTCCAAACTATTTCATCCAACGGCATAAAACAATTTTCAAAAATAATAAATATTATATTTTGTAAAATTGACAATTCAAATTAGTTTATTTTTATTTAACTATCATATCTCATTGATAACTATTTAGTTATAAGTTATTGAAAACATCAATTTTTTAAATTATTGAAATTTAAACGTATAAATTAAAAAATAAGTTAAATACATCTACATATTAATTAAAAAGAAAACAAATATACTTTTTATA
Organism: Lactuca sativa; assembly: GCF_002870075.4. Taxonomy (NCBI): domain Eukaryota; kingdom Viridiplantae; phylum Streptophyta; class Magnoliopsida; order Asterales; family Asteraceae; genus Lactuca; species Lactuca sativa. Next base: position 54,228,985 of record NC_056629.2, on the reverse strand, counting down.
TTACCAATAAAAAGTTATGATGATAGCATTGATGGGTTTTAACTAATCCAACAAGCATAGCTATCATCTTTTCTCTATTACAAGTATAATGCATGATATCAGTAAAAAGTTAAGATAACATTTAGTTTTTCACGTATCCCGTCAATAAAATTAATTAAATTTAAACAAATATTGAAAGGCAAACTAATTTAATCAAATATTGAAAGGCAAACTATTTCTTCTTACATGGAACCGCTAACTATATATTATTATAAATAACTAAGAATATAATAGTCCATCTATACATTGTGATATAACTATTTTGTATATAAAAAATAAGGAAACTTGAATAATAACATATACCAGGTTAAATTCAAAAAATAAAATCTTCAAAACAATTCAAAATCAAGAATATATAATCAATGTGAAATATAATCGTAACCAAAAGATGTATAAACATAAAAAATAGTAATAAAATACTATATATATATATATATATATATATATATATATATATATATATATATATATATATATATATATATATATATATATATATATATATATATATGACCATTTTTATTTTCAACATAGCAAGCCAATTAAGAAAGAACGAAATATTTATTATTTTCAATAATATTAACTCTAAAAGTAAAAACAAAATATAATTGACAATATAACGTATCATACGAATAGTGTATATAAGAAGTTACAATTCATACAAATATATTATTTCAAAACTAAGAAATGCCGTAATAAAAGTTAGATAAATTCATACAAATATGTTTGGATATGTAGAAAAAGGTTATTCTACATCTTATTCTACAACTAAAAACTTTAATTATTCACCAAACTACAAAACCTAAAGCCTATTTGAACAACTTTTTTGCTTTGGATAACCTACAATTGGTCAGCAGTCCAAATCTCTATATTTAAACCTTTTGTTTCTATATATGATAATACATTTTAATTAATTTGTTTTCAATTTGTTATCATGTTTTTCTTATTTATCGATACAAATAAAAAATCTTTATTTGATATATAATGTACATTTTGATTAATATATCATTTAATAGATATTAATAATACAATAATTTATATATAAATATAGTAAATAAATTATTTGGTGTATTTGAAAAGAGTTTCTTGGTACTTAGTTCATGATAAAATAGAAGTCAAATGTAGCAAACCAAAAGTTCTTTTAATAAATAACTAAAAACTGAATCAGAAACCTACCATTAAAAATGTTTACAAATAAAAAATTAAATGCCCTTATACTCAAACATATACAGTCACAGACAATCAATCTTAACCTTTCTTCTCGCTAAATATATAGATACAAAAACGAAATATACAGATACAACAACCGAAGCGTATAAAAGAAAATACAAACTGAATTCTATAAACATACAAATACAAGCGAAATAAGGAAATCTTGCACCGGCTGTTATAGATCTTATGGTTTTCATATCTAATCTTTTTAAGAGCAGCAGAAGGTGGTTTAAGGCCGTTTCGAATGGCTTACAAGAGCATCGGTTGATGGCTTGGTAGTTGTTGGTGGCTTTTGGATACCTTAAGGGAGAACGATAATGGTGGTGGAGGTTGTGCTAGTGGCGGTCATAACAACGGAAGAATACAAACGTACACAAGAGGAACAGAAGAAAAAGCTAGTTGTTGTAAGGAGGAAGCAATGGTTCTGAAGTGAGTTTAGTCTTCATATTTTTAGGGAGAATGGTTTTAGAGAGAGTGGGGGAAAAAGGATTTCAAATAAAGGTATCTATTGTGTGATTTGTTTATATAGTGCATTTGTGAATTTAAGTGTAGTTGATTTTGTGTTTGTTTTGTGTGTTATATCCTGCCATTTCTTTTTATTGCTCCATTTTTATTTATCTAGATCACAATCTAAACCATTCATTTCTATCTAATGGCCCAAAACTCTTCTCCTTGAGTTTAAGATAAATGTCTTAAACTTGAAAGGGCCCCACAATATGTATGCATTATATATATATATATATATATATATATATATATATATATATATATATATATATATATATATATATATATATATATATATATATATATATATATATATATATAGGGAAGAGTTATATGGAAAATGAATGATTAGGGCAACACATATTTGAACCAATGAAAACATGACAACACATCACTTTCACAATAATTTCCACAATACATTACTTGTGAAGAAAGAAATGGACACGTGTCATTTGATTATTGGTTCCGGTAGATGTTGCCCTAGTTATTTGTTTTCCATAGAACCTAATCATATATATATATATATATATATATATATATATATATATATATATATATATATATATATATATATATATATACGAGTACAGATCTTTAATCCTTTGTAACATGCTGAGCAAAGATAAATTTTCAGGATAATCATAATTCCAATGAAACGGACATATAAACTATAATAGGTATAGTTTATTGAACACCGATATCATGCTTACAAGATACCGAGATACAAAACAAATGAATATATAAACTATAATTGTTATAGTTTATGGAACATAAGTACTATCTTACTGAATACAATTTTTATCACTGTAACGAACATATAAACTGTATTAGGTATAATTTATTGAACATATAAACAGTTATTCATTTCAAAGGATTTTCAATTATTCTACATTTAACCGTCGATAAAGCTTCGTGAGATAACGTCTTCAAGTACTTATTTAAGTGCCAACAAAAGTCCTGACCTTAATAACCAGAGTCTCCTGGAGGGAAAGCGTGAGTTTGTGTATCTATATGGGACTGACAATCCCGCACCTCGATTGTTAGCTACAGTCAGGCCGGCAGGCCTGGGATGACAAATGTCATGAACGAATCTGACGCCTGAAGAACGTCGTGTCAGGCCATCCATCGTATTAGTATATATGGTTATGAGAACTCACAATTTGGTATTGAACAACACGATTAGTGTATGAATAAGTAACTACTTCACATAGTTTTATTTAAATGATAAGGCTATAAAACATTATTTTACAAGTATCACTAGTGAATCCAGAGGGTTTTTAACATAAGTACGAATACAGAAGATTATTCCAGTACAGAGAAAGCATATATTCATAGTTTTATGTGAATTAAAACTATTTTTTTTACTATAATAGAGTACTAAAACATTTACACGTTTCGAGTTCAACAAATTACAACAAAAAAATATAGGAATATCTGTGAAAACACACTTACATTTTCAAGGAACAAATTGATGGTTTTCAATTACAAACACACTTATGAACTCACCAACTTAAATGTTGACACACTTTCAAAATCACTTGTATTCTCAAGGAATCGTTAAGACAGGTACACCCGCAAGATTTTGAGAAGACGGAACTTCTAGAGTCACGTCTTTTAATATTTTTTCTATACATTTTGATGTCATACAAACTATATATTGAACCGATGTAAATACTTTACCTTATCAATGTAATGGTTGTGTTTGCTTCGATTCCTATTATACAATTCTTGTGATGTTGTACATGATGTCCTCCGCCCCCCGAACGTTTCCGCCGTTCCGGTTTGGGGGTGTGATACTATTAGTCCGGTGATTAAGGCCTTTACTGTTCACATCGTTTTATCTCTTGTTGTTACACGCAAATGGCATCTTCATCAACTTGATGTTAAAAATGCATTTTTAAATGGCTTTCTCAATGAGACTATCTTTATGGAGCAACCCCCTGGTTTTTCTAACCAATAATTTCCGGACCATGTCTGTCGTCTTAAAAAGGCGATGTATGGATTAAAACAAGCTCATCACGCATGGTTTCAACGGTTAAGCACGTTTCTTTTACAACAAAGATTTAGATGCAGTCAATCAGATTCATCACTTTTTGTTTTTCACAATAACTCATGCATTTTATATTTGCTTGTTTACGTGGAAAACTTTATCACACGCTTGCATACTGAGTTCTCTATTAAGTACATGGGTACCCTTACTTATTTCATGTGCCTTGAGGTTTCCTATACCCCTGATGGATTACTTTTGAATCAGTCCAAGTATGTTCATGATATCATGACATTTGCTTCTTTATTAGATTCTAAACCTGTGGCTACTCCCTTAAGCACGAACGATACCTTTGTTTCCACTGGCACTTCGTATTCCGATCCAACTCAGTATCGTTCATTAGTAGGTAAGCTACAATACTTAACTATTACTCGTCCTGATCTTTCTTATGCTGTCAATACGACAAGCCAGTTTTCACATGCTCCAACTGTTGATCACTTTCAAATGGTTAAACGCATTTTGTGTTATGTAAAGGGTACACTGGCGTATGGTCTTAAATTTTCCAACAAATCTACGACCTCTTTAACTGGCTACTCCGATGCGGATTGGTCGCGTTGTATTGAGACCAGACGCGCCATATATGGATATTCTATTTTCTTGGGTGGTAACCTTGTCTCTTAGGGTGCTAAGAAACAACCAACAGTTTCAAGATCCAATTGTGAATCAGAATATCATATCATGGCCAATACTGCTGCTGAACTCATTTGGATTACTCGTCTTCTTCGCAACCTACATGCTTTACCTCTGGTACGCCCTACATTATTGTGTGATAATCTTAGTGGTATTTTTCTAAGTCAAAATCATGTTTCCCACAAGCGTGCGAAACATATTGATATTGATTATCATTTTGTTCGAGAATTAGTTTCTTCAAAGAAACTTCATACGAAATTTGTTCCTACCAATCTCCAGGTGGTTGACATCTTCCCTAAACCATTGCCCAGACCACTCTTTGAAGATTTTCGAGGCATGTTGCATGTGTCATCTCCACCGGTTCGCTTGAGGGGGGGTGTTAACGATAAAGGATAGATTATCTTTTATTTATTTATGTTGATTTGCATCGTTTTGTAAATCATTTGTTTGTGTATTTATAGCTTGTAATGCTTTGTACAAATCAATAATAAGAATCGGTATTATACTTCTCATAAAGTCAGATGATCCGAATACATACTCAAATTCTAGCAGTCTAGTCAAGGGTCGATTTAGTGGAGTTAATTCCATCTTCATATGGTTGTTCCGAATTATCTTCATATACTTCATCAACATAATATGCAATGTCGCTAGTTGTAAACGATGTCGTGTTGCACCAAGCAGTCAACTCAAAATCGACGCTCACCCAGTTACAAACATACACAAATTTTCGTAACTAAAATAATAATCTTACCCTTTAGCGATCTTTAATCTCTTGTTAAGCATTGTAAGAAACAACCAGTGACTAGTCTTCTATAGAGTTCATTAACTGTGAACGTGCTATATACAATTATAATCCAAAATTAGGTTTAATTTTTTGCAATTCGTAGTGAATTGATCGTAAGAGTGAATGAAAAAAATGAAATGAGGGGAAAATTAAAGAATTTGTTGGAGGAAATAGGGTTTAAGATGGAGATCTGGATACCCCTTGGATCGTGTGAACACTTTCCGAATTAATATTTCTACCATATGTCTGGGTTGCAAGAAATTCAGCCTAGGATAATCCAAGAGGACACTTACGATTCTAGGCACATAAATCATAAGCCAAATTGCTAGAAGGATTATGTGATTGTTTGAAGAAAACAATAGATAATAATTTTTGTGTCTCTCTTCTCAAAGAGAATAGCCATTTATATAATAAATGATATTAGGGTTTCTCTTTGGGTTGGCCGTCATGAGTTGCTTTGGAAGCAAGCCAGGAAATTAGAAATTTAATGAGGATTTAAGGTTTCCAAAACTAATTAATTTTGTTAGTTTTACCATCATTACTCTCAAGAATTTGAATTTCCCATTATGAAATTCTGAGACCTTTTGGGTCGCTGCCCTAAACCCCATGGGGGCGCTGTCCCAGGTCAGCGGGACCTAGCCAGGGGATCTGCCCCTTGGATCCCGCTAGGGGCACTGCCCCTAGACCTCACCAAAGGGGCGCTGCCTCCGGACCCCCAATTTGTCGTCGAACCAACTTCTAATTCGATCTTATACATGCGTGCACTCCGCACAAACCCGTACATATATTAAAGTCCAAATTACGAAGCCATTAGCTCACATGTTACTTCTAATTACATAAAATGATATGGTGACACTAAAATCACCAACAAAATTTCGATGACTCATACACATTTAATTCAATTGCAAGTTGTCTTGGAAGGATGGAATAGTTTTTGACGAAATTTAGTTTTATTACTTCACTAGTTAGATAAGCTCTTATTGGACGAATTTTTTAATGAAATCGGTGAATACAACGTTGGTAAAGATATAATTGATCATGGGGTCGGCTAAATTCTGTTGGAAATATACTCTCGTTGACCCTTTTTTTTGAATCTTGTGCAATTACATTTGATAGCAGAGTATGTTTCGAGAGATTAAAGAGAGAATGAGGATTGCAAACTGGTTGTGGTCTCTTGTTTGTGCAGGTAAGGTAATCAATTGATATACAAAGGTAATGAAATCTTATTGGTGGTAAATTTTGAATGTAAAAGTGGTTTAACAATTGGTATATGAAAGTTGTAAATGTAACAACCTGGATTTCCAGGTAACTTTTATGTTTCCAATTTTGATGTTTTGTGAGTGGACTCGGCGAGTTGGAGCTTAGACTTGCCGAGTAGGATCGCGATTCTGGACGCGGGTTCGCGCCTGGACTCGGCGAGTCCAAAGTATGGACTCGGCGAGTCCGCGCTGTTTAATGAAACCCTAATTTCTCGGGTTTGGGGCCTATTTAAAGGGCCTTATGGCCGTCATTTGTACTCACCAGTCCCTTGAGTGAAACCCTAATCGAGTGGGAGCATTTGGAGCAAAGAAGGAGGCCATTATTGTTCTTGGAGGTGTCATCTTGCAAGGGAAAGGGAGGATCAGCTAAGGGAAAGCAAGAGGAGTCACTTTCTGAGAGTTTGGAGTCCAGAACATCACTATTGTGGTAATATCTTCGAGCTATCCTCTACTATGTTGATGTTTACATTGATTTAGGGTTTATTGAACCCTTTTGTGGCTAGATCTAGTGCTCCCTTGGTCCCTTAAGCGATTTAGACCATAGATCTGGACCCTTGGAGGTCCAGAGTGTCCCTTTGCCCAAGCTTTTTGTGAATCAATGGAGGTTTTGGAATGGAATCCTTATGCCTTAGGTCAAAATGCCATTTATGAGCCATGGGGTGTGTTATGAACACCAAGATAAGGACTTTACGTGATGAATCAGTCTAGCAAGGCCAGATCTATGAATTGTTGGAGCAGATCTGACCTTAGAAGCAAGTTTGAGTGATTGCATGGCATGGACTCGCAGAGTCCGACGAACAGACTCGGCGAGTAGCTTGAAGATTGCCCTTAGATCGCCCAGTGAGTGGTCCAGTCGAGTCATAGGTTGACTCAGTGAGTCAGGGCGAGTTAGAGAGGGTTGACAGGTGGTCTGAGTCGAACTGGGACTCGCCGAGTTGTTCTTGAGACTCAGCGAGTTGAGTCGGGGTGGCCCCGCGATTCTTCCAGGTGGAACTCGTCGAGTCAGGGAGTACTCGATGCGTCAAAAGGGAATCCTAGAGAGTTGGTGAAAACGTCTAGACTCGCCGAGTCGCCCTAGTGCACTCGCCGACTCCAGTCAAAGTTGACCGTTGACCGTTGACCGTTGACCAGAGTTGACCTGTGTTGACTTCTTAGGGATAGTCAACCTTAGAGATAAAAGTGTTAATTAGAGACATATGGTGTTATAGGAGGATTAGAGCTCGGAGGATCGAGCACGAGGGATTTCCAGGATTCGTGAGATACCGAGATACGCGAGGTGAGTCTTCTCACTATACTGTACCCGGAAGGGTTTTGACTGTGTGACCGGAAGGTCGGATATGATATGAGACATATGTGCTATATGTGATAAGTTAATTCTTATATGTGCTATGAATGATATGCTTGATATGGGCCGGAAGGCATTATGTTATGGGCCGGAAGGCGAATATGTTATGGGCCGGAAGGCGTTGTAAGGTGGACCGTAAGGTTGGCGTGGGTAGGACCGGAAGGTTTACCCAGCAGGGACGAAAGTCCCCTGAGACACATGGACCGGAAGGTCAGGGCCTGGAAAGGCGTATGTGCGTAAGTTGTATTTTGGAGAACTCACTAAGCATTTATGCTTACAGTTGTTGTGTATGTGTTTCAGGTACTAGCGAGGACCGTGGGAAGGCGCCGGCGTGATCTGTACACACTGATGGATGATTTATGATTTTGGGATTTGTATTATGACATTATACGTTGGATATTTATGCCTTGTTTTGGATGAAAATACATTTTTAAAAATGAAAATTTTGTTTTAAAATTTCCGTTGTTACAGTAAACTTGATAAAAAATCAAAGTGTCAGGTTATCTCCGTTCTCCTCTGCATATGTTATAATTGGCTAAGTAATTATCAAGATTTGGATATAAGATGCATCTTTTAACATCAAAAGCCCAAGTTTTTTTAACTTGTTTTTGGAATTGAATTTTTGTCATGATGGAGCTACAGAGAGTATGAATGTTTTAGTAATTACACCGTAGATTTTTTATATATGAAACTCGAATTAAACATTGAAATGTAAATTACTTTTCTATATACTTCATGTATCCAACCGAATGGAATTGAATCTTATTTCCTTTATTCTTTTAAGAATATATTTGACAATTGTTTATTCTGCTACAAAAATATACTATGTAAGAATGAATTTATTTGACAATTGGTTTTAATTGATTTGTTTCTTGACTATCTTCGTTTACCACAATTGTGCATTTCCTCATTAGAATAAACAAAAAATTAATGCAAGTTACATTATTAGATCTTTTTATTTGATTATTTAGGGTTCATATATTATATTCTTTCCCAAATTTACTTTGGAGATTATTTTCTGATTAAACCAATTTGGTGGCAGTTTTTTCAAAGTCTGTTTGTTCGGAATTGAAGCACGATCAACAAAAAAGAAAAAATTTGAGTTCCATAGATGCTTATCTTTTCCAAAGCGAGTACTCTCTATGTAGTTAATAATGAAGATGATTTGTGATGCGTCTCAAGGATTACTTCCAATGCAAAAAATCACGAACGACAACCTATTTTTCAAGAATGGAGTGCATTCTTTTGAAAAATGAAGTATATTTTATAAGAATGGTTAAAATTTAATAGGTTTTTTATTGTTTTTTATCTAGATAATACGTCCCGTTACATTTATTACAAAAATGTTAGCATTTCTTTAATAAAATATTGAAGAATGAAAATGTATTCTTTTAAGAGTTCATTAGATTTTTTTTATTATTTTTGATGTAAATACTATGAGAATTATGTTTTGGAATCAATTTGGGATTCTTACTTCGTGGGTTTTAATATTTTATTCTTGACTATTGAATGTTTAATTCTTCATTCTTGGGTTTTTATTTCAATTTGATGTTTAATTCTGTTAAGAATGAAAATTTCCTAGAATAAGTGTTTTTTGCAAAAGAAATTTTATTTCCAAAAAATCTAGATTTGTGTAACATTCGAGATTTAGTGGTATGTCCTTTTAACCCTTATTGTGAAATCTTTTCATTTTAGTTCATAGCTGAGTACGTAGGGCGTACTCTATGAGTACGTTGAGCGTATTGGCTTGAGAGTTGGAACGCGGAAGCACCCACGTACGTTGGGTGTATGTGGGAGTACGCAGGACATAAGTTATGCAGGGACAAACCCTAATTGTTAGGCTTTGTGCCCTATTTAAGCAACTTATGACACCTTTGGACTTCCTTATGACCATCCTCCACCTCTCTAAACCCTAAGAACGAAACCCTAATTGTCATTTGTGAGATTTTAGCTTGGAAGTGAGTTTTGGTGGTGTTTTGGTAATTTGAAGGAATAAGAACTCTTAGAGGTTGATTTGGCGTGGATTGAGCTTGTAGATCCAGATTCATCATCAACTTTGCAAGCTATTGTAGGTATAAAGCTCTCAACTTGATGGTTCTTTATGTTAGATCCAATTTAGGGCTTTAGTTGTGTATTTTTGGGTCCTTTAAGCCATATTTGAGAGTATGGTCTACTCCAGAAGCCATTGATGGCAGATCTTAGTACCTTTGAGGTCTCTTGTCCATAAAAATGAAATCTATATGAGTTATATTGGTTCATGCATGTGTTAGAATCCTTATTATGGCTCTCTTTGAGTTTTAATTGGGTCACATTAACTCATGTATAGGAGTAAAGTTACCAACTATACGAGTTAGGACATCATTAGCGACCAGATCTAAGACTTGGACGTGATGGCTTAATTGTTTAAGCATTTAATGGTGAAGGTGATTAGCTGTGTCATACGCGGGGCAAACCCGACTCGTATTCTGCACGTACTGACCACAAAGGTAGAACACAAAGTGTAAGCCTGAGTACATCGGGTGTACTAAACAACCTTGACCTCAGTTGACTTTCTCAGATTTTGGGCCTTATTGGGCCATTAGTATTCTAAGTTTGGGCCATTGCTAGGTTTTAGGCCTTCTTGGATTTAGGCTTATGATGGATTTTTGGCCCTTTTAGGAAGTTAGGCCATATTCGCCTTGTTGGTTCTATTGGATTAGGCCTAGGATTTTGAGCCAAGTGAGGAAAGGGTAAATGGACTTTCACCCTGAATGTTGGACAATCGAACTAGAATTCCAGCTATGGGATGTGGACCAATTTTTAAATGGGTAATATTTGATGATGCTAGCGAGGGGATTTTTCGGATCGGCGGTCCGAGTCTTATCTGAGATATTCAACAACTTGAGGTGAGTTTCTTCACTGTGCTTGTCGGGTCAAAGGCACCAATGTCGGCCATGGTTTATTATGATTAGGATGCTAGTTGTCTTCATGACTCTTGCATGTATGATATCTGATATGTATACCAAGCAGGGCCCGATGCCAGGCGGGACCTAATGACTATATTGTATGCTATTTCTCATTGTGATTCTTGCATGTGTTTATGTGTCTATATGTATACCGAGCAGGGCCTGACGAATGTAATGTCTTAGGGCCCATCTCATATTACTTACGGGTCTGTTCCGAGCGGGGCTCAATGCTGGGTGGGGCCCATTATATGTTTGATATGTATGGTATGTGGTGTCTTGAGGAACTCACTAAGCTTCATGCTTATGGTTTTCAGTTTATGTTTTAGGTACTTTGGATCCAAGGGAAAGAGCTCGGGGTGATCGCATCACACACATCATATCTCTTTGCATGTTATTTGACTCTAGTGTATTTTGATGTTTTTATCATACTCTGATTTTATCATGGTACTATGAACTTGTTCTGAATGATGGTTTTATTATTTTAAAAATTGAAATATTTGGTCTTATTTCTTTTGAGACGTTAAAATTTGATTATTTTGTTGCCTAAAATAAGGATACACAAAATTTCTATATTACCCTTAAGATTTTTATTTTTTGCATTTTGAATTCTTAAAAATAATAATAATAATAAATATAATAGTATGTTTCTAAGAATGATTGTATTTTTCATTGATCCAATGGTCAAGATTGAGTTACACAGTTACACAGAAGATGTGAGTTACCTTTGAACCTAGCCATATATATATATATATATATATATATATATATATATATATATATATATATATATATGTGTGTGTGTGTGTGTGTGTATATATATATATATATATATATATATATATATATATATATATATTTCTCGAAGAGATTGATCAACGCTTGTCTTGTCGCCTGGGGAAGGTTGCCTCCTATGCTGACCGGTTGATCCGGGTGTTCTCTGTTGATGATCTCACTTCCACTTATTGGCTTCGCCTATGATCTTTTACTTTCTTGTGTGATCTCTCTCAATTGTATGACCTCGTAGAATCATAGTTCTTTTGGTGGCGTTGCCAGGACCAACCTCGGTCCTTTTGTTGTACTGAATTTTACTATTCGATACATTGTTGATGGAATTTATTTGAATTTGAGTAGGGTCGTTCGCCCGAGGATGATGTTATGCTACACTGGGTGCCGGATTACAACAATATCTATGAGGGTTGTCTTTCTTTTTGCCTTGGCGTGACTGGTCAGCGTGAATGGCATGTGGATAGTGCCTAAGAGCCACAGGCTGTGTCCTGTAAAGCCTGTCAGTCGCCCCGTTGCAGGTTTGAGGCTCTCCTTACACTAGTCTGGGAGGAGACGGAAACAATGTTTGTAGATAATATCTGTTGAACGTCTGGTATCGATGTATACCCGATGGGTGGTGATGTCTTTGATAGACACCTAGATTATGAACAGGTCATCTCCTCGGCATCCTGTAGGTCGGGGGTCTTTTGCTGAGAACGTTAAGCCTTGCATGGATTTTGTGAGGCTGTCTACCCCACTATACTCTTCCTGCCTTCCTATTTTGGATCTGGTCATCAGGATCTCATGGGGTTGGTCACGCTCTTTTGTCGTGTCCTTAGCATTTTCAGCATCGAACTTGACACAGAGACTAGGTTCCCCTTTAGCTGTTTCTCCTCTAATTCCCTTTTTAATACTGAACAGTTGATAGTGTCGTGTGTATTACCTTTGTGGTACTCGCAATATCGTCCTTTTGCGCTCTTCACCGGTTGGCTGTTGGAGACTACATAAACATTTGGTCGTTTTTCTCTCGTATCATCCCTTTGGAACGGCCTAAAATGTCCTTGCGGGTGTTTCCTGCGTCCGAATTTCTTGCTTCCGCCGAGGGTTTCTGGGTAGTGCGACGGTGGCATATGATGCTTTGTGGCTGAGGCGGTCATGGCGTTCAAGTACGCTTGCTTGATTCCCCCCCCCCCTTCTTCTTGTTTGAGGTAACGCTCCACCTTTTACTTTATCTCAGCCTGTGTCTGGGGTTTCATCCCTATGAGCTTCTGGGACAACGGTCCCGAGAGAAGGCCCCAATTTAAGGCGCCCGCTATTAATCCTTCATCGTGCCCTAGAACGTCTAATGTGGCATTAGTGAACCTGGTAAAGTACTCTCACACCATCTCCACTTCCTTCTGCTTGCAACCAATGATTGAGTGTGAATTTCCTTTGTATTTATGCAGTTGCATGAAATTCGTCAGGAAAAGGTACTTTAACTGGCCAAAACTGTAAATTCTCCCAGGATGTAACGTCTTGAACCACGTTCTTGCATTACCTTTTAAGGTTGTCGGAAAATACGTACACCAAAATCGCTCATCCAATTTTAACGAGGTCATTGTCCATTCATAAGTATCGATGTGACTATCTGGGTTTGTGGTTCCATTGTAGGTCTTAAGGTGTGCTAGTTTTGCTGTATTTGAGATTTTGTAGTCTAGGAGTTCCTTAGCGAACGGAGATGTCACGCTTCACAATAGACAATCTTGGTTTGGGATAGATAAAGCACCTGGGGGTTGAACTGCTGAGCGGTGAGGTATGGTTGCACTAGCATGTTGTTGTACGCTGAAAGGTGCCCTGGAGTTGGGCTGTAAAAGCGTTGTTGTTGAAATTGGAAGGTCAGTGGTTGGGTTGTTCGGAGGGGTGGCATAGGTGTGAACGAGTTGTTTGGCATGAACGACGGATGTTGTGGGATTGTTGTGTTGAAGGGTATGTTTGTTGTAAACGGGGATGTTTGGAAGAACATCGTTTGTTCTCTCGTCATATGGTTTAGTGGTGGTGCTAGCGAGACAATCGGCACGCCGCTGACGTTGTCCACCGTTGGTGGTGTCATACTACTTGACATTGTCTTTGGTTGTTGGGTTTGCACGAAGGCGTTTTGTGTGAACACGGCGGGGGAGGACGTTGGTCCTCCAACGATTGGTCTCCATAATTCGCTCATTGGAGCAGTGGTTATTGATGAGCTGTCTTCTTGTTGTGTTTCACCAGTAACTGGTGTGAAGATGGGAGCAGTAATTGGTTCCAACGACATCTTATGCCTGATGGGGCTCGTCGGTGTCCCACCAGCTTCACCGGTGTTGCCAGATGCCATCTTCAGGTGTTGAGAGGTATGCTTTTGGTTTTTTTCGTCACACTACGGATGGCACCAAATGATGCGACCTGGTCACCGGGAATTGATGTCTGCTTCTTATGGCTGTTCCGATGAACCTACAAAGTCACAACATGGTGGAATCGTCAACCGTTCTCTGGGAGGAGGCTCTCGAGAAAACGCTCTGATGGTCAAGTCAGTCGATAGACTTGGATATCTTTTTGAGTGAACTGGGAGAGAGCGGATAACTTTCCTAGGTACTGGAGGAGGCCATTTATACTGAGGCCTTTTGCTAGTTTGTATGGGACAAGGGTGTCATACCTGACAGGATCGGGCGCGCTGATTGGGTAATCATGCTCCCTATTCTGTCAAAGTTAATGACTCATTCGGTTGATAATGTGTTGAGCATCCTCCTTGTCGTCTGGAGTCGTTATACTTTGTCGCAGAGTAGAAGGCGCCCCTGGCGGGGTCGGGTCTTCTCCGCGGGCCCCCTGCGCTTAGGGGCGTCCGCGGGCGCGAGGTTTTGTTGGGCTTGCTCTGTTAGGCGTGATCTGCCTTGGGGAGTTCTCTGGCGCGTCTGAGTGTGACTCCTAACTCATGTCGAGGGAACGTCATATATATATATATATATATATATATATATATATATATATATATATTGTAACATCCCGATTCTCAAGTATGAAATTTTAAGGATTTTGTATATTTCACAAGACCTACTCAACGAGTTGGAGGCCGCAACTCATCGTGTAGAAGCTAAGTATGTCGCATGGATTGTGGAACCTACTCGACAAGTTGGAGCTGAATGGGAAAACTCTAATTTTTAGGGTTTGCATCATATTTAAAGGACATAACCTACATTCTTTGGCCTCCTCTATCACCTCATTGTCCAAAGAAGGAAACCCTAGCCATGCTTTACTACTTCCTTGTGTGTGTGAGCTTAGAAAGTCATTTTGTATGCTTTTTGGAAGGGTTTTGAAGTTGAAGAAGGTTGGATTAAAGGGAGAAGCAGTAGATACGACATCTACTTGGTTTTGGCATCCATTTGGAGGTAAAAATTATTTACCTTGACCTCTTATTGCATAGATCTTCTCTTATGAAAATATATGGTCAGTTTTGGTGAAAAAGGAGTCATTCTCAGATTTGAGCTTGTCCAAAGGATGTGGTTTTCAGATCTAGACACCTCTAGGTGTCACACCCCGAAAACCGAAGGCGGAAACATTTTCGGGGTTGACTCCACGTTGAGTATCAAATCCAATGTGCATAGTAAGTAAAGTAAACAACCATTACATTACATATAGAAAAGTTTTACATTTGTTTCAAAAGCATAAGTTATACAAGTGATACATAGTATATATGAACAACACGAAACGAGTCTTCTGAAAACTCCATCTTCGCACAAAAGGATCTTCGGGTACCTGTCTAACACGGACCTGAGAATACAAGCGGTTTGAAAATCAGCATAAAGCTGGTGAGTTCATAAGCGGTTAGTTTTTCTGAAAATGTACGAGTTCCTTTGTTTTCCTGAAAAAGTGGTTATCCAAGAAAATCCCATATTTTCTTATGTAAAATTAGTTTCCAAATCCGAAAGTAATGTAAACAATGTAAAATAAAAACATGATTGTTCTTGAGAAATGTAGTTCAATTGTTTAATTTATTACACTTTTCTAATTAAGTACTACTATTACTCAGAAAGAACCCCATGTTCTCCTGACTGTGTGTGTGTGAACTGTTACCAGTTCTGATTATGTTCGGTGTCCTTCCCAGGAAAACCCCATGTTTCCCTGACTATGTGTGTGTGTCTTTACTGGTTCTGGTTTTGTTCGGTATTCTACCCAGGAAAACCCCATGTTTTCCTGACTGTGTGTGTGTGTGTGTACCTTTACCGATTCTGGTTATGTTCATTATTATCCATAGGAAAACCCCATGTTTTCCTGAATGTGTGTGTACCTGATATCTACTATGTACATAAAGCTAGTAAAAGAGTCTAAAGTGTTAATAATCTAGATTGTGAGTCCTTAACCATACTTAGACTAGATATGACTCGCGTCGGGGCCAGTATCCTTTTTATGACTTTCGTCACCCTTGAACCTTTCGGTTCGGCTGTAGCTAGCAGCCAGGTGCGGGATTGTCAGTCCCGTATAGATCTATACACTCAAGCCATGCTCTCCTGCGAACGGAGATTCTGGTTACAGGGTTAGTCCTCCACTATCTCGTGCCAAGGGACGTGTTACCAAGGACGTGTCTCCAATCTTTAAGATTACTCATCACTTCTCGCCTAGGGAAGTGGTATCTATGACTAACTAGGTTCTAACGTACCTGTCCTTTACACTTGATCCTAAGTGTTTTATTAAAGACATTACACTCAAGCCTAGGTGTTATTTAATGATGACTGTCCTTTACACTCGATCCTAGGTGTATTATTAAGGACGTTACAATTGATTTGTGTGCTGTGATGGTATTTATCTCTCACACTCGAACCTAGGTGTATTGTTAAGGATATACAGATGTTTTATGTTTTATAATGGTGTCTGACTTTTACACTCGAACCTTAGTGTTTTATTATAGACATTACGATGGTTTATGTGCTTTATCGATTTAAACGAGAACAATCAATCTAAAGAATACAACTTATCAATATATATTAAGAATTGACAATCGGATTAAAACAAACAACCCTGCAAGTTAAAACAGTTTGTTAAAAGGTTTTCAATTCATAAAATGTACAATTACGAAACCATTTGATTGAAATCATAAATTTAAGTACAAGCTATTCTTGTACTTTTGCTTGTATTCCCCCCCCCCCCCCCTGAAAACATTGAAAAACCATTGAAAAAGGATAGGGGTATGAACTCACCGGACGCGGAAGTGTGTCGATTTCGGATGCTAAACGTCGAACCGAGGCCTGATAATATGCGAGGTTCCTATGTAAAATGAAATGGCATACAAATATATCTAATTAGATTACAAACTCTAATTAGATATGAAGTTACACTCCAACGAACGAAAACACCTCAAAACGGGTGTTTGGAGTGACCCGGGTGACATCTACGGACGGGAATTGAAGCGAGGGACTTGGGATTTGAGTTTACTCCCCAAGAGTAAACTTCCTAATTGAGTTTATGGCCTAAACACCCATTCCCCATGAGTTTACGGCCGTAAACTCATGGTGGGTGTGGTTTATGGTGTTTAATGGGTAACATAAGGTCAATACCAATTGGAAATGCTTGGATTAATTTTACCTAAGGCTTGGGATGGATTAAATTCACCAATTGCAACACTTAAAGGAGTTTACGGCCTAGGCATGGGGTCTATGGCCGTAAACTCTCATATCCCCTTGAATAAGTGTTGTTAAGGTCCCAAAATCAATCACATGTGATTCTAAAAATTCCTACAAACCTAGAAATGAGTTTTGGGCACCATTTGGCACACTTTTAGGAGTTTACGGCCATGGGGTATGTTCTATGGCCGTAAACTCTCAAATGTGGGGTTTTGATGTGTTTAAAGTCCTTAAACTATTTTTGGTAGACCCTACGATTTATTCCAAGGCTTTTGGTGGTGTTGGATGGCTTTCTAACACTTTGAAATTGAGTTTACACCCAATATTGAGGAATTTACGGCCCAAACTTATGCCTTGGCCGTAAACTCACATAAGTCCCTCAAAATTCATGTTAAATGTGTTCTAAGTCCATTGTCCAATTTCTAAAAATCATATCTAAGGCTTGGTTGAGTCATGGAAGGGTTTAAGGGCTTAAAACCCCTTTAAATATGGGTTTACGGCCTAAGCACCTTCCAGGGCCGTAAACTCATATACAAGGCTTTAAATCTTGTTTTGAGGCATTCTAATTCCATTTCATAAAGTCCTCTAGCCATATTCAAGGTCCAAATGAGGTTTGGAAGGGTTTTGTTGCTCCAAAAACCCCTTTTATATGAGTTTACGGCCTAGGATAGTTCTAGGGCTGTAAACTCATGGTAATGGCCCTAATCCATGGTTTAAACTCGAATTTGAAGGCTAGAGAGGTTCCAAAACATATTAGGGAAGGTACCTTGATGATTTGAAGCCTTAAACTTGAGATTTTACCCTTAAATCTAGTTTGAGGAGAGAGGTTGGAGTGAAGTTGTAGAATGAAGCAAAAGCTTCAAAATGAAGTCTTAGAACACTTTAAATAGTGTTCGGGATTTGGATACGATGAAATTTTACCCGTTACCGGCTTTAGACAGGGCTTTTGGTCGCACCAGGCCAATTTGCCGTTATCCGATATGGTTGATTCTAAAAATATTCCGATCATTAATGCGAGATGTTAGAATGAGTTCTAAGGGTATTAAGACACTTTTTAAGCCATAAAATAAAATTCTTATTAACGACTTAATAAAGTGTCGGAAACGGAAGCGAAATCGGAAACGACGATTGGATGATCGGAACGAGTCGCGAAAAGGGTTACAATTAAGGATATGAATTTCGGGTTGTTACATTATCCACCCGTTAGAGGGAATTTCGTCCCGAAATTCAAAGATTCGAACAAAGATCATGAAGTGTCTATGGTTCCACAAGTTAAGCTTTTATGTCCTTCCAGGATAAGACTTCCAACAAGTGGGTACGCTTTCATATGGCAAAATAACTAAGGGTTCGATGGTTCTAAAGGAAACTTCTACATAGGTCTATGATTATAGTCGACGGAACCCAAGAATTGATAGGTTTCCATGGGCATTCCCGGTGTTGACTAATTCCTTATTGCCTTAGCTTTTGGAAGGATCTACGAGTATGGATGCTTTGCTTATCTACATGATCAAGATGATGGTTCGACCGAAGGGCGCCACTACTATCTCGTAGTGATCGTATCATGCCCTGATTGCTGACTTGCACACATCGTGCTCGCTGAAGTTTGGCTAAGAAGAAATTCTCGGTATTAGGTTGATGTGAGACTGGGCTATGCGTTCGGAAAGAATTCTCAAGAATTCTTTGGAAATGGTATCGGAGAAAGAATCGTAGACTACTCGTTTCTCGATGATTACTCGGACGAGGGATACATGGGAAAACTTTTTAAGATTTGATGTACGAGGATCATGAAAGTCGAGTCGGAGGAAAGGTTAGAACGAATGGCCTTCTCGAAACTAGGAAAGACAGCATGAATGAGGCTCGGTCATTACATGCTAAAGATGACATCAAAGCATTTCATAGAAAGTTTGCCAATAGATCAGATGGAAAAGAATAATCGCTCGGATTTAGAATACAATCTATGGACACGACACAAGCGTTCTCGTTCTCACGTGATAACCATCTCGAAGGTACACATTTTTGGTTACTCGCAAACGACGGGGATAGAAAATGTTCAAATGGGTGATTAACGAATTTCTTTCGGTGCTAGAATCGGAAATAATCACAGACATATAAATTTAACGAGGGGAAATATACCTGTGGCAACGGCAGGATTGGTGACTGTCTCCTCTCGTCCTATCGCTAGAACTCTTCCGGTGTTCCCAGGTGTTGCAGCCTTGGGGTAGTTTCGCTTGACATGCCCTACTTCTCCACAACTATAGCAGGCCCGACCGATGCCCGCCCCGGAAGTTTGACTCGTTGATTGAGTTGGTGTCTTACAGTTTTTCGCCATATGACCCTTTATGCCACATTTGTTGCAAATTACCTCTATTCATGGACCGGACGGAAGATGATGATAGTTGCACTTGCCACAACTAGGAAGGGTTCCAGCATACCTATTAGCAGATTTTCGGTTTGAGGATCCATCAACAGAAACAGTTGCAGAGGAAGTGACAACGTGAATTGCCACCGTTTGCTGTCTCTTTGAAGATTCGTGCGATGTCTGGCTTTTCTCTTTCTTCCCAAGTTTTCTTTTCTCACCACTCCTCACTGTTGGCTCGGGAGTGATAGCTGCCTCTTCAAGGTCATCACTATGATCAATTAGGATTTGTGCTAAGCACTTGGTGCTGTCGTACGTATCCGGCCTCACAGCTATGACGTTTCCTTTCATTGGCTGAGTCAGCCCCCAGATAAATCTCTCTATCTTCTTACTCTCCGGGGTAACCATTCCCGGGCAAAGTAGTGCCGAGTCATCGAACCTGGAAGTATAAGCAGTGATGTCGGAACCTTTCATCTTCAAGTTCCACAGTTCATGTTCTAACTTCTGCATTTCGCCCCGATGGCAGTACTCAGCCAGCAGAAGTTCCTTCATGGCTTCCCAACCCATGGCGTTGGCTACAGGTAAGGTTAGGGATTTGACTCGGCCGTTCCACCAAGTCAGAGCTTTGTCGAGAAAGGTGCAGGCGGCAAACTTCACCTTGTCTGATTCTGAACAAGCGCAGATTTCAAAGATGGATTCGATCTTCTCGAACCATTGGGTAAGGGAAATGACACCTCCAGTGTCATCGAAAGACGTGGGTTTGGCGTTCATAAAATCCTTATAGGAACCCTCTTTCCGGCATCCCTGGTTTCTATCTTGGTTTTGGGTTTGGGTACCACCTCCTAAACCACCGGAACCGTCGGAGTTCCGTTGAGACATGGCAGCTGCTACTGCAGCTGTAACGGCTGCCTGGAATACTACTGGATCAATTTGGGGAGGCGGTGGTGGCGGAGGGTTGTTGGAGTTGGATCTTCTTCGAGGAGGCATCTTGATCTAATAAGATCAAGAAATAGAGGATGATAAGTCCCCTGAACTGAATCAAGAGATATAACAGATATATGCTGAATAAGCGATAAAGCAAGGAAATTATCGCTAAGGGAATAATCAAAGAACAAGGCATGAACAAGAATTTCTACCAAGGATTAGCTCGAGAAATACTCCCATAGTATTTCATGATTCGATACGACACTGGCTCGATGTTTGTGGTATCAGGATAAGTCTTAGGCATGCCGCTTACCACAGTCACTCCCAAGCACATGTTGGCCGTGTCTCGAATGAATATAGTTGGCCAGGCTATATTGATCCTAGACACGACTACATAACTGCCCAGGTTTAACCGCAACATACGACACCGATTTACTTATGTTCTGTTCTACTTGTATTTACGAATCTCGACGGGTCGGTATACTTATATATCTTCGAAAATACTTTTATTTTGAAGGATACTTTTAGTTCAGAGCACTTAGGCCCCTTAATGTTTATAGTTTTATACCATGTAAGGTTTGGTATACTTCATTCACTATAAACAAGGGCTCTGATACCAATCTGTCACACCCCGAAAACCGAAGGCGGAAACATTTCCGGGGTTGACTCCACGTTGAGTATCAAATCCAATGTGCTTAGTAAGTAAAGTAAACAACCATTACATTACATATAGAAAAGTTTTACATTTGTTTCAAAAGCATAAGTTATACAAGTGATACATAGTATATATGAACAACACGAAACGAGTCTTCTGAAAACTCCGTCTTCGCACAAAAGGATCTTCGGGTACCTGTCTAACACGGACCTGAGAATACAAGCAGTTTGAAAATCAGCATAAAGCTGGTGAGTTCATAAGCGGTTAGTTTTTCTGAAAATGTACGAGTTCCTTTGTTTTCCTGAAAAAGTAATTATCCAAGAAAATCCCATATTTTCTTATGTAAAATTAGTTTCCAAATCCGAAAGTAAAGTAAACAATGTAAAATAAAAACATGATTGTTCTTGAGAAATGTAGTTCAATTGTTTAATTTATTACACTTTTCTAATTAAGTACTACTATTACTCAGAAAGAACCCCATGTTCTCCTGACTGTGTGTGTGAACTGTTACCAGTTCTGATTATGTTCGGTGTCCTTCCCAGGAAAACCCCATATTTCCCTGACTGTGTGTGTGTGTCTTTACTGGTTCTGGTTATGTTCGATATTCTACCCAGGCAAACCCTATGTTTTCCTGACTGTGTGTGTGTGTGTACCTTTACCGATTCTGGTTATGTTCATTATTATCCATAGGAAAACCCCATGTTTTCCTGAATGTGTGTGTCCCTGATATCTCTAAATGTACATTAGCTTTACTACGTACATAAAGCTAGTAAAAGAGTCTAAAGTGTTAATAATCTAGATTGCGAGTCCTTAACCATACTCAGACTAGATATGACTCGCGTCGGGGCCAGTATCCTTTTTATGACTTTCGTCACCCTTGAACCTTTTGGTTCAGCTGTAGCTAGCAGCCAGGTGCGGGATTGTCAGTCCCGTATAGATCTATACACTCAAGCCACGCTCTCCTGCGAACGGAGATTCTGGTTACAGGGTTACTCCTCCACTATCTCGTGCCAAGGGACATGTTACCAAGGACGTGTCTCCAATCTTTAAGATTACTCATCACTTCTCGCCTAGGGAAGTGGTATCTATGACTAACTAGGTTCTAACGTACGTGTCCTTTACACGCGATCCTAGGTGTTTTATTAAAGACATTACACTCGAGCCTAGGTGTTATTTAATGATGACTGTCCTTTACACTCGATCCAAGGTGTATTATTAAGGATGTTACAATTGATTTGTTTGCTGTGATGGTATTTATCTCTCACACTCGAACCTAGGTGTATTGTTAAGCATATACAGATGTTTTATGTTTTCTAATGGTGTCTGACTTTTACACTCGAACCTTAGTGTTTTATTATAGACATTACGATGGTTTATGTGCTTTATCGATTTAAACGAGAACAATCAATCTAAAGAATACAACATATCAATATATATTAAGAATTGACAATCGGATTAAAACAAACAACCCTGCAAGTTAAAACAGTTTGTTAAAAGGTTTTCAATTCATAAAATGTACAATTACGAAACCATTTGATTGAAATCATAAATTTAAGTACAAGCTATTCTTGTACTTTTGCTTGTATTCCCCCCCCCCCCTGAAAACATTGAAAAACCATTGAAAAAGGGTAGGGGTATGAACTCACCGAACGCGGAAGTGTGTCGATTTCGGATGCTAAACGTCGAACCGAGGCCTGATAATACGCGAGGTTCCTATGTAAAATGAAATGGCATACAAATATATCTAATTAGATTACAAACTCTAATTAGATATGAAGTTACACTCCAACGAACGAAAACACCTCAAAACGGGTGTTTGGAGTGACCCGGGTGACATCTACGGACGGGAATTGAAGCGAGGGACTTGGGATTTGAGTTTACTCCCCAAGAGTAAACTTCCTAATTGAGTTTATGGCCTAAACACCCATTCCCCATGAGTTTACGGCCGTAAACTCATGGTGGGTGTGGTTTATGGTGTTTAATGGGTAACATAAGGTCAATACCACTTGGAAATGCTTGGATTAATTTTACCTAAGGCTTGGGATGGATTAAATTCACCAATTGCAACACTTAAAGGAGTTTACGGCCTAGGCATGGGGTCTATGGCCGTAAACTCTCATATCCCCTTGAATAAGTGTTGTTAAGGTCCCAAAATCAATCACATGTGATTCTAAAAATTCCTACAAACCTAGAAACGAGTTTTGGGCACCATTTGGCACACTTTTAGGAGTTTACGGCCATGGGGTATGTTCTATGGCCGTAAACTCTCAAATGTGGGGTTTTGATGTGTTTAAAGTCCTTAAACTATTTTTGGTAGACCCTACGATTTATTCCAAGGCTTTTGGTGGTGTTGGATGGCTTTCTAACACTTTGAAATTGAGTTTACACCCAATATTGAGGAATTTACGGCCCAAACTTATGCCTTGGCCGTAAACTCACATAAGTCCCTCAAAATTCATGTTAAATGTGTTCTAAGTCCATTGTCCAATTTCTAAAAATCATATCTAAGGCTTGGTTGAGTCATGGAAGGGTTTAAGGGCTTAAAACCCCTTTAAATATGGGTTTACGGCCTAAGCACCTTCCAGGGCCGTAAACTCATATACAAGGATTTAAATCTTGTTTTGAGGCATTCTAATTCCATTTCATAAAGTCCTCTAGCCATATTCAAGGTCCAAATGAGGTTTGGAAGGGTTTTGTTGCTCCAAAACCCCCTTTTATATGAGTTTACGGCCTAGGATAGTTCTAGGGCCGTAAACTCATGGTAATGGCCCTAATCCATGGTTTAAACTCGAATTTGAAGGCTAGAGAGGTTCCAAAACATATTAGGGAAGGTACCTTGATGATTTGAAGCCTTAAACTTGAGATTTTACCCTTAAATCTAGTTTGAGGAGAGAGGTTGGAGTGAAGTTGTAGAATGAAGCAAAAGCTTCAAAATGAAGTCTTAGAACACTTTAAATAGTGTTCGGGATTTGGATACGATGAAATTTTACCCGTTACCGGCTTTAGACGGGGCTTTTGGTCGCACCCGGCCAATTTGCCGTTATCCGATATGGTTGATTCTAAAAATATTCCGATCATTAATGCAAGATGTTAGAATGAGTTCTAAGGGTATTAAGACACTTTTTAAGCCATAAAATAAAATTCTTATTAACGACTTAATAAAGTGTCGGAAACGGAAGCGAAATCGGAAACGACGATTGGATGATCGGAACGAGTCGCGAAAAGGGTTACAATTAAGGATATGAATTTCGGGTTGTTACACTAGGCCTCCATGAACATCAAGTTGCCCACTTTATCTGAGTCTTGGCCCTCCTCCATGCCCTAAACCTCTTATTAAGCTTACTTTTAGAGTTTTAATCCCTTTGAGGCCTTACATGCACGTAAAGTTAACAACTTTATGTGGTAACTTAGTCCTACGAGCCTAGATTTGTAGTTTGGGGCCTTGAAGTCGACTGGAAAGGGCTGAACACATTAAGATACGAAAACTCGACGAGTTGCTTAGCCAACTTGTCGAGTTGGATAGGGTTTACCCGCCTTCTGGATACTTAGTGAACTCGGCGAGTGGGTGAGATGACCCGGCGAGTTGATTAGGGTTTTCATGGTCTTCTGAACACTGAAGAAATCGATGAGTTACTCTGGTAAGTCGGCGAGTTGTCTCGGGTTTTTCACGACCTTCAGAGATATGAAGGAACTCAACAAGTCAGTAGATGAACTCGACGAGTTGGGTCAACATGGGCTGTTAACCTTGACCATTGACTTTGACTTTGAACAAGAATTAACCAAGTTTGACTTCTGAGGGTATTTTGGTAATTTGGGATTTTGATGGAATTAGTCATACGGTGGTTATAGGTGGTTGAGTTCGGTGCTGTGATTGGGAGTTGGATATTGTCACTACAACATTACTTGTGACGTGAGTTTTCCTCACTATACCTAAGGGTTAAAGGCACCAAGGCTAGCCCTTTGGATTGTTATCCCGCTTTATTATTAGTAGGATATGTTAGATCAATATCCTGGTTTATATGTGGTTATGATCTGTTAGATCAGTATCCTGGTAGATAGGATGTTTATGTGTGGTTATGATCGGTTAGATCGCTATTGTGGTAGATAGGATGTTGTTATGCTTAGTGACCTGTAGATCAGTTTGACTGTCTATAGACTGTTATGGGATTATCTGATATATGTGCACATGATTGATTGGTGGTTGAGGCTTTTCTACTTTGTGCGAGAGCCAACAGACCGGGGAATTCCAACCTGATGGTTGTGGGCCGAGAGTATTCCATCCCGAGGATGATTGGACTCATAGTATGTAGACATTCCAACCCGATGGTTGTGGACCGAGGGTATACCATCCCGAGGATGATTTGACCTATAGTATGTTGACATTCCAACCTGATGGTTGAGGGCTGCGACATTCCAACCTGATGGCTGATTGGGCCATAGTATGTTGTTATTATATGTGTGTTATTTGTTGTGCGGGTATTTTGGGGAAACTCACTAAGTTTTGGGTTTATAATTTTGGATTTTGTTTTAGGTACTTCGGATGATCGCGGGAAGGCGAACGCTTGATCGTGCACCTCCTTACATTTCATTATTTTGATTTATGGGATACTCTGATATAAAATATTTTGAAAACATTTTGTAATAAGTAATGGTTTTTGGATGCTTGAAAAAGTTTTAAATTTTTATAAATTTTATGGATGTTATATATATATATATATATATATATATATATATATATATATATATATATATATATATATATATATATATATATGGGAAAAGTGAATATACCCTTAAGGGTATATAAGATTAGGTACCCAATGCTTAAAATTGTGTCGTTTGGTTATTTGCTTATCAACTTCGTTTCAAATTGATACATGAATACTTCATTCCTTAAAATATAACAACTACCGACTCCTTCCTAAAAACACTGAAGCTCCATCATTTCTTGAGTTTTGCTGATTCACCATCGATTTATAACAGGTTTCGATTCGTGATTTTGGCTTCGATTCTTCCATCATTTTTAGAGCTCTACTAATTTTCGAATGCTTCCATGATTGTGCGGTTTCGTGTATGCGTTGGTTTTCGAATCCTATTTAGAATTGCGGTATGTGTTTATATCATCATTTTTTTCTAGTTAATCAAGTCACAGGATGAGGCTTTTCAATTTCATCTTCTGAAGTTTGTTCTTGTTATGCCTTAAGTAAATTTAAATTAAATTTATACTAATTTCATTAGATTGAAGTTTGTGAATGATACCAGGTGAATTCTATGGTAATTTCTGTGTATTATTCTTTTCAAATATAATGTTGCTGGTAACGTACACCAATTGTTTGTTTAAATGCCTGAGTGAAGTTTTGTTCATAGAAATGTCAATTTTAGTAGCCAAGCAATGATCTACAAGGGTAGAGAGTTACCCTTTTACCCTTGTTGGGTTTATACACCTCCTTCTTGGATTTTGAGCATCCCAACTTCACTCATAGAATTATGTATCTGGTTGGTGGTTACAAACTATGTGGTGTTCATAATTTTTTTTTATCTCCACTGGGTGTTCGATTATCATTGGGCATCATACACAAAGAAGAGGACTAATAAGTTCTTTGGACCTGATTGTATACTTGAAACTACAATTAGCCCATCATTTTTGCTGGTAATGTACACAAATAATGGTTTGTTGTTGTCGTTATTTATTATAGCATGGCTATATGTTTAAGGGTTTGTTGTTGTTATTTTTGGTGGAGGTTCTTATGCTTAGCATGTTACGTCACCTAAATCTTGTGAATTTGATAGGTTATTGTGCATATGTAGATCAACGTCTCCAAGCTATGAGTTTATGACCCTGGGATCACTTGAAGATCATTTACACGGTTAGATATATGTCAGTATTTTTACCACTGTTTTGAAATCCTTCAATGTTAGTATCTTTACCAAGTGTTTCTCACAGTAGGTTGAATGGATGAAAAATGAAAATTCTAGTTACAAGGGTTTGGAATGTTGATCATATTGTAGCTTTTGTACAACCATTCTTTACATTGTATTAAAGACTAAAGCCTTAATAATAAGAAGGAAAATTGTGCTCATCTTTTAATGACTTGCGACTTGTTAGTGTTTGTAATTATTTGAAAATTAAAAGCAATTCAGTTTTATTTAACCCAATTTATTTTGTGCAGGTGATTAACATTGAAAGATCTTGGGTTGCACGGAGACACCAAAGAAGCTGAAGATTGTATTGAATTATGTAATCATGTATTAGTTAGGACACAATTTTTATCGTTTTTTAGACGAAATGTATAAGTTGACAGTGTATAGGAAACTTTTTTTTGGTGGATTGGGCTGAAATAGAAATGTACTTATCATACTTTCACTTTTAACCCACAATAGCATCATATTTTTGTTTTTCAGCCACAATTGCGTTATATTTTTGTTTTTCACCTACAATATCATCATACTTTCGTTTTTAACCCACAATAGCATCATACTTTCATTTTTAACTCACGAAAGTATGAGGTTATTTTTTGAAAAAAATTGAAAATTTGAGGCTATTTTGTGACAAAAAAAAACAAATTTTTGAGGCTATTTTGTGAAAAAAAAAAAACAAAAGTATTATGCTATTATGTGAAAAAAAATCGTGAGGCTATTTTGTGAAAAAAAAAGTATGAGGCTATTTTGTCAAAAAAAAAGAAAAAAAGAAAGAAAAAAATAAATTTTGATTCTATTTTGTGATAAAATGAAAGTATGAACTATTTTGTGAAAAAAAAAAACAAAAGTATGTTCGTTTATTGGTTAAAAAGGAAAGTTAACTATGTTGTGTGTTTAAAATAAAAGTAAGATGTTATCATTGGGAAAGAGCCCCATCATTATTCACAATGTTATTTACCAAACACTTCATACAACCAGCTAGGAAATCTGGAAATTTATTGATTTACATTTCATTAAAAAATCTGGAAAGTTAGTTTTACACTCAAAATTCATTAAAACAATAAAACTTATATCAATATACAATGGTGTTTGTACATCCGTGTTTTGCTTTTCACCACCTTCATTGGGGATTCGCGTAACATGGTAGTCCCTAATCAAAGCTTCTACTGGGACTTATAGTGGGAATCCCTGGAAAGGTAAATATAAAGACAACTCAGCTGCATCTTTCACCACGTAACAATCTATTAGTTCAATTGATATTCGTCTTCTTCATATATATACAACATAAAATTGTTGAAGCATGAAAAATGGAAATATTATGCAATGTCAACAAAATTAAAAGCTCAAAATACCTACATAATAGGAAAAATAATTATGAAGCTTTTTTCATAAATTATAAATAATAAAAGATGCATATGGCCCCAACAAAATGATTAAATAAACTCTTAGGTTTAGTTTTTTTATTGGTTGTAAACTATAGATCCCACTAGACACTACACTATTGAAAAAGCTCTCCCTCGTGAGCTTTTTATTGGTTATTACCTTGACTGCAGTTGCTAACACAGGAGCAAGATGAGTTTGTGCATTCACTTTTAATCCAACACCAATGCCATAGAAGAAAAGGGTACAACTTAACTTTCGAATATAGAGGAAAACATACAATTTGATTCATATGAAAAATGAAAAAATAGTGTTATTATAGGAGATGACATTTTGTCGAAAACTTGGTGGGCTTCTTTTAATATGGTTGCAAATGAAAAAACATGTGAGATTCACAAATCACAACTTCACATAAAAAATCAATTTTGACTCCACGTGAATTAGTCTCAATTCTTCAAAGATCAAACTTCCAGCAATAACAAATCAAACAAATTTCAAGTTCTAGGTTTCTGAATGCAAGCTTCAGATTAAATCAGAAAATTTGGAAGAAAAATTTGGGAGAAGAAATCAAACAGTTGGTTGTCTTGAGAAAAGGAAGTCGTTTGATTTCTTGCTGACGAATGGAAGTCGTAAGTCGTTCACTCCTTCGGTCGTTAGGGTGTAAGCCTTGTCTGCCAGAACCAATTGAAATAAACCCACTTTGCTTGATTAACTAGAACAAATTAAGAACAATACAATGATAACAAAAACTTCCAATGTAAATAAGATGATTCTTTGTGATTCAGTAAGTTGGGAAGATTCGAAGGAGTCACAACAAACACCCATCTTCGTAATAGGAGTGGAAGAGAGTATTTCATGATCGATTCCGTTTTTGAGTTCTATCAGATGATATGGGATAAGGTATGAGGAAGAATGTAAGGCCTCGTTTACTTCAAACGACGTCGGATAGTTATTTGGGTACCTAATCTTATATACCATCAAGGGTATATTCACACTTCTCTCTCTCTCTCTCTCTCTCTCTCTATATATATATATATATATATAAAGAGGGAGAGAGAGAGAGAGAGAGAGAGAGAGACGTACGCTAAATAGGAACATGTCATTTACAAATTTCACCATCATGCGAATATTTAATTTCTCAAATTAAGCAAGTGTCATATTACAAAGTAGTGACAACATATATCCAATTCAAAATTACTCAATACTTTTAATCATTTTTGAACTCTATTGAGTCCACCATTCTATAACTGGGAAAGAAGACTTAATAGAAGGGTTCATCTCTTTTCTTACCAAAAATACTACGACCAAATCTGGCAGTCATCAAGTCTCTAATGAGAGGAAATTGCAGGATTACAAAAGAAATAATTGATAGGCATGTCAGCACAACTATTGGAATAAGAATCTTCGAGTTCCCTTGGCCAAATACAAGATATAGCGTAGCACCAAAAGCTACTATCATGGCTGTAGTTGAGGTCAACAACATGACCAAACCAACCATTAACTTTGTTGGCAACTTGTAGAGAAAGTCCTGCTGAGCAAAACGTGTGGTGAGAATCGACAAGAATATTAGCAATGAAGTAACAGCTGTGAATAATGATATGGCATCTGATATTGCAAATATTGTGAAGGCTGGGTTGTTAGTAAAAAGTGGTATCCCCATATCCTGATTGTTTCCTCCGGGCACTGTAATAGCTGCCGCAAACACAATGGTGGTTATTAATGCAACTGTAATGGTGTAAGACTCTGCAGTGGTCTTGATCCACTTTTCTCCCTCAATCACCAACTCCTTGTGTTCTCGTGTAAATACCATTTCAGGTGTTTCGCCAAAAGAGTTCTTTTCTGTGATACATAGAGGACTTACAAATCTTTTAACTTCCTACAATATTACAATATGTTAACCATGCCTGATAAATAATGTTGAGTCCTATAACATAAGGATACCAAATAAAATTAAAATTCTGAATCATCAGGGATTCTTACCTTAAACCACTTTAGTTCATGTTGTACTTGTAAAGCTGCACCTGATATTAGATTCAATCTGCTGGCAGGTGCCAATCTTGCAGCCAAATGCAAAAGGTTGTTCTGAGAAGGGTCTTTAATTGTTTTATAAGTGTTCTTATGTTTGTTCATTTGATATAGTACATTGTACACATTTTCCGAGCGATTTATCACAGCATATTGAACAATGTTGTGACCATCTTCATTGGCACTCCAAATTGCATTCGGGAAGCGGAGGACAATTTGTTGCACAACCTCGTATGCATTTTGCCTTGTTGCTTCGAAAATCGGATCCTTGTAATAGCGATGGTGTTCAGAAATAGGCTGATAATTATCATGTATGGAAGAACATACGTGATTTAATAACTTTATGGCGTCGTTATAAACTCGAGCTCTCTCTTCAATAGAAATACACATTGCAACATAGACCCAAATGATCATCTCAAACAAAGAATTAGACCTTCTTCCCTTCTATTTTTGGTTATAAAATGATGGTGTAACTGTTAATACATCTTACCTAACATCTTAGGGATTAGCAGGAAAAACATAATAATCCATTCAATCCCTGCATTAAGTAATAGAAAGTTTGTTAGAATTATGCATATGGGATTATGGAATGTGCAACTAATAAGGTAAAAGTTGCCAAAACATAATTTTTATGTGTTGCAGCAAATCAAATAGATATCAAATCATGACCTACCTGTACTGAATGAGTTGAATATTTTTTGAAGACAGGAACCACATAATGGAACACATCTACTAACCATATAATCAGAAGCAGTTTTAAGAATGCCCTTTACTCTCCGATGTATTATATCTGTCCTTTTAACATAGACAACTAATGTGGAGGAAATTTGTTAGAGAGTGTATAATAAAATTTTGGTAAGGAAACATAGAGAATCAAGATGAAAAACAAATCAACAAACCTATATATTTTTCCAATGCATTGAGTTCAGATGGGAAATTTTGGGCTATAGCCATCAGCACGGCGTCACTATAGTATCTGGTTTTATGGAGAGGCTTTAGCCATTCATTCGCTTTCTCTACATATATATTCCAAATTTAGTGGTATAAATTAAGTAGTTCAGAGTTTTAACCACTAGAATTTGAACCCGATAGACACTTACCAAATTGTTTTGAAGAAATAAGAATAACTAGAAGCTCATCACCAGATATGCCTGAAAGCACATCAGTATTCCATTCTCTGTATTTGATCATTTGATCCTTCAGAAATCGAGACATCTTTTCATCCAGATTTAAAAGAGCTATGGCAAGTGGTAACCTATGCTTTTTATCCTTGGTGAACAACAACGCTGCTTCTCTTGCCACCAACATCTCAGCAACTATAACGTCGCCAACCATAGCAGCAACATGAAGTAGTGTGCTTCCATCTGAATTTTGAACATTAGATAGTTGTGTGTTCTCCGGTGTGACCCCCAACAATTTCCTTAAAAATTCCTGATCCGTGACATTACCCACTGCTATGTGGAGTGCCGTGTTGCCATTATTTGCGACTTTGTCAACGACTGTAACTTTAAAGGATCGATTGTTCAAAAGGCCATCCACTTCTTCCCAATTTCCTGATAAAATAGCTTCAAAGATTGTTCTCTGATCATAAGGTAGTTCTTCTTCTTGTTTATCTAAATTAGTATTTTATATGAAGGTCAAAAACTACAAGATATATAGAAAAAATGTGCTCGAGCTATATATTCTAATCAAATTACAAGGGATTTCAAAAGAGGAATAAAAAAAAAAGCAATGAGATGCATATTTGTGCTTGGAGGATCGTAATTATAATAATTAAATAAAAGTATCGAATTTATGTAAAATCACCAACTAAAATAAAGATATATTAGCAAAGAAAAGACTCTGTTTACTTGAAGGACCATAGATAGTCTGCAGTTCATCCCAAACATCTTTCGCACTAAAATCAGAATCTGCTGGTTGATCATCACGTTCATTGTGTTGATCGCGTCGATTGCTTTCATCGCGTTTTTCTGTGAGACTATTCAAAACATACCTGAGTGGTTCCTGAGAGAGAGAACCAAGAATCCAACCTTTGATAACGGTGTCATTTGATTTTGTCCACAGCCATTGATGGCCACCCACTTTCTCCTTCCCGTAGATACTGGGTTGACTGCTTACAGGAGTTTCATCTGTGTAACGAAACATACCATGACTTCTTAGGAGGCATAGCATCTGTGATTTCCACTAGTTGTCCCTACCACTCAGCTTCACACTAGTAAAACTTGTTGCAGAAAGATTTGATGGGTATGGATATGAGTAATTTTCGGTTGTGACATGTGGATTATTGCTTGAGCTTGTCATTTTTGTATGTTTTTTTTTCTGTGAATCCATATTCCATCTACTTGCATATTTAAGCTACAAAGATGGATTTGTCTTCTTGTGCTGACGAAAGCCACGTACAGGTGATTGCTTTTTAAGTCATGAGACAATATCGATGATGCATAGGAGATGACATCATCCCCCCTAATCCCCATTTGTAATATTATCGTTTAGTTGATGTCAAATTATACAACTTGTTGTGTTATATTTCTATATACCTTGTTACAACTAGGAGATGATATCATCCCCCCTAATCCCCATTTGTAATATTATCGTTTAGTTGATGTCAAATTATACAACTTGTTTGTTAATCGATGGCTTATATACTGAAAAGTTATAACTTATAAGCGTGTATACTCACTAGGCTATATTAAACCCAACACTTTTATATTTTTTCTACATGTATTCCTGCATTTTAGAAAAATGTATCTCTTGCTCAATGAAGAGTCGGTGGAGATAGGTGGAAGATTGCAGTAACACCTGATCATATATAGAGCCACTTAATTTGGTGATGTGACTAGTACGTACCATATATTTTATTTAGACTTACGGTATCTAGCTATTGATGTTAATTTATTACTCGTGGCACAAGATCTGCAAATTGATATTTTGAATATCTTTGGGAGTTACATAATTGTAACAACTGAATCTACAAGATATATACTAGATATATGACTCATTAATATAAGTGTTTTTGTTTGTGTCTTTTTATCTTATTTCCTATTTCACTTCTTAATACGAGGATCATTAGCCTAGGTTAATTAATTACTTTACACACAAACAAACTCCGCTTCTTGTCCCAAACACAATGGCCATGTCAAATTATCAAGCGAGTAAGATAGTCTTTGTATATATCATATCTGATCCGAACTTTATTACCATGTTAAGCTATATGTTTGCTTCATGAAACAACTTCCAAGATCCATGGGAGATGGTATCCTTCCCAACCTATCCGGCCCTACTTATAATTATAAGCTTTACTGGAATTATAATGGTACAACTTAATTATGATTATCTTAATTCAGTGTCTTTTCCTATATATTCTTGTTGAACTCATGTTTAAATATGTGTTAATTAGTTGTTCTTAGCTGGAAACCAGGGATTGTTAATAATAGTAGGGGGTACATACATGTGATCCTAATGGGTTTGGATTTAATTAGAGGCTTAGCCTGCCAATTGTATGCTAAAATAATATTGACTTATTATTAGTTTATTTCTTTCGCATCTTCTTACATATTTAAGCTAGAGAGTTGGAATTTACTTCTAGTACAGACAAAAGTCATGTTAATTAAGATGCATCCTTCCCCACCTAATCCCCACTTATAATATATTGTTTGGTGTCATCTTCATATATTACTAATCCATTAAAATATATATCACGATTGAGAAAACAACAGAGTGAATCGTCTTGATCGTTTTTTAATACTACGTTAGTTAATTTGATCACTCCAACAAATCAATCAATTGTTCACATTATTTTGGAATATTCGCATCTAGAATTGTGTGTAAATTGTGGACTTGGGTGGAGAAATTAATGTGCCATGACAAACCAAGGAACCAAAGTCACTACTAGAAAACTAGGGAATTACCTGCCGGAGTATTTCTAGGAAATCCGTTGGAGAAAGCCGTTACCTACAGAATTCCTACAAAAAACGGACTGTAGGAAAAACCCTCGTGGGTAATTTTTTCCTACAAGTTACCTACAAACTTTCCTACGGAATATTCTGTTACAAATTTACCTTCGGAACACCTACGGAACACGTTTACTACAAAGTACCTACGGGTTTTTTTTTGCTACGCAACACCTACAAAGTACCTACGGATTATTTTCCTACAGAATACCTACCAACTGTGTTTTCTACAAAATACCTACCAACTAATTTTCGTATAGAATACCTACCAACTGTTTTTCCTACAGAATACCTACAAACTTTATTGGATTTTATTTCCAATAGAAAATTTGTTTCCTACAAATTTTTCTATGATTTTTTACCAGTTTTTTTTTAATATAATTCCAACAAAATTTGTTACTATATGAAATTTTAATTTAAAACATATCCAATTTTTTTGTTAAAAATTAATGCAAAAAAACGCAAACAAAATTATAATAATAGTCAAATTCAATTACATCCATTGATGTTAAAATACTCAATAATATAAGATTCATACATTCAAATACTCAAAATACCATAACAATGTCACACCCCCAAACCCGAACGGCGGAAACGTTCGGGGGCGGAGGACGTTATGTACAATATCACAACAATTGCATAATAGTAATCAAAGTACAACAACCATGTATGGAAAAAGTATAAGTATTTACATATGTGTTCAAGTCATTGTATACATGACACCAAAATGTATATCAAAACTTAAAAGACATGAATCTATGAAGCTCCGTCTTCTTAAAAATCTGTGGATGTATCTATCTACTGATTTCCTAAAAATACAAGTAGTTTTGAAGAGGGTGTTAATAATTAAGTTGGTGAGTTCATAAGCATGTTTGTAACTAAAATCTATTTTCTATTCCTTGATAATGTAAGTATGTTTTTCCAAAAAATCCTATATTTTCTGTTGCAGTATGTTGTAAGCAAAAACGTGTGAATGTTATGGTACTCTAAAGTAGTAAAATGTAATTTAGTTCACTTGAAACCATGAAAAATATGTTTTCTTTGTATTGAAGTAGTAATCTGTAATTATCTGTCACACCCCCAAACCAAGGATGGCGGAAACGTCCAGGGATGGCGGACTTCATGTATAGTATCATAACGAGTATAATAGTGATCAAAGCAATACAACCAATCACAAATATAATCGGAAAAGAATTACATGGTTTCAAATGTTACATATTTCAATAATTGATTACACATGATGTAAAAATAGTTATTCGATGTCGTAGCGTTCCATCCTCAAAAGCTTGTGATTACTTGGTTTCGTTGATTTCCTGCGAATACAAGTAGTTTTGAAAAAAAAAATGTCAACAATCAAATTGATGAGTTCATAATCTTTTTAGATAAAGAGTTTGGAAACCGATCTTTGTAATGAGTTGTGTTTTACCAAGAAAAATCCAATATTTTCCTTACAAGAGTGATGTGTAGTCTTAAATACCAAGACCGAAATGTACAAGTAATATCCATACTTATTAATATAAAAAGTAATTTAAAATCGACATAAAACCCTTTTTGATTTGAGAAAACCCCCCGTAAACTTTATGTGTTATTAACTCCCTATGTGAGTCGCAATAACCATACTATGACTAATGAACCTGCCATGACGTTTCTCAGGCGTCGAAAAAGATAATGACGCTTGTCACCTCAGACCTGTCGGTCTAGCTGTTGCATGCAGCTCAGGTGTGGGTTTGTTAGACCCAATATAGATCTATACACGACTATCACGTTCTCCCTACAAGAGACTCTGGTTATAACTACTAGGAATTTTAACCTGTACTCTAGGAGTACTGAGAAGAATGTCTCACAATTTACGTTAACAAGTTTACGTATAGTGTGCGTGAATGTAAAACCTTTTTCTATGGGAATAAAATCTTCCGAATGTGGTTGTTGTGTTAGTGGAAACATAAACTATACTTATTATAGCTTATCAAAACATTTTGTAATGGTTGAAATCCTCTTTGTATATGATGTAAACCTTTATAATGAGGTAAAAGACATGTAATATAACCAACATGTATTTATATATGATAATACACACCTTGCTCAGCGAATTACAAGGTGTAAATGAGTTATTAACAATTTGCTAGTTTTATCACTTCCGTTCCTGTACTTGGAATAATTATAGAAAAATCATACGGAGTCAAAAACTAGATTCGTAAACTCTGAGAGTTTAGAAAATGTGCTAGTTTGTTCATAAATTTTATTATGATTTTTAGAAGTCTCTAACTGGTGTGAAAACATTCATATTCACAGACTGGTCTGAATTCATAGCTACAGTGATAGGCAGTTTTGTAAAACTCACCAAAAATTATAGAAACATCGTGTGAATATGTGCAAGTAGTCATTTTAAAGGTATAAACCTAAACTATTTTCATCTAACACAGTTTTGAAAACTAAAAAGTTTAAGATGTTCAAAACAGTCCGTGAATGAACATTAACTTTTCTGTAAAGAGCTGATGTTTGAGTTTAGTTGTGTTCTTGGTGTTTTAACTTGTATTTGCGCCCCTTAAAACTTAAGAAAAAAAATGAAAAGATAGGGGTATGAACTCACCTTGTGTGGTTTCAGTGAATGGATGATAAAGAAGAGAAGTGTTAAACTCAAGAACACTTTAGATGATGCTTGAAGATTTGAAGATCTAACACAAATATGATGATATTTGTGTAAGGAACTCATGATTTGAGTGAAGAAATGTAAGGAAATCAAGTGTGGGAAGAGATTTACTTACCAAAGGTGTGTGAAGAGCTCAAGATCAGCCTTGAATCTCGAATTCTTGGTGAGAGGAAGTGAGAGAGAATGGGTTTTGCTTTTTGGAGAAAAATGAGTGAAATGGGAGGAGAGATAAGGATCCTTCTAGCCTTTGATCAAGATTATGGCTGGAAATAAGTGTAAAAAGGACAATGATTGACTAGGTATGGGTGAAGAGTGACTGGGAATGGTCATGGAGTGGGTATGGGAAGTAACTTGTGTCCTTGCCCAAAGGATAAGTCAACACTCCACCTAAATATCTTACCCACTATATTTTTAATCTTAGATAATGATTACCCTCAAAATGTGATTAAATTATGGAAGTATGGGTTCTCATATGTCAAAATATAAGTTTGGGTGAAAATCCCGCATTAAAATCATGAAAAACAGGCTTAAAATGGAGTTGGGGTCGAAAACCGTGAAGAAAACGAAAATTTCCGAAGTCTGGCCGAAGTTTCGGTCCCTAGAGGGTTAGAACCGAAGGCTGGTTCGATTGATGTAATAGAACCGAGATGGAGAGGTCTGGTCCGAGTAGTCTTGCAGGCGAACACGTTGTGGGACCGAAAGCGAAAGCAGGCGAAGGGGCGAAGGTGAGGAGGGTTTCGGTCTTGGCGGTTCGGTCCGGGAGGGAGCTCCGGCTTCGGCTCTTGGGGTTTCGCCTCTTAGGCTTCGGCTTCTAAGGGAGGTTCGGTTCTTAAGAGGTTTCGCCCCCTTTTTGTTGTTTTTCGAATAATCTTCCCGTTTTGAGTGGTTTTCAGTTGTGTTAAGGGTCGGGACGCCTTGAATGATTTTAAAAAGTTGAGGGAGGTTATGAGAGAGAGATTTGGGAGAGATTTGACATACTTGGAGAGATTTAGGAGAGATTGATAAAAAGAGATTGAGAGAGACTTCGTTTGTGACCTTTGCGAGTGTTTAACTTCGAAATGCAAGGTTTGTAAACACCGTTTAGCCTTGTTATGAGTGTTACATGTCCCCGTAGGATATGAAATAGTGTTTTATCGAACAGTTTTATCACTTAGCCCGATTAGGGTTTAGAATTACTAAACGTACGAACTTTCTAAGTGATAAATTCTTATTAAAATAGCAAGTTGTACAACTTTAAACATAAGGAAAACCCTAATATGCAAGGGTTAGATGAGTTGACTCGTTGACCTTATTTGACTTTGACTTGACCAGAATTTGACGGTTGTCACATATACCTGTATGAAAACCGTGTATTTGTAATTGTCTAGTTTTACCAACTGTACTTGTAAAATATTGTATTATAGTTTTATCATTAAATAAAACTATGTGAAGTTGTTTACTTATTTATACACTAATCATTTTGTTCAATGTCAAATTGTTAGTTATTGTAACCATACTATATGACCTAAGATGGCCTGAACACGACGTTCTTCAGGTGCCGTAATCGGTACGACATTTGTCACCTCAGGCCTACCGGCCTAGCTGTTGCAAGCAGCTCAAGTGCGGGATTGTCAGTCCTGTATATATCTATACACAAGTGTCACGCTCTTCCTCCAGGAGACTCTGATTATAATTTTAGGACTTGGTTGGTACTCAGATAAGTACTTGAAGTATGTCTCACAAATGCTATATCGATGATTACATGTAGAATAATGAAAAGTTACTTTGTAATGAATAAACTGTAAGTATATCTCATAAACTATACTTAATATAGTTCATATGTTTGTTTTCCGTAATGTATTATGAATATGTAAAGTAGTGCATATGGTCCATAAACTATACCTATTATAGTTTATATATTTGTTATCCGTTTTGTAATCTGAACTTTGGAAACAATATGTAAGTTTCATAAACTATGTCTATTATAGTTTATATGTTTGTGTTTTACTGTAATGAAAATCTTTATTTAATTTGTAAAATCTGTAATATGGTTGCTCCTTGAAATTCAATATTTACGTCCAAATGGTACTAAAATAGTTTGCAAATTTTATATTTTTGTTTAACAAGTTTGAAATTATTTTATACTTATATAAATATAATATTTATATAATTATCATTAAATAAACAGCCGAATAAATAATTCTACCTCAAGCCCACAACCAAACAAGGAACAGAAAATGGAGGAGATTATCAATTCTAAGCCTATTGAATCGCAATTATACAATTTATACATATATAAATATATTTTTAACAACGGCAACAATTAATAAAATATTAAAAACATTTAGATAATAACACAAATTTTATTGTGTTACACTTGTATTCCCCCCTAAAATAGTGAAAAATTATGAAAACGTAAGAGTATGAACTCACCTTATGTGAGTATCCGAGTGAAGATACGGTGTAGTAGTGTTAATTCCACAAGTTTGAACCTATAACAAAACTGAATCCTAATAACATTTCACGCAATATATATATATATATATATATATATATATATATATATATATATATATATATATATATATATATATATATATATATATATATATATAGTGTTGTAGAAATCGGCATTGGCGGCCGATTAATCGCTTAGCAGCGTCAAACCAATTACGATTAGGGTGCTTTGCGGAAATTGGTCAAAATCGTTCAAACTCACACTTGGCGGTCCTTAGCAGCCTTGGCGGTCCTCGACGGTCATAGGCAGGAAATAGTTAAAAAAAATTCAAAAAAAAATCTCATATTACACCAAAATTTTAAATTTTTAAATTTTTTAGCTTTCAAATTTTAAAATATTATATTAAAATTTTTAAAATTTCAAAATTTAAAATTTCCAAATACTTAATTTTTTAGGAAATATTAATTTTTTTAATAACTTAGGGTCTCCAATTAATCCCCGCCGAGTCTAATTAATCGTTTATCGTCAGTCGACCGTCGAACTACCGTCGAGCGATTTTTACAACCTTGATATATATATATATATATATATATATATATATATATATATATATATATATATATATATATATATATATATATATATATATATATATATATATATATATAATTGGTGAATATAGTGGTAAACATGTTATGAAATAGTCTAAGATGTAAGAATCACTTACAAATAGGAGTATTAGAAGTGAACCGCAAGAGTGAAATTGTAAGTGATTTTGGCATGATATTTGAGAGAAAACTAAGGATGTTCTCGATTATGTTCTTGAGAGGAAAAAGTGAGGTTTACGCCCAAAAGAAGAAAAATGATTATTGTTTTCGGACACACACACACAAACATATATATATATATATATATATATATATATATATATATATATATATATATATATATATATATATATATATATATATATATATATATATATATATATATATATATATATATGGGTTTTCGGTTGGGAACTCCATCCGAGAAAAGGCATCTTCGGCCGAGAACTCAAGGTCGGCTTCATATGTTTTCGGCTAAGAATGGTCTGCTACCTCACATGATTGTGGTCTAAGGAGTTTACAGCCGAAAAGGGTTTGCGGTCCTAGACAAGTGGCCTTTGCGAGGGTTTCGGTGCGAAGGTCTTAGTAGTTGCGAGATTTCTCGGTTTCCAATAAAATTGACTTTTTGATTTAAAAGCCTTTTATGCTAAGACTAAATACCCATAAGTAGCTATAAAATTTTATTTAATCAACTTGTTTCTAATCATTTGACCATTGGTTGACTTTTACAGTTTGAAAAGAACGAGTTGTTACATTATCCCCCCATTAGAGGGAATTTCGTCCCAAAATTGTTTCTAAAGTGGTACTTACGGAAAAGATGTGGATACTTTTGTATCATTTGATCTTCCCGTTCCCAAGTGAATTCAGGTCCCTGCTTGGCATTCCAACGAACCTTCACTATTGGTATACGGCTTTGTTTTGTTCTTTTGATTTCCCTATCTATGAGTTCGATCGGTTCATCCACAAAGTGAAGACTCTTGTTTAACACGATTTCGTCAAGTGGGATTACAAAAGTCTTGTCAGATTTACACTTCTTAAGATTAGAGATGTGAAAAGTGGGATGAATATTACTGAGTTCATGCAGTAGATTGAGTTTGTAAGCAACCATACCAATTCTAGCAAGAATCTCGAATGGTCCGATGTATCTTGGATTTAGTTTCACGTTTTCTGAAACATGTCATTCATTTCCAAGGTGAGACCTTTAACATGACACGGTCCCCAACCTAGAATTCCAAGGGTTTTCGTCATTTTTCCACATAACTCTTATGCCTGTCTCTGGAAGCTTTCAATCGTTCCCGGATTTGGACAATCTTTTTTGTGGTTTCTCGAATGATATCGAGACCGGTTAGAGTACTATCAGGTATTTGGTTCTTGGCTAGTTGCGTATCGCCCACTTCAGCCCAGCACAGAGGGGATCTGCACTTACGTCCATAGAGAGCTTCAAAGGGTGCAACTTTGATGCTAGTGTGATAGCTATTGTAGTAGGAGAATTCAACAGTGACTCCAGTTTTCAGGCCGACAAGGACAACTACCGTTCGTAGTCAGGCTGGGTCTTTACCCTTAATGGAGGAGCAGTGACTTGGAAAAGTTCCAAGCAAGAGACCGTGGGTGATTCAACATGCGAATCATAGTACATTGCAACAAGCGAAGCGTCAAAGGAGGCAATATGGTTGAAGAACTTCATTGGAGACCTTGGAGTTGTGCCAGCCATACAGGAGACTGTGGAAATTTTATGTGATAACAAATGAGCAGTTGCCTTGACCAAGGAACCGAGGGATCATGGCAGATCTCGACAAATTAACAGAAAATATCACTTTATTCGACATCAGGTAGAAGAAGGACTCCTCGTAGTGAAGATGGTATCGTCGGAGAACAACCCAGTAAATCCGCTTACGAAGGGACTGAGTAGGTTTAAGCACTTGTAGCACGCTAGGAGCATTAGGTTGAAGGATGATATTAGATTAGATTAGATAGTTTAGAAATGTGTAATAGATAAATTGTAATAAACATTCTAAGATTAAATAAATGGGTATTATTTATTAGTAAAGTCACTGCCTTATGTTAATTGTTTACCTATTGTTTCATTTTGTATGTTTTGACTTCCTGAATAATAAATTTATTCGAACGATCCACAGTCGTTCATATGTTGGAAGTAGATATGAATGAAGACTATCATGAATTGGTGTGTAGATTGTCTAAAGTGTATTGGACATAGCAAAGGTTGGCTACAATGTTCATGAGTGCTTATGAATTAGATTTGAGCATTGGAATAAACCCATGCTTGATGGAATCACTTCCTGGAATTTATCACGAGTGATCGCAAGACGATAATATCATATAGTCTTTAAACCTAGATATATGGTTTATTGTTTGCTAATTGGTAGTGCATTGATAATGCGTAAACGCATCAGTAACTTGATGTTATAAAACGCATTGTTGTGTATAATTTGATTAGTGAATAGTAAATGCATATAAGTCGAAGTTTATATGTTCCTTTTATCCTAAGAGGGTAAAAGCGATATCAGGGCCCCTCGATGATTTGGTTAGACTTATGTGTCGGGCCCAGTCATGACTGAATTGATGTGTTCAATTATGTTCTATGTCAAACGAATCTGAGATCAAGAAACAAACTGATCGATAATAAGTATGAATATGTTCCATGTAATTGTCCGCACGATATCTAGAGCGGAGGACTGTACGAGCCCTTATCTAAAGGAGAGGCTACTGATAAGATCGGAGTTTGACAGCGTCTTGGAGAGCTATGATTGCTAATCAGATTGTATTTACATTTGTAGTTACTAGACTTATCCAAGTGGGAGACTGTTGGATTAGTGTCTAAGCCCATAACTATATTTGGTAATTATTTGACCCGGTTGTGCATGGTCCTTTTAAGTTGCCTTCACCAAAGTAACATGATAGGATGATTTATGAATAAAGAGGTTATTATGATTTATTAATATGTTATATGAATAATATGTTAAAAGAGAAATCATATAGTTCAATTAATATTAGACA
Organism: Lactuca sativa; assembly: GCF_002870075.4. Classification (NCBI taxonomy): domain Eukaryota; kingdom Viridiplantae; phylum Streptophyta; class Magnoliopsida; order Asterales; family Asteraceae; genus Lactuca; species Lactuca sativa. The sequence goes on along the minus strand of NC_056629.2, from coordinate 54,185,909 downwards.
AGAATTAATTATGGGGCTAAAAGAGATTAATTAAATAAAGGGGACTGGAACTGTAAATTGTGTGATAGTTGATTTGGGCTGAGAATCCTTTGGATATAAGAGGTGGACGAAATTGAGAGTGGGAGCCCATCTAATTTCGTCCAATGCCTTTATTCTGGAAGGTTCTTTGGACTGCTTAAGGCCTAAGCTATCCATAAGGTGTTGAAGTTTCATTTTAAGTGATTAAATCTTATATTGAAATTTGTAACATGAAAAAACCTGTGACAAGTCATGCCACAGTTGAAAACGGTTGCCAAATGTTATCTTTTATAATAGGTTTTTTATGTTATACGTACATTTACCTTGTATTGGGTATTAAGTGAGACATAAATACATAAGGTGATAAAGTTTATTTTTAATTGATTAAATATTATATTTAATTTGTTACATGAAAAACCCTGTGACAAGTAGTTCGACGGTCGAAAAAGTCGGTCAAATGTCACATTTTATAACGAGATTTTTATTTGATATGTACCTTAATGGGCTAAGTGAAACCCAACTATCCAAGTCCAATAAAACAGTTCAAACTATCAAAGTCCAATAAACCCGTTCAAACGTTTTTTAACGCATCTATCACACCGGTTCAACCAATTTGTTAAGAAATCTTCTGCTTCGATCCGGTCTAAATATTAGCATAAAATCGGTTGTTGTTGAACCACTCTCGTTCCCAATTTGAATTGGTTTTAAAAAAACATTGGACATAATATTAGAATTTGTCACTACAAGTTGTAAAATAGCAGTCTTGTTATAAATATGTTTTGGTCATTCAAATGAATGTGGTACTTGGAAATGTATATTTTTTATTATTATTATTATTATTATTATTATTATTATTATTATTATTATATTCGTGTAAATAATTGGTTTTGATGCATCATTTTAATCCTTCAATTATAGAACATAAAGATATTTAATTATAAAATTATTATGTATATAGGTGCATATACATGTTAAACAAAACACATATAATATATATATATATATATATATATATATATATATATATATATATATATATATATATATATATATATATATATATATATATATTCGTAAATGTCATATGTAATTCTTGTCGTAGTAATATTGATAAATTACTTTCATATGGAGAACATATCATGATAAGTCTATCATAATTATATATCAAATGTTCAAAATTATGTTATCTTTTAAATATTGTCTTTTAAATATGTTGTGTAGCATAACCCAAAAAAAATATAATAGAAAATAAACATAATCAAAATAGAAAAACTACAATAAAATAAATAAGAGCATTGGGTAGTTGGATATATAAATAAAGATGTTACATAAACATACATTTACATCAAAAGGAAAAACTAACATTCGTCAACTTTGCTCAAACAAAAAAATCTATATCCATTTTATGAATCTTCTTTCTTCATTTAACATCATTCAACAATAGAAACTTGATGACAATTCTTCACTAACTTCCAATCAAAATATTTTTCTTGAAAAAGAAGAATCAGAAAGATATTTCAAGCAACACATTGATGTTTGGAGAGTCACATTCAAGATTGAGTAATATACACAAATCACATATAAAGATTAAATGAGAAACTGAATATAAAGAAAGAATAGAAAAGCTTCATTTGTTTTGGTTGAAAGAAAAAATCATATTACAATTACCATCGATGCGACATAACCCATTTCTTCAAATCATCATATTTGGATCGACATAACTCATTTCTTCAAATCATCATATTTGGATCGTGAATGCTTCAACTACATGAAAACTTTTGAATCACAATATCTTCAAATCCTTCTTACATGTAAGATTTTATATAACACAAAAGACACAAAAGATTGGCCTTTTTATACTAAACTTTTCACTAAATGCTAATTAAACATAATATAAGTTATAAAACTTATGAGTGTTAAATCATAATTAAGAAAACTTTTGAGTTGTATTAGTTAAAAAAAGGGGGTTTCAAATGAATGTGGTTTGAGGAAGTTAAAAAAGGGAGTTTCAAATGAATGAGATTCAAGCAAAAATGCTAGCTTTATAAGTATGTATGATAGGATCATCAACTCTAAACACGTAGGAAGGAAAAGATAGGATCGTACTAGCTATATAGGAATAATTTGTCAAGCTAATATTTTAACACATGTAAATCTTAACAAAAACCAACCATTATCATACTAATTATTAATAAAAATATTGGGTATATACTGAAAACTAACAAAAAAAACTAACTAAAATTATTTACATTAGTTATATAAGATAACGAATAGTATCATGTTTTGTCCTGCAGCTACTATATCTTCACAACTTATTTTTGGCCTTATGTATTTTTGTAACCTTGCAGTCTAACCGAAAGTAATCATTATGGGATTCAGCAGCCTTCTTCTTAGGGTTGTGGAATATTACTGATCAACCAACTATTGATTAATTGAATATTTCAACCCTTTGATTAATTGAAATGTTAATTAATTCCCAAAATAGATTTCCAATTAGTTTCTAATTAATTATTAACCATAATAATTAATAAACCAATTTCTCACTGATTTATTCTACTCAATTTGGGTCTTGACGGTAACCCAAAAGGACCATGTTATTATTAGAAATATTACCAATAGTTAATGACCTTGGACACACTTTCCAACAATTACCTCGTGGGCTATCCTCAAAAGTCTTTTGGATACTTGTTATATAATGCTTCTAAGAACAAAGTGTTTGTGTCTCAAAGGGGCTTATGCCATGAGAGGGGGCTCGTGTCCAAAGAAGTTGGTGAGACCCCAGTTGATCTTGAAGAAATTTCAGAGTTAAACGAAGAACCTGCAGTTGAGACTAGTACTCAACTCAAGGTTGAACAACCTATTAAACAAACTGGCATAATTCCAACTCTACCTCCTCGCAGATCTAATAGAGTTTTTCTTCCTCCTAAATTCTATGGTATCCAACTATAGGGAATCGATGAAAAGTTTTGAGGCTTCTAAATGGAAAGAGAGAATGGAAATTGAAATTCAATCCATGCATGATAACCAAGTTTAGACTTGGGTTGATTGTACACTTGTTCTTAAAACTATTGGGTGCAAATGGATCTTCAAGAAGAAGACCGACATGAATAGGAATGTGCACACGTTTAAATCTAGGTTGGTAGCAAAGGTTGTACTCAAACTCAAGGAATTTATTATGAGGAAAGCTTCTCACCAGTGACAAATATTAAATCTATTAGAATATTACTTGCCATAGTTGCTTTCTATGTTTATGAAATATGACAAATGGATGTGGAGATTGCTTTCCTTAATGACAAACTGATAGAGGATGTCTGCATGACACATCATAAAGGCATCATTGATCCAAAATATTCTAATAAAATGTGAAAGCTTGAGAGGTCCATTTATGGACTCAAACAAGCATCGCATAGCTTGAATCTTTGCATTCATAAAAAGGTCAATGAATTTGGATTTTCTAGAAGTGAGGATAAGTCTTGCATATATGTCAAAGCCAGTTGGATTAGTGTAGTCTTTATAGTATTGTATGTCGATGACATACTCCTTATAGGAAATGATATTCCAACATTGAAAAGTGTGAAGACTTGGATTTTGTTTTAGGTACTTCGGATGATCGCGGGAAGGCGAACGCTTGATCGTGCACCTCCTTACATTTCATTATTTTGATTTATGGGATACTCTGATATAAAATATTTTGAAAACATTTTGTAATAAGTAATGGTTTTTGGATGCTTGAAAAAGTTTTAAATTTTTATAAATTTTATGGATGTTATATATATATATATATATATATATATATATATATATATATATATATATATATATATATATATATATATATATATATGGGAAAAGTGAATATACCCTTAAGGGTATATAAGATTAGGTACCCAATGCTTAAAATTGTGTCGTTTGGTTATTTGCTTATCAACTTCGTTTCAAATTGATACATGAATACTTCATTCCTTAAAATATAACAACTACCGACTCCTTCCTAAAAACACTGAAGCTCCATCGTTTCTTGAGTTTTGCTGATTCACCATCGATTTATAACAGGTTTCGATTCGTGATTTTGGCTTCGATTCTTCCATCAATTTTAGAGCTCTACTAATTTTCGAATGCTTCCATGATTGTGCGGTTTCGTGTATGCGTTGGTTTTCGAATCCTATTTAGAATTGCGGTATGTGTTTATATCATCATTTTTTTCTAGTTAATCAAGTCACAGGATGAGGCTTTTCAATTTCATCTTCTGAAGTTTGTTCTTGTTATGCCTTAAGTAAATTTAAATTAAATTTATACTAATTTCATTAGATTGAAGTTTGTGAATGATACCAGGTGAATTCTATGGTAATTTCTGTGTATTATTCTTTTCAAATATAATGTTGCTGGTAACGTACACCAATTGTTTGTTTAAATGCCTGAGTGAAGTTTTGTTCATAGAAATGTCAATTTTAGTAGCCAAGCAATGATCTACAAGGGTAGAGAGTTACCCTTTTACCCTTGTTGGGTTTATACACCTCCTTCTTGGATTTTGAGCATCCCAACTTCACTCATAGAATTATGTATCTGGTTGGTGGTTACAAACTATGTGGTGTTCATAATTTTTTTTTATCTCCACTGGGTGTTCGATTATCATTGGGCATCATACACAAAGAAGAGGACTAATAAGTTCTTTGGACCTGATTGTATACTTGAAACTACAATTAGCCCATCATTTTTGCTGGTAATGTACACAAATAATGGTTTGTTGTTGTCGTTATTTATTATAGCATGGCTATATGTTTAAGGGTTTGTTGTTGTTATTTTTGGTGGAGGTTCTTATGCTTAGCATGTTACGTCACCTAAATCTTGTGAATTTGATAGGTTATTGTGCATATGTAGATCAACGTCTCCAAGCTATGAGTTTATGACCCTGGGATCACTTGAAGATCATTTACACGGTTAGATATATGTCAGTATTTTTACCACTGTTTTGAAATCCTTCAATGTTAGTATCTTTACCAAGTGTTTCTCACAGTAGGTTGAATGGATGAAAAATGAAAATTCTAGTTACAAGGGTTTGGAATGTTGATCATATTGTAGCTTTTGTACAACCATTCTTTACATTGTATTAAAGACTAAAGCCTTAATAATAAGAAGGAAAATTGTGCTCATCTTTTAATGACTTGCGACTTGTTAGTGTTTGTAATTATTTGAAAATTAAAAGCAATTCAGTTTTATTTAACCCAATTTATTTTGTGCAGGTGATTAACATTGAAAGATCTTGGGTTGCACGGAGACACCAAAGAAGCTGAAGATTGTATTGAATTATGTAATCATGTATTAGTTAGGACACAATTTTTATCGTTTTTTAGACGAAATGTATAAGTTGACAGTGTATAGGAAACTTTTTTTTGGTGGATTGGGCTGAAATAGAAATGTACTTATCATACTTTCACTTTTAACCCACAATAGCATCATATTTTTGTTTTTCAGCCACAATTGCGTTATATTTTTGTTTTTCACCTACAATATCATCATACTTTCGTTTTTAACCCACAATAGCATCATACTTTCATTTTTAACTCACGAAAGTATGAGGTTATTTTTTGAAAAAAATTGAAAATTTGAGGCTATTTTGTGACAAAAAAAAACAAATTTTTGAGGCTATTTTGTGAAAAAAAAAAAAAAACAAAAGTATTATGCTATTATGTGAAAAAAATCGTGAGGCTATTTTGTGAAAAAAAAAAAGTATGAGGCTATTTTGTCAAAAAAAAAGAAAAAAAGAAAGAAAAAAATAAATTTTGATTCTATTTTGTGATAAAAGGAAAGTATGAACTATTTTGTGAAAAAAAAAACAAAAGTATGTTCGTTTATTGGTTAAAAAGGAAAGTTAACCATGTTATGTGTTTAAAATAAAAGTAAGATGTTATCATTGGGAAAGAGCCCCATCATTATTCACAATGTTATTTACCAAACACTTCATACAACCAGCTAGGAAATCTGGAAATTTATTGATTTACATTTCATTAAAAAATCTGGAAAGTTAGTTTTACACTCAAAATTCATTAAAACAATAAAACTTATATCAATATACAATGGTGTTTGTACATCCGTGTTTTGCTTTTCACCACCTTCATTGGGGATTCGCGTAACATGGTAGTCCCTAATCAAAGCTTCTACTGGGACTTATAGTGGGAATCCCTGGAAAGGTAAATATAAAGACAACTCAGCTGCATCTTTCACCACGTAACAATCTATTAGTTCAATTGATATTCGTCTTCTTCATATATATACAACATAAAATTGTTGAAGCATGAAAAATGGAAATATTATGCAATGTCAACAAAATTAAAAGCTCAAAATACCTACATAATAGGAAAAATAATTATGAAGCTTTTTTCATAAATTATAAATAATAAAAGATGCATATGGCCCCAACAAAATGATTAAATAAACTCTTAGGTTTAGTTTTTTTATTGGTTGTAAACTATAGATCCCACTAGACACTACACTATTGAAAAAGCTCTCCCTCGTGAGCTTTTTATTGGTTATTACCTTGACTGCAGTTGCTAACACAGGAGCAAGATGAGTTTGTGCATTCACTTTTAATCCAACACCAATGCCATAGAAGAAAAGGGTACAACTTAACTTTCGAATATAGAGGAAAACATACAATTTGATTCATATGAAAAATGAAAAAATAGTGTTATTATAGGAGATGACATTTTGTCGAACACTTGGTGGGCTTCTTTTAATATGGTTGCAAATGAAAAAACATGTGAGATTCACAAATCACAACTTCACATAAAAAATCAATTTTGACTCCACGTGAATTAGTCTCAATTCTTCAAAGATCAAACTTCCAGCAATAACAAATCAAACAAATTTCAAGTTCTAGGTTTCTGAATGCAAGCTTCAGATTAAATCAGAAAATTTGGAAGAAAAATTTGGGAGAAGAAATCAAACAGTTGGTTGTCTTGAGAAAAGGAAGTCGTTTGATTTCTTGCTGACGAATGGAAGTCGTAAGTCGTTCACTCCTTCGGTCGTTAGGGTGTAAGCCTTGTCTGCCAGAACCAATTGAAATAAACCCACTTTGCTTGATTAACTAGAACAAATTAAGAACAATACGATGATAACAAAAACTTCCAATGTAAATAAGATGATTCTTTGTGATTCAGTAAGTTGGGAAGATTCGAAGGAGTCACAACAAACACCCATCTTCGTAATAGGAGTGGAAGAGAGTATTTCATGATCGATTCCGTTTTTGAGTTCTATCAGATGATATGGGATAAGGTATGAGGAAGAATGTAAGGCCTCGTTTACTTCAAACGACGTCGGATAGTTATTTGGGTACCTAATCTTATATACCATCAAGGGTATATTCACACTTCTCTCTCTCTCTCTCTCTCTCTCTCTCTCTCTCTATATATATATATATATATATATATATATATATATATATATATATATATATATATATATATATATATATATAAAGAGGGAGAGAGAGAGAGAGAGAGAGAGAGAGAGAGAGAGAGACGTACGCTAAATAGGAACATGTCATTTACAAATTTCACCATCATGCGAATATTTAATTTCTCAAATTAAGCAAGTGTCATATTACAAAGTAGTGACAACATATATCCAATTCAAAATTACTCAATACTTTTAATCATTTTTGAACTCTATTGAGTCCACCATTCTATAACTGGGAAAGAAGACTTAATAGAAGGGTTCATCTCTTTTCTTACCAAAAATACTACGACCAAATCTGGCAGTCATCAAGTCTCTAATGAGAGGAAATTGCAGGATTACAAAAGAAATAATTGATAGGCATGTCAGCACAACTATTGGAATAAGAATCTTCGAGTTCCCTTGGCCAAATACAAGATATAGCGTAGCACCAAAAGCTACTATCATGGCTGTAGTTGAGGTCAACAACATGACCAAACCAACCATTAACTTTGTTGGCAACTTGTAGAGAAAGTCCTGCTGAGCAAAACGTGTGGTGAGAATCGACAAGAATATTAGCAATGAAGTAACAGCTGTGAATAATGATATGGCATCTGATATTGCAAATATTGTGAAGGCTGGGTTGTTAGTAAAAAGTGGTATCCCCATATCCTGATTGTTTCCTCCGGGCACTGTAATAGCTGCCGCAAACACAATGGTGGTTATTAATGCAACTGTAATGGTGTAAGACTCTGCAGTGGTCTTGATCCACTTTTCTCCCTCAATCACCAACTCCTTGTGTTCTCGTGTAAATACCATTTCAGGTGTTTCGCCAAAAGAGTTCTTTTCTGTGATACATAGAGGACTTACAAATCTTTTAACTTCCTACAATATTACAATATGTTAACCATGCCTGATAAATAATGTTGAGTCCTATAACATAAGGATACCAAATAAAATTAAAATTCTGAATCATCAGGGATTCTTACCTTAAACCACTTTAGTTCATGTTGTACTTGTAAAGCTGCACCTGATATTAGATTCAATCTGCTGGCAGGTGCCAATCTTGCAGCCAAATGCAAAAGGTTGTTCTGAGAAGGGTCTTTAATTGTTTTATAAGTGTTCTTATGTTTGTTCATTTGATATAGTACATTGTACACATTTTCCGAGCGATTTATCACAGCATATTGAACAATGTTGTGACCATCTTCATTGGCACTCCAAATTGCATTCGGGAAGCGGAGGACAATTTGTTGCACAACCTCGTATGCATTTTGCCTTGTTGCTTCGAAAATCGGATCCTTGTAATAGCGATGGTGTTCAGAAATAGGCTGATAATTATCATGTATGGAAGAACATACGTGATTTAATAACTTTATGGCGTCGTTATAAACTCGAGCTCTCTCTTCAATAGAAATACACATTGCAACATAGACCCAAATGATCATCTCAAACAAAGAATTAGACCTTCTTCCCTTCTATTTTTGGTTATAAAATGATGGTGTAACTGTTAATACATCTTACCTAACATCTTAGGGATTAGCAGGAAAAACATAATAATCCATTCAATCCCTGCATTAAGTAATAGAAAGTTTGTTAGAATTATGCATATGGGATTATGGAATGTGCAACTAATAAGGTAAAAGTTGCCAAAACATAATTTTTATGTGTTGCAGCAAATCAAATAGATATCAAATCATGACCTACCTGTACTGAATGAGTTGAATATTTTTTGAAGACAGGAACCACATAATGGAACACATCTACTAACCATATAATCAGAAGCAGTTTTAAGAATGCCCTTTACTCTCCGATGTATTATATCTGTCCTTTTAACATAGACAACTAATGTGGAGGAAATTTGTTAGAGAGTGTATAATAAAATTTTGGTAAGGAAACATAGAGAATCAAGATGAAAAACAAATCAACAAACCTATATATTTTTCCAATGCATTGAGTTCAGATGGGAAATTTTGGGCTATAGCCATCAGCACGGCGTCACTATAGTATCTGGTTTTATGGAGAGGCTTTAGCCATTCATTCGCTTTCTCTACATATATATTCCAAATTTAGTGGTATAAATTAAGTAGTTCAGAGTTTTAACCACTAGAATTTGAACCCGATAGACACTTACCAAATTGTTTTGAAGAAATAAGAATAACTAGAAGCTCATCACCAGATATGCCTGAAAGCACATCAGTATTCCATTCTCTGTATTTGATCATTTGATCCTTCAGAAATCGAGACATCTTTTCATCCAGATTTAAAAGAGCTATGGCAAGTGGTAACCTATGCTTTTTATCCTTGGTGAACAACAACGCTGCTTCTCTTGCCACCAACATCTCAGCAACTATAACGTCGCCAACCATAGCAGCAACATGAAGTAGTGTGCTTCCATCTGAATTTTGAACATTAGATAGTTGTGTGTTCTCCGGTGTGACCCCCAACAATTTCCTTAAAAATTCCTGATCCGTGACATTACCCACTGCTATGTGGAGTGCCGTGTTGCCATTATTTGCGACTTTGTCAACGACTGTAACTTTAAAGGATCGATTGTTCAAAAGGCCATCCACTTCTTCCCAATTTCCTGATAAAATAGCTTCAAAGATTGTTCTCTGATCATAAGGTAGTTCTTCTTCTTGTTTATCTAAATTAGTATTTTATATGAAGGTCAAAAACTACAAGATATATAGAAAAAATGTGCTCGAGCTATATATTCTAATCAAATTACAAGGGATTTCAAAAGAGGAATAAAAAAAAAGCAATGAGATGCATATTTGTGCTTGGAGGATCGTAATTATAATAATTAAATAAAAGTATCGAATTTATGTAAAATCACCAACTAAAATAAAGATATATTAGCAAAGAAAAGACTCTGTTTACTTGAAGGACCATAGATAGTCTGCAGTTCATCCCAAACATCTTTCGCACTAAAATCAGAATCTGCTGGTTGATCATCACGTTCATTGTGTTGATCGCATCGATTGCTTTCATCGCGTTTTTCTGTGAGACTATTCAAAACATACCTGAGTGGTTCCTGAGAGAGAGAACCAAGAATCCAACCTTTGATAACGGTGTCATTTGATTTTGTCCACAGCCATTGATGGCCACCCACTTTCTCCTTCCCGTAGATACTGGGTTGACTGCTTACAGGAGTTTCATCTGTGTAACGAAACATACCATGACTTCTTAGGAGGCATAGCATCTGTGATTTCCACTAGTTGTCCCTACCACTCAGCTTCACACTAGTAAAACTTGTTGCAGAAAGATTTGATGGGTATGGATATGAGTAATTTTCGGTTGTGACATGTGGATTATTGCTTGAGCTTGTCATTTTTGTATGTTTTTTTTTCTGTGAATCCATATTCCATCTACTTGCATATTTAAGCTACAAAGATGGATTTGTCTTCTTGTGCTGACGAAAGCCACGTACAGGTGATTGCTTTTTAAGTCATGAGACAATATCGATGATGCATAGGAGATGACATCATCCCCCCTAATCCCCATTTGTAATATTATCGTTTAGTTGATGTCAAATTATACAACTTGTTGTGTTATATTTCTATATACCTTGTTACAACTAGGAGATGATATCATCCCCCCTAATCCCCATTTGTAATATTATCGTTTAGTTGATGTCAAATTATACAACTTGTTTGTTAATCGATGGCTTATATACTGAAAAGTTATAACTTATAAGCGTGTATACTCACTAGGCTATATTAAACCCAACACTTTTATATTTTTTCTACATGTATTCCTGCATTTTAGAAAAATGTATCTCTTGCTCAATGAAGAGTCGGTGGAGATAGGTGGAAGATTGCAGTAACACCTGATCATATATAGAGCCACTTAATTTGGTGATGTGACTAGTACGTACCATATATTTTATTTAGACTTACGGTATCTAGCTATTGATGTTAATTTATTACTCGTGGCACAAGATCTGCAAATTGATATTTTGAATATCTTTGGGAGTTACATAATTGTAACAACTGAATCTACAAGATATATACTAGATATATGACTCATTAATATAAGTGTTTTTGTTTGTGTCTTTTTATCTTATTTCCTATTTCACTTCTTAATACGAGGATCATTAGCCTAGGTTAATTAATTACTTTACACACAAACAAACTCCGCTTCTTGTCCCAAACACAATGGCCATGTCAAATTATCAAGCGAGTAAGATAGTCTTTGTATATATCATATCTGATCCGAACTTTATTACCATGTTAAGCTATATGTTTGCTTCATGAAACAACTTCCAAGATCCATGGGAGATGGTATCCTTCCCAACCTATCCGGCCCTACTTATAATTATAAGCTTTACTGGAATTATAATGGTACAACTTAATTATGATTATCTTAATTCAGTGTCTTTTCCTATATATTCTTGTTGAACTCATGTTTAAATATGTGTTAATTAGTTGTTCTTAGCTGGAAACCAGGGATTGTTAATAATAGTAGGGGGTACATACATGTGATCCTAATGGGTTTGGATTTAATTAGAGGCTTAGCCTGCCAATTGTATGCTAAAATAATATTGACTTATTATTAGTTTATTTCTTTCGCATCTTCTTACATATTTAAGCTAGAGAGTTGGAATTTACTTCTAGTACAGACAAAAGTCATGTTAATTAAGATGCATCCTTCCCCACCTAATCCCCACTTATAATATATTGTTTGGTGTCATCTTCATATATTACTAATCCATTAAAATATATATCACGATTGAGAAAACAACAGAGTGAATCGTCTTGATCGTTTTTTAATACTACGTTAGTTAATTTGATCACTCCAACAAATCAATCAATTGTTCACATTATTTTGGAATATTCGCATCTAGAATTGTGTGTAAATTGTGGACTTGGGTGGAGAAATTAATGTGCCATGACAAACCAAGGAACCAAAGTCACTACTAGAAAACTAGGGAATTACCTGCCGGAGTATTTCTAGGAAATCCGTTGGAGAAAGCCGTTACCTACAGAATTCCTACAAAAAACGGACTGTAGGAAAAACCCTCGTGGGTAATTTTTTCCTACAAGTTACCTACAAACTTTCCTACGGAATATTCTGTTACAAATTTACCTTCGGAACACCTACGGAACACGTTTACTACAAAGTACCTACGGGTTTTTTTTTGCTACGCAACACCTACAAAGTACCTACGGATTATTTTCCTACAGAATACCTACCAACTGTGTTTTCTACAAAATACCTACCAACTAATTTTCGTATAGAATACCTACCAACTGTTTTTCCTACAGAATACCTACAAACTTTATTGGATTTTATTTCCAATAGAAAATTTGTTTCCTACAAATTTTTCTATGATTTTTTACCAGTTTTTTTTTAATATAATTCCAACAAAATTTGTTACTATATGAAATTTTAATTTAAAACATATCCAATTTTTTTGTTAAAAATTAATGCAAAAAAAACGCAAACAAAATTATAATAATAGTCAAATTCAATTACATCCATTGATGTTAAAATACTCAATAATATAAGATTCATACATTCAAATACTCAAAATACCATAACAATGTCACACCCCCAAACCCGAACGGCGGAAACGTTCGGGGGCGGAGGACGTTATGTACAATATCACAACAATTGCATAATAGTAATCAAAGTACAACAACCATGTATGGAAAAAGTATAAGTATTTACATATGTGTTCAAGTCATTGTATACATGACACCAAAATGTATATCAAAACTTAAAAGACATGAATCTATGAAGCTCCGTCTTCTTAAAAATCTGTGGATGTATCTATCTACTGATTTCCTAAAAATACAAGTAGTTTTGAAGAGGGTGTTAATAATTAAGTTGGTGAGTTCATAAGCATGTTTGTAACTAAAATCTATTTTCTATTCCTTGATAATGTAAGTATGTTTTTCCAAAAAATCCTATATTTTCTGTTGCAGTATGTTGTAAGCAAAAACGTGTGAATGTTATGGTACTCTAAAGTAGTAAAATGTAATTTAGTTCACTTGAAACCATGAAAAATATGTTTTCTTTGTATTGAAGTAGTAATCTGTAATTATCTGTCACACCCCCAAACCAAGGATGGCGGAAACGTCCAGGGATGGCGGACTTCATGTATAGTATCATAACAACGAGTATAATAGTGATCAAAGCAATACAACCAATCACAAATATAATCGGAAAAGAATTACATGGTTTCAAATGTTACATATTTCAATAATTGATTACACATGATGTAAAAATAGTTATTCGATGTCGTAGCGTTCCATCCTCAAAAGCTTGTGATTACTTGGTTTCGTTGATTTCCTGCGAATACAAGTAGTTTTGAAAAAAAAATGTCAACAATCAAATTGATGAGTTCATAATCTTTTTAGATAAAGAGTTTGGAAACCGATCTTTGTAATGAGTTGTGTTTTACCAAGAAAAATCCAATATTTTCCTTACAAGAGTGATGTGTAGTCTTAAATACCAAGACCGAAATGTACAAGTAATATCCATACTTATTAATATAAAAAGTAATTTAAAATCGACATAAAACCCTTTTTGATTTGAGAAAACCCCCCGTAAACTTTATGTGTTATTAACTCCCTATGTGAGTCGCAATAACCATACTATGACTAATGAACCTGCCATGACGTTTCTTAGGCGTCGAAAAAGATAATGACGCTTGTCACCTCAGACCTGTCGGTCTAGCTGTTGCATGCAGCTCAGGTGTGGGTTTGTTAGACCCAATATAGATCTATACACGACTATCACGTTCTCCCTACAAGAGACTCTGGTTATAACTACTAGGAATTTTAACCTGTACTCTAGGAGTACTGAGAAGAATGTCTCACAATTTACGTTAACAAGTTTACGTATAGTGTGCGTGAATGTAAAACCTTTTTCTATGGGAATAAAATCTTCCGAATGTGGTTGTTGTGTTAGTGGAAACATAAACTATACTTATTATAGCTTATCAAAACATTTTGTAATGGTTGAAATCCTCTTTGTATATGATGTAAACCTTTATAATGAGGTAAAAGACATGTAATATAACCAACATGTATTTATATATGATAATACACACCTTGCTCAGCGAATTACAAGGTGTAAATGAGTTATTAACAATTTGCTAGTTTTATCACTTCCGTTCCTGTACTTGGAATAATTATAGAAAAATCATACGGAGTCAAAAACTAGATTCGTAAACTCTGAGAGTTTAGAAAATGTGCTAGTTTGTTCATAAATTTTATTATGATTTTTAGAAGTCTCTAACTGGTGTGAAAACATTCATATTCACAGACTGGTCTGAATTCATAGCTACAGTGATAGGCAGTTTTGTAAAACTCACCAAAAATTATAGAAACATCGTGTGAATATGTGCAAGTAGTCATTTTAAAGGTATAAACCTAAACTATTTTCATCTAACACAGTTTTGAAAACTAAAAAGTTTAAGATGTTCAAAACAGTCCGTGAATGAACATTAACTTTTCTGTAAAGAGCTGATGTTTGAGTTTAGTTGTGTTCTTGGTGTTTTAACTTGTATTTGCGCCCCTTAAAACTTAAGAAAAAAAATGAAAAGATAGGGGTATGAACTCACCTTGTGTGGTTTCAGTGAATGGATGATAAAGAAGAGAAGTGTTAAACTCAAGAACACTTTAGATGATGCTTGAAGATTTGAAGATCTAACACAAATATGATGATATTTGTGTAAGGAACTCATGATTTGAGTGAAGAAATGTAAGGAAATCAAGTGTGGGAAGAGATTTACTTACCAAAGGTGTGTGAAGAGCTCAAGATCAGCCTTGAATCTCGAATTCTTGGTGAGAGGAAGTGAGAGAGAATGGGTTTTGCTTTTTGGAGAAAAATGAGTGAAATGGGAGGAGAGATAAGGATCCTTCTAGCCTTTGATCAAGATTATGGCTGGAAATAAGTGTAAAAAGGACAATGATTGACTAGGTATGGGTGAATAGTGACTGGGAATGGTCATGGAGTGGGTATGGGAAGTAACTTGTGTCCTTGCCCAAAGGATAAGTCAACACTCCACCTAAATATCTTACCCACTATATTTTTAATCTTAGATAATGATTACCCTCAAAATGTGATTAAATTATGGAAGTATGGGTTCTCATATGTCAAAATATAAGTTTGGGTGAAAATCCCGCATTAAAATCATGAAAAACAGGCTTAAAATGGAGTTGAGGTCGAAAACCGTGAAGAAAACGAAAATTTCCGAAGTCTGGCCGAAGTTTCGGTCCCTAGAGGGTTAGAACCGAAGGCTGGTTCGATTGATGTAATAGAACCGAGATGGAGAGGTCTGGTCCGAGTAGTCTTGCAGGCGAACACGTTGTGGGACCGAAAGCGAAAGCAGGCGAAGGGGCGAAGGTGAGGAGGGTTTCGGTCTTGGCGGTTCGGTCCGGGAGGGAGCTCCGGCTTCGGCTCTTGGGGTTTCGCCTCTTAGGCTTCGGCTTCTAAGGGAGGTTCGGTTCTTAAGAGGTTTCGCCCCCTTTTTGTTGTTTTTCGAATAATCTTCCCGTTTTGAGTGGTTTTCAGTTGTGTTAAGGGTCGGGACGCCTTGAATGATTTTAAAAAGTTGAGGGAGGTTATGAGAGAGAGATTTGGGAGAGATTTCACATACTTGGAGAGATTTAGGAGAGATTGATAAAAAGAGATTGAGAGAGACTTCGTTTGTGACCTTTGCGAGTGTTTAACTTCGAAATGCAAGGTTTGTAAACACCGTTTAGCCTTGTTATGAGTGTTACATGTCCCCGTAGGATATGAAATAGTGTTTTATCGAACAGTTTTATCACTTAGCCCGATTAGGGTTTAGAATTACTAAACGTACGAACTTTCTAAGTGATAAATTCTTATTAAAATAGCAAGTTGTACAACTTTAAACATAAGGAAAACCCTAATATGCAAGGGTTAGATGAGTTGACTCGTTGACCTTATTTGACTTTGACTTGACCAGAATTTGACGGTTGTCACATATACCTGTATGAAAACCGTGTATTTGTAATTGTCTAGTTTTACCAACTATACTTGTAAAATATTGTATTATAGTTTTATCATTAAATAAAACTATGTGAAGTTGTTTACTTATTTATACACTAATCATTTTGTTCAATGTCAAATTGTTAGTTATTGTAACCATACTATATGACCTAAGATGGCCTGAACACGACGTTCTTCAGGTGCCGTAATCGGTACGACATTTGTCACCTCAGGCCTACCGGCCTAGCTGTTGCAAGCAGCTCAAGTGCGGGATTGTCAGTCCTGTATATATCTATACACAAGTGTCACGCTCTTCCTCCAGGAGACTCTGATTATAATTTTAGGACTTGGTTGGTACTCAGATAAGTACTTGAAGTATGTCTCACAAATGCTATATCGATGATTACATGTAGAATAATGAAAAGTTACTTTGTAATGAATAAACTGTAAGTATATCTCATAAACTATACTTAATATAGTTCATATGTTTGTTTTCCGTAATGTATTATGAATATGTAAAGTAGTGCATATGGTCCATAAACTATACCTATTATAGTTTATATATTTGTTATCCGTTTTGTAATCTGAACTTTGGAAACAATATGTAAGTTTCATAAACTATGTCTATTATAGTTTATATGTTTGTGTTTTACTGTAATGAAAATCTTTATTTAATTTGTAAAATCTGTAATATGGTTGCTCCTTGAAATTCAATATTTACGTCCAAATGGTACTAAAATAGTTTGCAAATTTTATATTTTTGTTTAACAAGTTTGAAATTATTTTATACTTATATAAATATAATATTTATATAATTATCATTAAATAAACAGCCGAATAAATAATTCTACCTCAAGCCCACAACCAAACAAGGAACAGAAAATGGAGGAGATTATCAATTCTAAGCCTATTGAATCGCAATTATACAATTTATACATATATAAATATATTTTTAACAACGGCAACAATTAATAAAATATTAAAAACATTTAGATAATAACACAAATTTTATTGTGTTACACTTGTATTCCCCCCTAAAATAGTGAAAATTTATGAAAACGTAAGAGTATGAACTCACCTTATGTGAGTATCCGAGTGAAGATACGGTGTAGTAGTGTTAATTCCACAAGTTTGAACCTATAACAAAACTGAATCCTAATAACATTTCACGCAATATATATATATATATATATATATATATATATATATATATATATATATATATATATATATATATATATATATATATAGTGTTGTAGAAATCGGCATTGGCGGCCGATTAATCGCTTAGCAGCGTCAAACCAATTACGATTAGGGTGCTTTGCGGAAATTGGTCAAAATCGTTCAAACTCACACTTGGCGGTCCTTAGCAGCCTTGGCGGTCCTCGACGGTCATAGGCAGGAAATAGTTAAAAAAAATTCAAAAAAAAATCTCATATTACACCAAAATTTTAAATTTTTAAATTTTTTAGCTTTCAAATTTTAAAATATTATATTAAAATTTTTAAAATTTCAAAATTTAAAATTTCCAAATACTTAATTTTTTAGGAAATATTAATTTTTTTAATAACTTAGGGTCTCCAATTAATCCCCGCCGAGTCTAATTAATCGTTTATCGTCAGTCGACCGTCGAACTACCGTCGAGCGATTTTTACAACCTTGATATATATATATATATATATATATATATATATATATATATATATATATATATATATATATATATATATATATATATATATATATATATATATATATATATATATATATATATAATTGGTGAATATAGTGGTAAACATGTTATGAAATAGTCTAAGATGTAAGAATCACTTACAAATAGGAGTATTAGAAGTGAACCGCAAGAGTGAAATTGTAAGTGATTTTGGCATGATATTTGAGAGAAAACTAAGGATGTTCTCGATTATGTTCTTGAGAGGAAAAAGTGAGGTTTACGCCCAAAAGAAGAAAAATGATTATTGTTTTCGGACACACACACACAAACATATATATATATATATATATATATATATATATATATATATATATATATATATATATATATATATATATATATATATGGGTTTTCGGTTGGGAACTCCATCCGAGAAAAGGCATCTTCGGCCGAGAACTCAAGGTCGGCTTCATATGTTTTCGGCTAAGAATGGTCTGCTACCTCACATGATTGTGGTCTAAGGAGTTTACAGCCGAAAAGGGTTTGCGGTCCTAGACAAGTGGCCTTTGCGAGGGTTTCGGTGCGAAGGTCTTAGTAGTTGCGAGATTTCTCGGTTTCCAATAAAATTGACTTTTTGATTTAAAAGCCTTTTATGCTAAGACTAAATACCCATAAGTAGCTATAAAATTTTATTTAATCAACTTGTTTCTAATCATTTGACCATTGGTTGACTTTTACAGTTTGAAAAGAACGAGTTGTTACATTATCCCCCCATTAGAGGGAATTTCGTCCCAAAATTGTTTCTAAAGTGGTACTTACGGAAAAGATGTGGATACTTTTGTATCATTTGATCTTCCCGTTCCCAAGTGAATTCAGGTCCCTGCTTGGCATTCCAACGAACCTTCACTATTGGTATACGGCTTTGTTTTGTTCTTTTGATTTCCCTATCTATGAGTTCGATCGGTTCATCCACAAAGTGAAGACTCTTGTTTAACACGATTTCGTCAAGTGGGATTACAAAAGTCTTGTCAGATTTACACTTCTTAAGATTAGAGATGTGAAAAGTGGGATGAATATTACTGAGTTCATGCAGTAGATTGAGTTTGTAAGCAACCATACCAATTCTAGCAAGAATCTCGAATGGTCCGATGTATCTTGGATTTAGTTTCACGTTTTCTGAAACATGTCATTCATTTCCAAGGTGAGACCTTTAACATGACACGGTCCCCAACCTAGAATTCCAAGGGTTTTCGTCATTTTTCCACATAACTCTTATGCCTGTCTCTGGAAGCTTTCAATCGTTCCCGGATTTGGACAATCTTTTTTGTGGTTTCTCGAATGATATCGAGACCGGTTAGAGTACTATCAGGTATTTGGTTCTTGGCTAGTTGCGTATCGCCCACTTCAGCCCAGCACAGAGGGGATCTGCACTTACGTCCATAGAGAGCTTCAAAGGGTGCAACTTTGATGCTAGTGTGATAGCTATTGTAGTAGGAGAATTCAACAGTGACTCCAGTTTTCAGGCCGACAAGGACAACTACCGTTCGTAGTCAGGCTGGGTCTTTACCCTTAATGGAGGAGCAGTGACTTGGAAAAGTTCCAAGCAAGAGACCGTGGGTGATTCAACATGCGAATCATAGTACATTGCAACAAGCGAAGCGTCAAAGGAGGCAATATGGTTGAAGAACTTCATTGGAGACCTTGGAGTTGTGCCAGCCATACAGGAGACTGTGGAAATTTTATGTGATAACAAATGAGCAGTTGCCTTGACCAAGGAACCGAGGGATCATGGCAGATCTCGACAAATTAACAGAAAATATCACTTTATTCGACATCAGGTAGAAGAAGGACTCCTCGTAGTGAAGATGGTATCGTCGGAGAACAACCCAGTAAATCCGCTTACGAAGGGACTGAGTAGGTTTAAGCACTTGTAGCACGCTAGGAGCATTAGGTTGAAGGATGATATTAGATTAGATTAGATAGTTTAGAAATGTGTAATAGATAAATTGTAATAAACATTCTAAGATTAAATAAATGGGTATTATTTATTAGTAAAGTCACTGCCTTATGTTAATTGTTTACCTATTGTTTCATTTTGTATGTTTTGACTTCCTGAATAATAAATTTATTCGAACGATCCACAGTCGTTCATATGTTGGAAGTAGATATGAATGAAGACTATCATGAATTGGTGTGTAGATTGTCTAAAGTGTATTGGACATAGCAAAGGTTGGCTACAATGTTCATGAGTGCTTATGAATTAGATTTGAGCATTGGAATAAACCCATGCTTGATGGAATCACTTCCTGGAATTTATCACGAGTGATCGCAAGACGATAATATCATATAGTCTTTAAACCTAGATATATGGTTTATTGTTTGCTAATTGGTAGTGCATTGATAATGCGTAAACGCATCAGTAACTTGATGTTATAAAACGCATTGTTGTGTATAATTTGATTAGTGAATAGTAAATGCATATAAGTCGAAGTTTATATGTTCCTTTTATCCTAAGAGGGTAAAAGCGATATCAGGGCCCCTCGATGATTTGGTTAGACTTATGTGTCGGGCCCAGTCATGACTGAATTGATGTGTTCAATTATGTTCTATGTCAAACGAATCTGAGATCAAGAAACAAACTGATCGATAATAAGTATGAATATGTTCCATGTAATTGTCCGCACGATATCTAGAGCGGAGGACTGTACGAGCCCTTATCTAAAGGAGAGGCTACTGATAAGATCGGAGTTTGACAGCGTCTTGGAGAGCTATGATTGCTAATCAGATTGTATTTACATTTGTAGTTACTAGACTTATCCAAGTGGGAGACTGTTGGATTAGTGTCTAAGCCCATAACTATATTTGGTAATTATTTGACCCGGTTGTGCATGGTCCTTTTAAGTTGCCTTCACCAAAGTAACATGATAGGATGATTTATGAATAAAGAGGTTATTATGATTTATTAATATGTTATATGAATAATATGTTAAAAGAGAAATCATATAGTTCAATTAATATTAGACAAGAATTAATTATGGGGCTAAAAGAGATTAATTAAATAAAGGGGACTGGAACTGTAAATTGTGTGATAGTTGATTTGGGCTGAGAATCCTTTGGATATAAGAGGTGGACGAAATTGAGAGTGGGAGCCCATCTAATTTCGTCCAATGCCTTTATTCTGGAAGGTTCTTTGGACTGCTTAAGGCCTAAGCTATCCATAAGGTGTTGAAGTTTCATTTTAAGTGATTAAATCTTATATTGAAATTTGTAACATGAAAAAACCTGTGACAAGTCATGCCACAGTTGAAAACGGTTGCCAAATGTTATCTTTTATAATAGGTTTTTTATGTTATACGTACATTTACCTTGTATTGGGTATTAAGTGAGACATAAATACATAAGGTGATAAAGTTTATTTTTAATTGATTAAATATTATATTTAATTTGTTACATGAAAAACCCTGTGACAAGTAGTTCGACGGTCGAAAAAGTCGGTCAAATGTCACATTTTATAACGAGATTTTTATTTGATATGTACCTTAATGGGCTAAGTGAAACCCAACTATCCAAGTCCAATAAAACAGTTCAAACTATCAAAGTCCAATAAACCCGTTCAAACGTTTTTTAACGCATCTATCACACCGGTTCAACCAATTTGTTAAGAAATCTTCTGCTTCGATCCGGTCTAAATATTAGCATAAAATCGGTTGTTGTTGAACCACTCTCGTTCCCAATTTGAATTGGTTTTAAAAAAACATTGGACATAATATTAGAATTTGTCACTACAAGTTGTAAAATAGCAGTCTTGTTATAAATATGTTTTGGTCATTCAAATGAATGTGGTACTTGGAAATGTATATTTATTATTATTATTATTATTATTATTATTATTATTATTATTATTATATTCGTGTAAATAATTGGTTTTGATGCATCATTTTAATCCCTTCAATTATAGAACATAAAGATATTTAATTATAAAATTATTATGTATATAGGTGCATATACATGTTAAACAAAACACATATAATATATATATATATATATATATATATATATATATATATATATTCGTAAATGTCATATGTAATTCTTGTCGTAGTAATATTGATAAATTACTTTCATATGGAGAACATATCATGATAAGTCTATCATAATTATATATCAAATGTTCAAAATTATGTTATCTTTTAAATATTGTCTTTTAAATATGTTGTGTAGCATAACCCAAAAAAAATATAATAGAAAATAAACATAATCAAAATAGAAAAACTACAATAAAATAAATAAGAGCATTGGGTAGTTGGATATATAAATAAAGATGTTACATAAACATACATTTACATCAAAAGGAAAAACTAACATTCGTCAACTTTGCTCAAACAAAAAAATCTATATCCATTTTATGAATCTTCTTTCTTCATTTAACATCATTCAACAATAGAAACTTGATGACAATTCTTCACTAACTTCCAATCAAAATATTTTTCTTGAAAAAGAAGAATCAGAAAGATATTTCAAGCAACACATTGATGTTTGGAGAGTCACATTCAAGATTGAGTAATATACACAAATCACATATAAAGATTAAATGAGAAACTGAATATAAAGAAAGAATAGAAAAGCTTCATTTGTTTTGGTTGAAAGAAAAAATCATATTACAATTACCATCGATGCGACATAACCCATTTCTTCAAATCATCATATTTGGATCGACATAACTCATTTCTTCAAATCATCATATTTGGATCGTGAATGCTTCAACTACATGAAAACTTTTGAATCACAATATCTTCAAATCCTTCTTACATGTAAGATTTTATATAACACAAAAGACACAAAAGATTGGCCTTTTTATACTAAACTTTTCACTAAATGCTAATTAAACATAATATAAGTTATAAAACTTATGAGTGTTAAATCATAATTAAGAAAACTTTTGAGTTGTATTAGTTAAAAAAAGGGGGTTTCAAATGAATGTGGTTTGAGGAAGTTAAAAAAGGGAGTTTCAAATGAATGAGATTCAAGCAAAAATGCTAGCTTTATAAGTATGTATGATAGGATCATCAACTCTAAACACGTAGGAAGGAAAAGATAGGATCGTACTAGCTATATAGGAATAATTTGTCAAGCTAATATTTTAACACATGTAAATCTTAACAAAAACCAACCATTATCATACTAATTATTAATAAAAATATTGGGTATATACTGAAAACTAACAAAAAAAACTAACTAAAATTATTTACATTAGTTATATAAGATAACGAATAGTATCATGTTTTGTCCTGCAGCTACTATATCTTCACAACTTATTTTTGGCCTTATGTATTTTTGTAACCTTGCAGTCTAACCGAAAGTAATCATTATGGGATTCAGCAGCCTTCTTCTTAGGGTTGTGGAATATTACTGATCAACCAACTATTGATTAATTGAATATTTCAACCCTTTGATTAATTGAAATGTTAATTAATTCCCAAAATAGATTTCCAATTAGTTTCTAATTAATTATTAACCATAATAATTAATAAACCAATTTCTCACTGATTTATTCTACTCAATTTGGGTCTTGACGGTAACCCAAAAGGACCATGTTATTATTAGAAATATTACCAATAGTTAATGACCTTGGACACACTTTCCAACAATTACCTCGTGGGCTATCCTCAAAAGTCTTTTGGATACTTGTTATATAATGCTTCTAAGAACAAAGTGTTTGTGTCTCAAAGGGGCTTATGCCATGAGAGGGGGCTCGTGTCCAAAGAAGTTGGTGAGACCCCAGTTGATCTTGAAGAAATTTCAGAGTTAAACGAAGAACCTGCAGTTGAGACTAGTACTCAACTCAAGGTTGAACAACCTATTAAACAAACTGGCATAATTCCAACTCTACCTCCTCGCAGATCTAATAGAGTTTTTCTTCCTCCTAAATTCTATGGTATCCAACTATAGGGAATCGATGAAAAGTTTTGAGGCTTCTAAATGGAAAGAGAGAATGGAAATTGAAATTCAATCCATGCATGATAACCAAGTTTAGACTTGGGTTGATTGTACACTTGTTCTTAAAACTATTGGGTGCAAATGGATCTTCAAGAAGAAGACCGACATGAATAGGAATGTGCACACGTTTAAATCTAGGTTGGTAGCAAAGGTTGTACTCAAACTCAAGGAATTTATTATGAGGAAAGCTTCTCACCAGTGACAAATATTAAATCTATTAGAATATTACTTGCCATAGTTGCTTTCTATGTTTATGAAATATGACAAATGGATGTGGAGATTGCTTTCCTTAATGACAAACTGATAGAGGATGTCTGCATGACACATCATAAAGGCATCATTGATCCAAAATATTCTAATAAAATGTGAAAGCTTGAGAGGTCCATTTATGGACTCAAACAAGCATCGCATAGCTTGAATCTTTGCATTCATAAAAAGGTCAATGAATTTGGATTTTCTAGAAGTGAGGATAAGTCTTGCATATATGTCAAAGCCAGTTGGATTAGTGTAGTCTTTATAGTATTGTATGTCGATGACATACTCCTTATAGGAAATGATATTCCAACATTGAAAAGTGTGAAGACTTGGATTTTGTTTTAGGTACTTCGGATGATCGCGGGAAGGCGAACGCTTGATCGTGCACCTCCTTACATTTCATTATTTTGATTTATGGGATACTCTGATATAAAATATTTTGAAAACATTTTGTAATAAGTAATGGTTTTTGGATGCTTGAAAAAGTTTTAAATTTTTATAAATTTTATGGATGTTATATATATATATATATATATATATATATATATATATATATATATATATATATATATATATATATATATGGGAAAAGTGAATATACCCTTAAGGGTATATAAGATTAGGTACCCAATGCTTAAAATTGTGTCGTTTGGTTATTTGCTTATCAACTTCGTTTCAAATTGATACATGAATACTTCATTCCTTAAAATATAACAACTACCGACTCCTTCCTAAAAACACTGAAGCTCCATCGTTTCTTGAGTTTTGCTGATTCACCATCGATTTATAACAGGTTTCGATTCGTGATTTTGGCTTCGATTCTTCCATCAATTTTAGAGCTCTACTAATTTTCGAATGCTTCCATGATTGTGCGGTTTCGTGTATGCGTTGGTTTTCGAATCCTATTTAGAATTGCGGTATGTGTTTATATCATCATTTTTTTCTAGTTAATCAAGTCACAGGATGAGGCTTTTCAATTTCATCTTCTGAAGTTTGTTCTTGTTATGCCTTAAGTAAATTTAAATTAAATTTATACTAATTTCATTAGATTGAAGTTTGTGAATGATACCAGGTGAATTCTATGGTAATTTCTGTGTATTATTCTTTTCAAATATAATGTTGCTGGTAACGTACACCAATTGTTTGTTTAAATGCCTGAGTGAAGTTTTGTTCATAGAAATGTCAATTTTAGTAGCCAAGCAATGATCTACAAGGGTAGAGAGTTACCCTTTTACCCTTGTTGGGTTTATACACCTCCTTCTTGGATTTTGAGCATCCCAACTTCACTCATAGAATTATGTATCTGGTTGGTGGTTACAAACTATGTGGTGTTCATAATTTTTTTTTATCTCCACTGGGTGTTCGATTATCATTGGGCATCATACACAAAGAAGAGGACTAATAAGTTCTTTGGACCTGATTGTATACTTGAAACTACAATTAGCCCATCATTTTTGCTGGTAATGTACACAAATAATGGTTTGTTGTTGTCGTTATTTATTATAGCATGGCTATATGTTTAAGGGTTTGTTGTTGTTATTTTTGGTGGAGGTTCTTATGCTTAGCATGTTACGTCACCTAAATCTTGTGAATTTGATAGGTTATTGTGCATATGTAGATCAACGTCTCCAAGCTATGAGTTTATGACCCTGGGATCACTTGAAGATCATTTACACGGTTAGATATATGTCAGTATTTTTACCACTGTTTTGAAATCCTTCAATGTTAGTATCTTTACCAAGTGTTTCTCACAGTAGGTTGAATGGATGAAAAATGAAAATTCTAGTTACAAGGGTTTGGAATGTTGATCATATTGTAGCTTTTGTACAACCATTCTTTACATTGTATTAAAGACTAAAGCCTTAATAATAAGAAGGAAAATTGTGCTCATCTTTTAATGACTTGCGACTTGTTAGTGTTTGTAATTATTTGAAAATTAAAAGCAATTCAGTTTTATTTAACCCAATTTATTTTGTGCAGGTGATTAACATTGAAAGATCTTGGGTTGCACGGAGACACCAAAGAAGCTGAAGATTGTATTGAATTATGTAATCATGTATTAGTTAGGACACAATTTTTATCGTTTTTTAGACGAAATGTATAAGTTGACAGTGTATAGGAAACTTTTTTTTGGTGGATTGGGCTGAAATAGAAATGTACTTATCATACTTTCACTTTTAACCCACAATAGCATCATATTTTTGTTTTTCAGCCACAATTGCGTTATATTTTTGTTTTTCACCTACAATATCATCATACTTTCGTTTTTAACCCACAATAGCATCATACTTTCATTTTTAACTCACGAAAGTATGAGGTTATTTTTTGAAAAAAATTGAAAATTTGAGGCTATTTTGTGACAAAAAAAAACAAATTTTTGAGGCTATTTTGTGAAAAAAAAAAAAAAAAACAAAAGTATTATGCTATTATGTGAAAAAAAATCGTGAGGCTATTTTGTGAAAAAAAAAAGTATGAGGCTATTTTGTCAAAAAAAAAGAAAAAAAGAAAGAAAAAAATAAATTTTGATTCTATTTTGTGATAAAAGGAAAGTATGAACTATTTTGTGAAAAAAAAAACAAAAGTATGTTCGTTTATTGGTTAAAAAGGAAAGTTAACCATGTTATGTGTTTAAAATAAAAGTAAGATGTTATCATTGGGAAAGAGCCCCATCATTATTCACAATGTTATTTACCAAACACTTCATACAACCAGCTAGGAAATCTGGAAATTTATTGATTTACATTTCATTAAAAAATCTGGAAAGTTAGTTTTACACTCAAAATTCATTAAAACAATAAAACTTATATCAATATACAATGGTGTTTGTACATCCGTGTTTTGCTTTTCACCACCTTCATTGGGGATTCGCGTAACATGGTAGTCCCTAATCAAAGCTTCTACTGGGACTTATAGTGGGAATCCCTGGAAAGGTAAATATGAAGACAACTCAGCTGCATCTTTCACCACGTAACAATCTATTAGTTCAATTGATATTCGTCTTCTTCATATATATACAACATAAAATTGTTGAAGCATGAAAAATGGAAATATTATGCAATGTCAACAAAATTAAAAGCTCAAAATACCTACATAATAGGAAAAATAATTATGAAGCTTTTTTCATAAATTATAAATAATAAAAGATGCATATGGCCCCAACAAAATGATTAAATAAACTCTTAGGTTTAGTTTTTTTATTGGTTGTAAACTATAGATCCCACTAGACACTACACTATTGAAAAAGCTCTCCCTCGTGAGCTTTTTATTGGTTATTACCTTGACTGCAGTTGCTAACACAGGAGCAAGATGAGTTTGTGCATTCACTTTTAATCCAACACCAATGCCATAGAAGAAAAGGGTACAACTTAACTTTCGAATATAGAGGAAAACATACAATTTGATTCATATGAAAAATGAAAAAATAGTGTTATTATAGGAGATGACATTTTGTCGAACACTTGGTGGGCTTCTTTTAATATGGTTGCAAATGAAAAAACATGTGAGATTCACAAATCACAACTTCACATAAAAAATCAATTTTGACTCCACGTGAATTAGTCTCAATTCTTCAAAGATCAAACTTCCAGCAATAACAAATCAAACAAATTTCAAGTTCTAGGTTTCTGAATGCAAGCTTCAGATTAAATCAGAAAATTTGGAAGAAAAATTTGGGAGAAGAAATCAAACAGTTGGTTGTCTTGAGAAAAGGAAGTCGTTTGATTTCTTGCTGACGAATGGAAGTCGTAAGTCGTTCACTCCTTCGGTCGTTAGGGTGTAAGCCTTGTCTGCCAGAACCAATTGAAATAAACCCACTTTGCTTGATTAACTAGAACAAATTAAGAACAATACGATGATAACAAAAACTTCCAATGTAAATAAGATGATTCTTTGTGATTCAGTAAGTTGGGAAGATTCGAAGGAGTCACAACAAAACACCCATCTTCGTAATAGGAGTGGAAGAGAGTATTTCATGATCGATTCCGTTTTTGAGTTCTATCAGATGATATGGGATAAGGTATGAGGAAGAATGTAAGGCCTCGTTTACTTCAAACGACGTCGGATAGTTATTTGGGTACCTAATCTTATATACCATCAAGGGTATATTCACACTTCTCTCTCTCTCTCTCTCTCTCTCTCTCTCTCTCTCTATATATATATATATATATATATATATATATATATATATATATATATATATATATATATATATATATATATATATATATAAGAGGGAGAGAGAGAGAGAGAGAGAGAGAGAGAGAGAGAGAGACGTACGCTAAATAGGAACATGTCATTTACAAATTTCACCATCATGCGAATATTTAATTTCTCAAATTAAGCAAGTGTCATATTACAAAGTAGTGACAACATATATCCAATTCAAAATTACTCAATACTTTTAATCATTTTTGAACTCTATTGAGTCCACCATTCTATAACTGGGAAAGAAGACTTAATAGAAGGGTTCATCTCTTTTCTTACCAAAAATACTACGACCAAATCTGGCAGTCATCAAGTCTCTAATGAGAGGAAATTGCAGGATTACAAAAGAAATAATTGATAGGCATGTCAGCACAACTATTGGAATAAGAATCTTCGAGTTCCCTTGGCCAAATACAAGATATAGCGTAGCACCAAAAGCTACTATCATGGCTGTAGTTGAGGTCAACAACATGACCAAACCAACCATTAACTTTGTTGGCAACTTGTAGAGAAAGTCCTGCTGAGCAAAACGTGTGGTGAGAATCGACAAGAATATTAGCAATGAAGTAACAGCTGTGAATAATGATATGGCATCTGATATTGCAAATATTGTGAAGGCTGGGTTGTTAGTAAAAAGTGGTATCCCCATATCCTGATTGTTTCCTCCGGGCACTGTAATAGCTGCCGCAAACACAATGGTGGTTATTAATGCAACTGTAATGGTGTAAGACTCTGCAGTGGTCTTGATCCACTTTTCTCCCTCAATCACCAACTCCTTGTGTTCTCGTGTAAATACCATTTCAGGTGTTTCGCCAAAAGAGTTCTTTTCTGTGATACATAGAGGACTTACAAATCTTTTAACTTCCTACAATATTACAATATGTTAACCATGCCTGATAAATAATGTTGAGTCCTATAACATAAGGATACCAAATAAAATTAAAATTCTGAATCATCAGGGATTCTTACCTTAAACCACTTTAGTTCATGTTGTACTTGTAAAGCTGCACCTGATATTAGATTCAATCTGCTGGCAGGTGCCAATCTTGCAGCCAAATGCAAAAGGTTGTTCTGAGAAGGGTCTTTAATTGTTTTATAAGTGTTCTTATGTTTGTTCATTTGATATAGTACATTGTACACATTTTCCGAGCGATTTATCACAGCATATTGAACAATGTTGTGACCATCTTCATTGGCACTCCAAATTGCATTCGGGAAGCGGAGGACAATTTGTTGCACAACCTCGTATGCATTTTGCCTTGTTGCTTCGAAAATCGGATCCTTGTAATAGCGATGGTGTTCAGAAATAGGCTGATAATTATCATGTATGGAAGAACATACGTGATTTAATAACTTTATGGCGTCGTTATAAACTCGAGCTCTCTCTTCAATAGAAATACACATTGCAACATAGACCCAAATGATCATCTCAAACAAAGAATTAGACCTTCTTCCCTTCTATTTTTGGTTATAAAATGATGGTGTAACTGTTAATACATCTTACCTAACATCTTAGGGATTAGCAGGAAAAACATAATAATCCATTCAATCCCTGCATTAAGTAATAGAAAGTTTGTTAGAATTATGCATATGGGATTATGGAATGTGCAACTAATAAGGTAAAAGTTGCCAAAACATAATTTTTATGTGTTGCAGCAAATCAAATAGATATCAAATCATGACCTACCTGTACTGAATGAGTTGAATATTTTTTGAAGACAGGAACCACATAATGGAACACATCTACTAACCATATAATCAGAAGCAGTTTTAAGAATGCCCTTTACTCTCCGATGTATTATATCTGTCCTTTTAACAT
The DNA here is from genome assembly GCF_002870075.4 of Lactuca sativa. Lineage (NCBI taxonomy): Eukaryota > Viridiplantae > Streptophyta > Magnoliopsida > Asterales > Asteraceae > Lactuca > Lactuca sativa. The sequence continues at coordinate 54,155,544 of NC_056629.2, read as the reverse complement.
AGACAACTAATGTGGAGGAAATTTGTTAGAGAGTGTATAATAAAATTTTGGTAAGGAAACATAGAGAATCAAGATGAAAAACAAATCAACAAACCTATATATTTTTCCAATGCATTGAGTTCAGATGGGAAATTTTGGGCTATAGCCATCAGCACGGCGTCACTATAGTATCTGGTTTTATGGAGAGGCTTTAGCCATTCATTCGCTTTCTCTACATATATATTCCAAATTTAGTGGTATAAATTAAGTAGTTCAGAGTTTTAACCACTAGAATTTGAACCCGATAGACACTTACCAAATTGTTTTGAAGAAATAAGAATAACTAGAAGCTCATCACCAGATATGCCTGAAAGCACATCAGTATTCCATTCTCTGTATTTGATCATTTGATCCTTCAGAAATCGAGACATCTTTTCATCCAGATTTAAAAGAGCTATGGCAAGTGGTAACCTATGCTTTTTATCCTTGGTGAACAACAACGCTGCTTCTCTTGCCACCAACATCTCAGCAACTATAACGTCGCCAACCATAGCAGCAACATGAAGTAGTGTGCTTCCATCTGAATTTTGAACATTAGATAGTTGTGTGTTCTCCGGTGTGACCCCCAACAATTTCCTTAAAAATTCCTGATCCGTGACATTACCCACTGCTATGTGGAGTGCCGTGTTGCCATTATTTGCGACTTTGTCAACGACTGTAACTTTAAAGGATCGATTGTTCAAAAGGCCATCCACTTCTTCCCAATTTCCTGATAAAATAGCTTCAAAGATTGTTCTCTGATCATAAGGTAGTTCTTCTTCTTGTTTATCTAAATTAGTATTTTATATGAAGGTCAAAAACTACAAGATATATAGAAAAAATGTGCTCGAGCTATATATTCTAATCAAATTACAAGGGATTTCAAAAGAGGAATAAAAAAAAAGCAATGAGATGCATATTTGTGCTTGGAGGATCGTAATTATAATAATTAAATAAAAGTATCGAATTTATGTAAAATCACCAACTAAAATAAAGATATATTAGCAAAGAAAAGACTCTGTTTACTTGAAGGACCATAGATAGTCTGCAGTTCATCCCAAACATCTTTCGCACTAAAATCAGAATCTGCTGGTTGATCATCACGTTCATTGTGTTGATCGCGTCGATTGCTTTCATCGCGTTTTTCTGTGAGACTATTCAAAACATACCTGAGTGGTTCCTGAGAGAGAGAACCAAGAATCCAACCTTTGATAACGGTGTCATTTGATTTTGTCCACAGCCATTGATGGCCACCCACTTTCTCCTTCCCGTAGATACTGGGTTGACTGCTTACAGGAGTTTCATCTGTGTAACGAAACATACCATGACTTCTTAGGAGGCATAGCATCTGTGATTTCCACTAGTTGTCCCTACCACTCAGCTTCACACTAGTAAAACTTGTTGCAGAAAGATTTGATGGGTATGGATATGAGTAATTTTCGGTTGTGACATGTGGATTATTGCTTGAGCTTGTCATTTTTGTATGTTTTTTTTTCTGTGAATCCATATTCCATCTACTTGCATATTTAAGCTACAAAGATGGATTTGTCTTCTTGTGCTGACGAAAGCCACGTACAGGTGATTGCTTTTTAAGTCATGAGACAATATCGATGATGCATAGGAGATGACATCATCCCCCCTAATCCCCATTTGTAATATTATCGTTTAGTTGATGTCAAATTATACAACTTGTTGTGTTATATTTCTATATACCTTGTTACAACTAGGAGATGATATCATCCCCCCTAATCCCCATTTGTAATATTATCGTTTAGTTGATGTCAAATTATACAACTTGTTTGTTAATCGATGGCTTATATACTGAAAAGTTATAACTTATAAGCGTGTATACTCACTAGGCTATATTAAACCCAACACTTTTATATTTTTTCTACATGTATTCCTGCATTTTAGAAAAATGTATCTCTTGCTCAATGAAGAGTCGGTGGAGATAGGTGGAAGATTGCAGTAACACCTGATCATATATAGAGCCACTTAATTTGGTGATGTGACTAGTACGTACCATATATTTTATTTAGACTTACGGTATCTAGCTATTGATGTTAATTTATTACTCGTGGCACAAGATCTGCAAATTGATATTTTGAATATCTTTGGGAGTTACATAATTGTAACAACTGAATCTACAAGATATATACTAGATATATGACTCATTAATATAAGTGTTTTTGTTTGTGTCTTTTTATCTTATTTCCTATTTCACTTCTTAATACGAGGATCATTAGCCTAGGTTAATTAATTACTTTACACACAAACAAACTCCGCTTCTTGTCCCAAACACAATGGCCATGTCAAATTATCAAGCGAGTAAGATAGTCTTTGTATATATCATATCTGATCCGAACTTTATTACCATGTTAAGCTATATGTTTGCTTCATGAAACAACTTCCAAGATCCATGGGAGATGGTATCCTTCCCAACCTATCCGGCCCTACTTATAATTATAAGCTTTACTGGAATTATAATGGTACAACTTAATTATGATTATCTTAATTCAGTGTCTTTTCCTATATATTCTTGTTGAACTCATGTTTAAATATGTGTTAATTAGTTGTTCTTAGCTGGAAACCAGGGATTGTTAATACTAGTAGGGGGTACATACATGTGATCCTAATGGGTTTGGATTTAATTAGAGGCTTAGCCTGCCAATTGTATGCTAAAATAATATTGACTTATTATTAGTTTATTTCTTTCGCATCTTCTTACATATTTAAGCTAGAGAGTTGGAATTTACTTCTAGTACAGACAAAAGTCATGTTAATTAAGATGCATCCTTCCCCACCTAATCCCCACTTATAATATATTATTTGGTGTCATCTTCATATATTACTAATCCATTAAAATATATATCACGATTGAGAAAACAACAGAGTGAATCGTCTTGATCGTTTTTTAATACTACGTTAGTTAATTTGATCACTCCAACAAATCAATCAATTGTTCACATTATTTTGGAATATTCGCATCTAGAATTGTGTGTAAATTGTGGACTTGGGTGGAGAAATTAATGTGCCATGACAAACCAAGGAACCAAAGTCACTACTAGAAAACTAGGGAATTACCTGCCGGAGTATTTCTAGGAAATCCGTTGGAGAAAGCCGTTACCTACAGAATTCCTACAAAAAACGGACTGTAGGAAAAACCCTCGTGGGTAATTTTTTCCTACAAGTTACCTACAAACTTTCCTACGGAATATTCTGTTACAAATTTACCTTCGGAACACCTACGGAACACGTTTACTACAAAGTACCTACGGGTTTTTTTTGCTACGGAACACCTACAAAGTACCTACGGATTATTTTCCTACAGAATACCTACCAACTGTGTTTTCTACAAAATACCTACCAACTAATTTTCGTATAGAATACCTACCAACTGTTTTTCCTACAGAATACCTACAAACTTTATTGGATTTTATTTCCAATAGAAAATTTGTTTCCTACAAATTTTTCTATGATTTTTTACCAGTTTTTTTTTAATACAATTCCAACAAAATTTGTTACTATATGAAATTTTAATTTAAAACATATCCAATTTTTTTGTTAAAAATTAATGCAAAAAAAACGCAAACAAAATTATAATAATAGTCAAATTCAATTACATCCATTGATGTTAAAATACTCAATAATATAAGATTCATACATTCAAATACTCAAAATACCATAACAATGTCACACCCCCAAACCCGAACGGCGGAAACGTTCGGGGGCGGAGGACGTTATGTACAATATCACAACAATTGCATAATAGTAATCAAAGTACAACAACCATGTATGGAAAAAGTATAAGTATTTACATATGTGTTCAAGTCATTGTATACATGACACCAAAATGTATATCAAAACTTAAAAGACATGAATCTATGAAGCTCCGTCTTCTTAAAAATCTGTGGATGTATCTATCTACTGATTTCCTAAAAATACAAGTAGTTTTGAAGAGGGTGTTAATAATTAAGTTGGTGAGTTCATAAGCATGTTTGTAACTAAAATCTATTTTCTATTCCTTGATAATGTAAGTATGTTTTTCCAAAAAATCCTATATTTTCTGTTGCAGTATGTTGTAAGCAAAAACGTGTGAATGTTATGGTACTCTAAAGTAGTAAAATGTAATTTAGTTCACTTGAAACCATGAAAAATATGTTTTCTTTGTATTGAAGTAGTAATCTGTAATTATCTGTCACACCCCCAAACCAAGGATGGCGGAAACGTCCAGGGATGGCGGACTTCATGTATAGTATCATAACAACGAGTATAATAGTGATCAAAGCAATACAACCAATCACAAATATAATCGGAAAAGAATTACATGGTTTCAAATGTTACATATTTCAATAATTGATTACACATGATGTAAAAATAGTTATTCGATGTCGTAGCGTTCCATCCTCAAAAGCTTGTGATTACTTGGTTTCGTTGATTTCCTGCGAATACAAGTAGTTTTGAAAAAAAAATGTCAACAATCAAATTGATGAGTTCATAATCTTTTTAGATAAAGAGTTTGGAAACCGATCTTTGTAATGAGTTGTGTTTTACCAAGAAAAATCCAATATTTTCCTTACAAGAGTGATGTGTAGTCTTAAATACCAAGACCGAAATGTACAAGTAATATCCATACTTATTAATATAAAAAGTAATTTAAAATCGACATAAAACCCTTTTTGATTTGAGAAAACCCCCCGTAAACTTTATGTGTTATTAACTCCCTATGTGAGTCGCAATAACCATACTATGACTAATGAACCTGCCATGACGTTTCTTAGGCGTCGAAAAAGATAATGACGCTTGTCACCTCAGACCTGTCGGTCTAGCTGTTGCATGCAGCTCAGGTGTGGGTTTGTTAGACCCAATATAGATCTATACACGACTATCACGTTCTCCCTACAAGAGACTCTGGTTATAACTACTAGGAATTTTAACCTGTACTCTAGGAGTACTGAGAAGAATGTCTCACAATTTACGTTAACAAGTTTACGTATAGTGTGCGTGAATGTAAAACCTTTTTCTATGGGAATAAAATCTTCCGAATGTGGTTGTTGTGTTAGTGGAAACATAAACTATACTTATTATAGCTTATCAAAACATTTTGTAATGGTTGAAATCCTCTTTGTATATGATGTAAACCTTTATAATGAGGTAAAAGACATGTAATATAACCAACATGTATTTATATATGATAATACACACCTTGCTCAGCGAATTACAAGGTGTAAATGAGTTATTAACAATTTGCTAGTTTTATCACTTCCGTTCCTGTACTTGGAATAATTATAGAAAAATCATACGGAGTCAAAAACTAGATTCGTAAACTCTGAGAGTTTAGAAAATGTGCTAGTTTGTTCATAAATTTTATTATGATTTTTAGAAGTCTCTAACTGGTGTGAAAACATTCATATTCACAGACTGGTCTGAATTCATAGCTACAGTGATAGGCAGTTTTGTAAAACTCACCAAAAATTATAGAAACATCGTGTGAATATGTGCAAGTAGTCATTTTAAAGGTATAAACCTAAACTATTTTCATCTAACACAGTTTTGAAAACTAAAAAGTTTAAGATGTTCAAAACAGTCCGTGAATGAACATTAACTTTTCTGTAAAGAGCTGATGTTTGAGTTTAGTTGTGTTCTTGGTGTTTTAACTTGTATTTGCGCCCCTTAAAACTTAAGAAAAAAAATGAAAAGATAGGGGTATGAACTCACCTTGTGTGGTTTCAGTGAATGGATGATAAAGAACAGAAGTGTTAAACTCAAGAACACTTTAGATGATGCTTGAAGATTCGAAGATCTAACACAAATATGATGATATTTGTGTAAGGAACTCATGATTTGAGTGAAGAAATGTAAGGAAATCAAGTGTGGGAAGAGATTTACTTACCAAAGGTGTGTGAAGAGCTCAAGATCAGCCTTGAATCTCGAATTCTTGGTGAGAGGAAGTGAGAGAGAATGGGTTTTGCTTTTTGGAGAAAAATGAGTGAAATGGGAGGAGAGATAAGGATCCTTCTAGCCTTTGATCAAGATTATGGCTGGAAATAAGTGTAAAAAGGACAATGATTGACTAGGTATGGGTGAATAGTGACTGGGAATGGTCATGGAGTGGGTATGGGAAGTAACTTGTGTCCTTGCCCAAAGGATAAGTCAACACTCCACCTAAATATCTTACCCACTATATTTTTAATCTTAGATAATGATTACCCTCAAAATGTGATTAAATTATGGAAGTATGGGTTCTCATATGTCAAAATATAAGTTTGGGTGAAAATCCCGCATTAAAATCATGAAAAACAGGCTTAAAATGGAGTTGGGGTCGAAAACCGTGAAGAAAACGAAAATTTCCGAAGTTTGGCCGAAGTTTCGGTCCCTAGAGGGTTAGAACCGAAGGCTGGTTCGATTGATGTAATAGAACCGAGAGGGAGAGGTCTGGTCCGAGTAGTCTTGCAGGCGAACACGTTGTGGGACCGAAAGCGAAAGCAGGCGAAGGGGCGAAGGTGAGGAGGGTTTCGGTCTTGGCGGTTCGGTCCGGGAGGGAGCTCCGGCTTCGGCTCTTGGGGTTTCGCCTCTTAGGCTTCGGCTTCTAAGGGAGGTTCGGTTCTTAAGAGGTTTCGCCCCCTTTTTGTTGTTTTTCGAATAATCTTCCCGTTTTGAGTGGTTTTCAGTTGTGTTAAGGGTCGGGACGCCTTGAATGATTTTAAAAAGTTGAGGGAGGTTATGAGAGAGAGATTTGGGAGAGATTTCACATACTTGGAGAGATTTAGGAGAGATTGATAAAAAGAGATTGAGAGAGACTTCGTTTGTGACCTTTGCGAGTGTTTAACTTCGAAATGCAAGGTTTGTAAACACCGTTTAGCCTTGTTATGAGTGTTACATGTCCCCGTAGGATATGAAATAGTGTTTTATCGAACAGTTTTATCACTTAGCCCGATTAGGGTTTAGAATTACTAAACGTACGAACTTTCTAAGTGATAAATTCTTATTAAAATAGCAAGTTGTACAACTTTAAACATAAGGAAAACCCTAATATGCAAGGGTTAGATGAGTTGACTCGTTGACCTTATTTGACTTTGACTTGACCAGAATTTGACGGTTGTCACATATACCTGTATGAAAACCGTGTATTTGTAATTGTCTAGTTTTACCAACTGTACTTGTAAAATATTGTATTATAGTTTTATCATTAAATAAAACTATGTGAAGTTGTTTACTTATTTATACACTAATCATTTTGTTCAATGTCAAATTGTTAGTTATTGTAACCATACTATATGACCTAAGATGGCCTGAACACGACGTTCTTCAGGTGCCGTAATCGGTACGACATTTGTCACCTCAGGCCTACCGGCCTAGCTGTTGCAAGCAGCTCAAGTGCGGGATTGTCAGTCCTGTATATATCTATACACAAGTGTCACGCTCTTCCTCCAGGAGACTCTGATTATAATTTTAGGACTTGGTTGGTACTCAGATAAGTACTTGAAGTATGTCTCACAAATGCTATATCGATGATTACATGTAGAATAATGAAAAGTTACTTTGTAATGAATAAACTGTAAGTATATCTCATAAACTATACTTAATATAGTTCATATGTTTGTTTTCCGTAATGTATTATGAATATGTAAAGTAGTGCATATGGTCCATAAACTATACCTATTATAGTTTATATATTTGTTATCCGTTTTGTAATCTGAACTTTGGAAACAATATGTAAGTTTCATAAACTATGTCTATTATAGTTTATATGTTTGTGTTTTACTGTAATGAAAATCTTTATTTAATTTGTAAAATCTGTAATATGGTTGCTCCTTGAAATTCAATATTTACGTCCAAATGGTACTAAAATAGTTTGCAAATTTTATATTTTTGTTTAACAAGTTTGAAATTATTTTATACTTATATAAATATAATATTTATATAATTATCATTAAATAAACAGCCGAATAAATAATTCTACCTCAAGCCCACAACCAAACAAGGAACAGAAAATGGAGGAGATTATCAATTCTAAGCCTATTGAATCGCAATTATACAATTTATACATATATAAATATATTTTTAACAACGGCAACAATTAATAAAATATTAAAAACATTTAGATAATAACACAAATTTTATTGTGTTACACTTGTATTCCCCCCTAAAATAGTGAAAAATTATGAAAACGTAAGAGTATGAACTCACCTTATGTGAGTATCCGAGTGAAGATACGGTGTAGTAGTGTTAATTCCACAAGTTTGAACCTATAACAAAACTGAATCCTAATAACATTTCACGCAATATATATATATATATATATATATATATATATATATATATATATATATATATATATATATATATATATATATAGTGTTGTAGAAATCGGCATTGGCGGCCGATTAATCGCTTAGCAGCGTCAAACCAATTACGATTAGGGTGCTTTGCGGAAATTGGTCAAAATCGTTCAAACTCACACTTGGCGGTCCTTAGCAGCCTTGGCGGTCCTCGACGGTCATAGGCAGGAAATAGTTAAAAAAAATTCAAAAAAAAATCTCATATTACACCAAAATTTTAAATTTTTAAATTTTTTAGCTTTCAAATTTTAAAATATTATATTAAAATTTTTAAAATTTCAAAATTTAAAATTTCCAAATACTTAATTTTTTAGGAAATATTAATTTTTTTAATAACTTAGGGTCTCCAATTAATCCCCGCCGAGTCTAATTAATCGTTTATCGTCAGTCGACCGTCGAACTACCGTCGAGCGATTTTTACAACCTTGATATATATATATATATATATATATATATATATATATATATATATATATATATATATATATATATATATATATATATATATATAATTGGTGAATATAGTGGTAAACATGTTATGAAATAGTCTAAGATGTAAGAATCACTTACAAATAGGAGTATTAGAAGTGAACCGCAAGAGTGAAATTGTAAGTGATTTTGGCATGATATTTGAGAGAAAACTAAGGATGTTCTTGATTATGTTCTTGAGAGGAAAAAGTGAGGTTTACGCCCAAAAGAAGAAAAATGATTATTGTTTTCGGACACACACACAAACATATATATATATATATATATATATATATATATATATATATATATATATATATATATATATATATATATATATATATATATATATATATATATATATATATATATATATATATATATATATAATAAAGTTGACTTTTTGATTTAAAAGTCTTTTATGCTAAGACTAAATACCCATAAGTAGCTATAAAATTTTATTTAATCAACTTGTTTCTAATCATTTGACCATTGGTTGACTTTTACAGTTTGAAAAGAACGAGTTGTTACATTATCCCCCATTAGAGGGAATTTCGTCCCAAAATTGTTTCTAAAGTGGTACTTACGGAAAAGATGTGGATACTTTTGTATCATTTGATCTTCCCGTTCCCAAGTGAATTCAGGTCCCTGCTTGGCATTCCAACGAACCTTCACTATTGGTATACGGCTTTGTTTTGTTCTTTTGATTTCCCTATCTATGAGTTCGATCGGTTCATCCACAAAGTGAAGACTCTTGTTTAACACGATTTCGTCAAGTGGGATTACAAAAGTCTTGTCAGATTTACACTTCTTAAGATTAGAGATGTGAAAAGTGGGATGAATATTACTGAGTTCATGCGGTAGATTGAGTTTGTAAGCAACCATACCAATTCTAGCAAGAATCTCGAATGGTCCGATGTATCTTGGATTTAGTTTCACGTTTTCTGAAACATGTCATTCATTTCCAAGGTGAGACCTTTAACATGACACGGTCCCCAACCTAGAATTCCAAGGGTTTTCGTCATTTTTCCACATAACTCTTATGCCTGTCTCTGGAAGCTTTCAATCGTTCCCGGATTTGGACAATCTTTTTTGTGGTTTCTCGAATGATATCGAGACCGGTTAGAGTACTATCAGGTATTTGGTTCTTGGCTAGTTGCGTATCGCCCACTTCAGCCCAGCACAGAGGGGATCTGCACTTACGTCCATAGAGAGCTTCAAAGGGTGCAACTTTGATGCTAGTGTGATAGCTATTGTAGTAGGAGAATTCAACAGTGACTCCAGTTTTCAGGCCGACAAGGACAACTACCGTTCGTAGTCAGGCTGGGTCTTTACCCTTAATGGAGGAGCAGTGACTTGGAAAAGTTCCAAGCAAGAGACCGTGGGTGATTCAACATGCGAATCATAGTACATTGCAACAAGCGAAGCGTCAAAGGAGGCAATATGGTTGAAGAACTTCATTGGAGACCTTGGAGTTGTGCCAGCCATACAGGAGACTGTGGAAATTTTATGTGATAACAAATGAGCAGTTGCCTTGACCAAGGAACCGAGGGATCATGGCAGATCTCGACAAATTAACAGAAAATATCACTTTATTCGACATCAGGTAGAAGAAGGACTCCTCGTAGTGAAGATGGTATCGTCGGAGAACAACCCAGTAAATCCGCTTACGAAGGGACTGAGTAGGTTTAAGCACTTGTAGCACGCTAGGAGCATTAGGTTGAAGGATGATATTAGATTAGATTAGATAGTTTAGAAATGTGTAATAGATAAATTGTAATAAACATTCTAAGATTAAATAAATGGGTATTATTTATTAGTAAAGTCACTCCCTTATGTTAATTGTTTACCTATTGTTTCATTTTGTATGTTTTGACTTCCTGAATAATAAATTTATTCGAACGATCCACAGTCGTTCATATGTTGGAAGTAGATATGAATGAAGACTATCATGAATTGGTGTGTAGATTGTCTAAAGTGTATTGGACATAGCAAAGGTTGGCTACAATGTTCATGAGTGCTTATGAATTAGATTTGAGCATTGGAATAAACCCATGCTTGATGGAATCACTTCCTGGAATTTATCACGAGTGATCGCAAGACGATAATATCATATAGTCTTTAAACCTAGATATATGGTTTATTGTTTGCTAATTGGTAGTGCATTGATAATGCGTAAACGCATCAGTAACTTGATGTTATAAAACGCATTGTTGTGTATAATTTGATTAGTGAATAGTAAATGCATATAAGTCGAAGTTTATATGTTCCTTTTATCCTAAGAGGGTAAAAGCGATATCAGGGCCCCTCGATGATTTGGTTAGACTTATGTGTCGGGCCCAGTCATGACTGAATTGATGTGTTCAATTATGTTCTATGTCAAACGAATCTGAGATCAAGAAACAAACTGATCGATAATAAGTATGAATATGTTCCATGTAATTGTCCGCACGATATCTAGAGCGGAGGACTGTACGAGCCCTTATCTAAAGGAGAGGCTACTGATAAGATCGGAGTTTGACAGCGTCTTGGAGAGCTATGATTGCTAATCAGATTGTATTTACATTTGTAGTTACTAGACTTATCCAAGTGGGAGACTGTTGGATTAGTGTCTAAGCCCATAACTATATTTGGTAATTATTTGACCCGGTTGTGCATGGTCCTTTTAAGTTGCCTTCACCAAAGCAACATGATAGGATGATTTATGAATAAAGAGGTTATTATGATTTATTAATATGTTATATGAATAATATGTTAAAAGAGAAATCATATAGTTCAATTAATATTAGACAAGAATTAATTATGGGGCTAAAAGAGATTAATTAAATAAAGGGGACTGGAACTGTAAATTGTGTGATAGTTGATTTGGGCTGAGAATCCTTTGGATATAAGAGGTGGACGAAATTGAGAGTGGGAGCCCATCTAATTTCGTCCAATGCCTTTATTCTGGAAGGTTCTTTGGACTGCTTAAGGCCTAAGCTATCCATAAGGTGTTGAAGTTTCATTTTAAGTGATTAAATCTTATATTGAAATTTGTAACATGAAAAAACCTGTGACAAGTCATGCCACAGTTGAAAACGGTTGCCAAATGTTATCTTTTATAATAGGTTTTTTATGTTATACGTACATTTACCTTGTATTGGGTATTAAGTGAGACATAAATACATAAGGTGATAAAGTTTATTTTTAATTGATTAAATATTATATTTAATTTGTTACATGAAAAACCCTGTGACAAGTAGTTCGACGGTCGAAAAAGTCGGTCAAATGTCACATTTTATAACGAGATTTTTATTTGATATGTACCTTAATGGGCTAAGTGAAACCCAACTATCCAAGTCCAATAAAACAGTTCAAACTATCAAAGTCCAATAAACCCGTTCAAATGTTTTTTAACGCATCTATCACACCGGTTCAACCAATTTGTTAAGAAATCTTCTGCTTCGATCCGGTCTAAATATTAGCATAAAATCGGTTGTTGTTGAACCACTCTCGTTCCCAATTTGAATTGGTTTTAAAAAAACATTGGACATAATATTAGAATTTGTCACTACAAGTTGTAAAATAGCAGTCTTGTTATAAATATGTTTTGGTCATTCAAATGAATGTGGTACTTGGAAATGTATATTTTTTATTATTATTATTATTATTATTATTATTATTATTATTATTATTATTATATTCGTGTAAATAATTGGTTTTGATGCATCATTTTAATCCCTTCAATTATAGAACATAAAGATATTTAATTATAAAATTATTATGTATATAGGTGCATATACATGTTAAACAAAACACATATAATATATATATATATATATATATATATATATATATATATATATATATATATATATATATTCGTAAATGTCATATGTAATTCTTGTCGTAGTAATATTGATAAATTACTTTCATATGGAGAACATATCATGATAAGTCTATCATAATTATATATCAAATGTTCAAAATTATGTTATCTTTTAAATATTGTCTTTTAAATATGTTGTGTAGCATAACCCAAAAAAAATATAATAGAAAATAAACATAATCAAAATAGAAAAACTACAATAAAATAAATAAGAGCATTGGGTAGTTGGATATATAAATAAAGATGTTACATAAACATACATTTACATCAAAAGGAAAAACTAACATTCGTCAACTTTGCTCAAACAAAAAAATCTATATCCATTTTATGAATCTTCTTTCTTCATTTAACATCATTCAACAATAGAAACTTGATGACAATTCTTCACTAACTTCCAATCAAAATATTTTTCTTGAAAAAGAAGAATCAGAAAGATATTTCAAGCAACACATTGATGTTTGGAGAGTCACATTCAAGATTGAGTAATATACACAAATCACATATAAAGATTAAATGAGAAACTGAATATAAAGAAAGAATAGAAAAGCTTCATTTGTTTTGGTTGAAAGAAAAAATCATATTACAATTACCATCGATGCGACATAACCCATTTCTTCAAATCATCATATTTGGATCGACATAACTCATTTCTTCAAATCATCATATTTGGATCGTGAATGCTTCAACTACATGAAAACTTTTGAATCACAATATCTTCAAATCCTTCTTACATGTAAGATTTTATATAACACAAAAGACACAAAAGATTGGCCTTTTTATACTAAACTTTTCACTAAATGCTAATTAAACATAATATAAGTTATAAAACTTATGAGTGTTAAATCATAATTAAGAAAACTTTTGAGTTGTATTAGTTAAAAAAGGGGGTTTCAAATGAATGTGGTTTGAGGAAGTTAAAAAAGGGAGTTTCAAATGAATGAGATTCAAGCAAAAATGCTAGCTTTATAAGTATGTATGATAGGATCATCAACTCTAAACACGTAGGAAGGAAAAGATAGGATCGTACTAGCTATATAGGAATAATTTGTCAAGCTAATATTTTAACACATGTAAATCTTAACAAAAACCAACCATTATCATACTAATTATTAATAAAAATATTGGGTATATACTGAAAACTAACAAAAAAAACTAACTAAAATTATTTACATTAGTTATATAAGATAACGAATAGTATCATGTTTTGTCCTGCAGCTACTATATCTTCACAACTTATTTTTGGCCTTATGTATTTTTGTAACCTTGCAGTCTAACCGAAAGTAATCATTATGGGATTCAGCAGCCTTCTTCTTAGGGTTGTGGAATATTACTGATCAACCAACTATTGATTAATTGAATATTTCAACCCTTTGATTAATTGAAATGTTAATTAATTCCCAAAATAGATTTCCAATTAGTTTCTAATTAATTATTAACCATAATAATTAATAAACCAATTTCTCACTGATTTATTCTACTCAATTTGGGTCTTGACGGTAACCCAAAAGGACCATGTTATTATTAGAAATATTACCAATAGTTAATGACCTTGGACACACTTTCCAACAATTACCTCGTGGGCTATCCTCAAAAGTCTTTTGGATACTTGTTATATAATGCTTCTAAGAACAAAGTGTTTGTGTCTCAAAGGGGCTTATGCCATGAGAGGGGGCTCGTGTCCAAAGAAGTTGGTGAGACCCCAGTTGATCTTGAAGAAATTTCAGAGTTAAACGAAGAACCTGCAGTTGAGACTAGTACTCAACTCAAGGTTGAACAACCTATTAAACAAACTGGCATAATTCCAACTCTACCTCCTCGCAGATCTAATAGAGTTTTTCTTCCTCCTAAATTCTATGGTATCCAACTATAGGGAATCGATGAAAAGTTTTGAGGCTTCTAAATGGAAAGAGAGAATGGAAATTGAAATTCAATCCATGCATGATAACCAAGTTTAGACTTGGGTTGATTGTACACTTGTTCTTAAAACTATTGGGTGCAAATGGATCTTCAAGAAGAAGACCGACATGAATAGGAATGTGCACACGTTTAAATCTAGGTTGGTAGCAAAGGTTGTACTCAAACTCAAGGAATTTATTATGAGGAAAGCTTCTCACCAGTGACAAATATTAAATCTATTAGAATATTACTTGCCATAGTTGCTTTCTATGTTTATGAAATATGACAAATGGATGTGGAGATTGCTTTCCTTAATGACAAACTGATAGAGGATGTCTGCATGACACATCATAAAGGCATCATTGATCCAAAATATTCTAATAAAATGTGAAAGCTTGAGAGGTCCATTTATGGACTCAAACAAGCATCGCATAGCTTGAATCTTTGCATTCATAAAAAGGTCAATGAATTTGGATTTTCTAGAAGTGAGGATAAGTCTTGCATATATGTCAAAGCCAGTTGGATTAGTGTAGTCTTTATAGTATTGTATGTCGATGACATACTCCTTATAGGAAATGATATTCCAACATTGAAAAGTGTGAAGACTTGGCTTGAAACATGTTTTGCTATAAAGGACTTAGGAGATGCAGCTTATATATTGGGCATAAGGATCTATAAAGACAGATCTGAATGTTTAATTGGGCTAAGCCAGAGTATATATATATATATATATATATATATATATATATATATATATATATATATATATATAGTTTTGAAAAGATTCAAAGTGCAAGATTCTAAGAAATGGTATATACCCATGCAACATGGCATAAAATTAAGTAAGGATCAATCGCCTAGTATTTAGGAAGACCTAGAAATAATGAGTCTTAGGATTGATCATGTTTGCCATGACATGTACTAGACTTGATGGCTCATATTCCATAAGCATGGTGGGTAGGGGTGCAAACGAGCCAAGCTACTCGCGAGCTACTCGGGATCGGCTCGTTAAAAGCTCGACTCGAAACCGGTTTTAAACGAGCCCGAGCCGAGCTCGAGCTCTAGCCTATGTCACTAAGCTCGATTAGGCTCGCGAGCCTAAATGAGCCTTTATATAATATAATTTATTATTATTTTCTTATATTAAAATAAAAACATATTTGGGAAATTATGGATTTCGGGTATTAGTAAACGAGCTTTTTAATGAGCTTGAGCCGAGCTTAAGCTTATTTAGGCACATCAAACGACAAACGAGCCAAGCCCGAGCCCGACCCAAGCTTGTATAATTCTTTACAAGCTCGAGCCGAGCTTAGTAAAAGAAAGTTCGAATCGAGCCGAGCTCGAGCTCGAGCCTCGTATAACGTAAACGAGCCCAAGCCGAGCCTGGCTAGGCTCGGGCTCGGCTCGGCTCGTTTGCACCCCTAATGGTGGGTCTATATGAGGAGAACCCTGGCAACAGTCATAAAGAATATCCTTAAGTTTCTGAAAAGAACTACAGATATGTTTTTATTCTATCGAGGTAGAGAAGAGTTATGAGTTACATGTTATATTGATGTGAGATTCCAGACTAACAGGGACAACTCATGTTGACAATCAGAATGGGTGTTCTTACTAAATGGAGGAGTTGTTACATGGAAAGGTTCCAAGCAAAATATAGTGGTAGACTAGACATGAGAGTCAGAGTATATTGCAGCTAGCGAAGTTGCAAAAGAGGCTACATGGTTAAAGAACTTCATTGGTGATCTTGGAATTGTACCAAGCATCAAATAACCTGTGGAGATCTTTTGTGATAGAGAAGATGCAATAGTTTTAACTAAGGAACCTAAGGACCATGTTAATTCATTACACATACTCAGAATGTACCACTACGTTCGTCATGGAGTAGAAGACGGAGACATCCTCGTGAATAGGGTACCATCATAATAGAATCATGTAGATCCGTTCACGAAGCCATTATCAAGAGACAAGCATGATGGTCATGCTAGGACCATTATCATGAGACTCGAGAATGATCAGATGTAATAATTTAGTTGATTAGTTTGATTTACTTTGAAACATATAACAGTATGAATTGTAACTGTTTTGGTGTTTATTTTGTGGTGACTTAATAAAGAGCTTATATTGCTGTCAAAGTTGTGTTATTAATTTCTATGTTTCACTTTTTCATATCTTGAACCTACTTCCAGAATATTAAAACAATTACAAACCTCAACATTCAGTCGTATTTTAGGAAGTGAGTGAGAGAAGAAAGATTGTCATGAGTAGGGGATGATTGTTTATCTAGTTTGGACATTGCATAAAGATTATGTTAACACTCATGAGTACTTAAAAATAGAGATTTTAAGTATTGGAACAACCCACAATTAGAGATTACTTCATGGTTCTAGTCACGAGAAATTATAAGATGATAATATCTCTTATTCTACAAAGTGGGTTACATATTGGGTGGGTTTTTCTTGTGAAATATGTTGTGCATTGGTCATCTCCAATACTATCCATAACCAGTAGTTATAAAGGGTATGCCCATGTATGATATAACTAGTAGACAAAAACTATGTAGTCAAAATTTATTTGTTCTTTCACATAACTGGGAAGTGATAATATGGAAGTGTTCGATTTAGAAGTAAGATATGATCCTCTGAAATCTTTATCGAGAAACAGAATTTTGAACATTAAGACTGATTTTTATCCA
The DNA here is from genome assembly GCF_002870075.4 of Lactuca sativa. NCBI lineage: Eukaryota > Viridiplantae > Streptophyta > Magnoliopsida > Asterales > Asteraceae > Lactuca > Lactuca sativa. The sequence goes on along the minus strand of NC_056629.2, from coordinate 54,138,260 downwards.
TGTCTCATGTTCATACAGATATCTAGAATAAATGAATATTTGATAACCTATCTAAGGACTAAATTTTAATTCATATCAGGGTTTGGTAGTTACATTAGATGACTACTTTTTGCTGATTATTAGTGAAGTATTATGACCTTAAAAAGTTAATGAATTATTCAAGTGGGGACTGTTGAAAATAGTGTCCATGTTCAAGTGAGAGACTGTTGGAAATAATGTTCAGGGTCATTAACAGTTTAGTAATAATTCTAATAACAGCAATGTCTTTTTGGGTTGGCCTCATAACATAATTAGCTATAAGGACATGGAGCAAAAAAAATAAGATGTTAATTTATCAAGTAATTAATAAATTAATGGAAAATTATTTTGGAATTAATTAAATAATTTTAATTAATTAAAGAGCTTAGATATTTACTAAATCCTAGTGATTAATTAGAATATTCCAAAAGCTCCTGGATATATGGTAGGAATAATTTTGGCTTCCCTCGATATTGATAAGGCATATTTTGAATAAGGAAAGGATAATCCCTAATAGTTTGAATCCCTTTAGGATATATATGTTGTCTATAAATTGACCGGTAAGGATCAAACCCTAGTTGTTGATTTCTTTCTCTCAACTCATCCACCTCTCTCTCTATCTCTCTCTCCTTCTGCGAAAATTATAACCCCTCCCCTAGGGATATAACTTTTGCAAAAAACCGTAAACCAGGGTTAATCCTTATTAGCTTCTTGGAGTTTTGGGTATGACTACATTAGAGTGATTATACTTTGGGTCCTTCATCTGTCACAAGAGTTGGCACTTATGAGAACACAATCAAAGAGTCAATAGGTATGTATTCTATCTTTTTTTTAGTTCAATGTTGCAAGTAGTTTGCTATAACTAGCAAAACCCAGATCTTGTGGTGCATGTACACATAAGTTATGTTTTTATTTATGTTGCCTTTATCATGTGTATTTATGCCATGAAAATCTAACAACAATAGAGAAATTTAAGTTGTGTCTATCTTTAACTAGCCTTCCAAGCAACTGAAGAGAAGGCACGAACTAGAGAAACATCAGGTTATCGACTTATATATTGGATGGCAGCAGTTTCATAAATTAACCTCTAAGTTGGGGATTGTTAAGTTATGGAGAGTGATTCACCCTTTTAACCCTATAGTCGGTAAGACAAAAAAATTGTGGGCTAATTCCTATATCAGATACGACATTAAAATGTGTCATGGGCTAGATTTGTATGAGTTTTCGGGTTTGGACTTATTGGCAGTTTTAGGTCAACTTATATATATATATATATATATATATATATATATATATATATATATATAGACACACACATCATTAGGCGTTGAATAAGAGGTTATTTGTGTAATATCTAAATATTGACAATGGAAACATCTTCCCTCTTCATAAGCTAGATATGGCCTTATTTGACAAAGGGAACATTTTCCCTCTGTATAAGTTAGATATGAGTTTATTATAAGCTAGATATGGACTTACTTGACAAAGGGAACATTTTTTCTCTTAATTTTTAAGCTAGATATGGGCCCATTGTAAGCTAGACATGGGCATACTTACAAAGGGAACATTTTCCCACATTATAAGATATGTGCTTATTGTAAGTTAGATATGAGCTTATTTGATAAGTGAACACTTTTTCTTTTATAATAAGCTAGATGTGGGCTTATTATGACCCCGATATGGGCTCACTTGACCAAGGGAACACTTTCCATCTTTGTAAGCTAGTTATGAGCTTAATTGAGAATAAAGACTAGAATATGAGGGTCTTAATATAGATTAGAGAGTTTTGGGTTGGGATTAGATTCATGCATGGGATTAGATTCATGCACAATGCATCATTTGAATATCGATTCATCTATTCATAAACTTATATGTTGTTGGGAATTGTTTTGAAAAATGGTTTAATATTTATGAAATGTTTTTACAAATGCTTTTGGAAATCATGACCTTGGAGTTGGTTATTTTCATTACCCAATTTCATCAGAAGTTGGATTCCGATATAACTCGCTAGGATTCCTAAGCCTAATGACCCACTATGCATCCCAAGCCTAATGTACTATTTTCCCCCCAACTCGCAGATGAAGATGAAGTCTTTAGTTGGTAGAAGCTTGGACATTTATGAGGTAACGAGATCTATGGTTCACTTTATACCATTTTTTGATGATATTAAATGTAATGCTCTCATACTTAATTTAACTAAAACTTGTGCTTTAATATTTTGGGGCCAAATTATGCATCAAATATTCCAAAATATTAAATGATTTTAAAAGATAAACTCTTTTCTAGTACTTGTACGAGAGGCGTTACATTATATGCATCTAATAAAATCTCTATAGTTTGTATGTGGATTAACATGATTGCTTTGACCATGTAAACCACATAAATCTTTATATGTTCTTAATTTTTTTTCTTGGCATCTTTATTGTGTGTTTATGGCATCTTTTATACTCTACAGTTTATTATACTCAACAGTTTAGTTTGCGGTGTTTTTTCGCTCTAGTTGTATAGTTTTTTTCTTCTTTGTTAAAGGATTCTTGTTGTTCTCCTTTTTCATGTACTCATGCCTCTTTTCCATTGGCTTTATTTTTTTATATATATAATACTTTTGAGCTGCTAAATATAACTTTTACAATGATTTGATCTTTAATTCCAAATTGACATAGTAAGGACCAACACATATCAAATCCAAAATGACCTGAGTATTTTCTACCACTTTTCAACTTTATTTAGTCCATCATTCTATTATCGTGAAAAAATCTAATAGAAGGGCTTATCTCTTTTCTTACCAAAAATACTACGACCATATGTGGCACTGATCATGTCAATAACAAGAGGGAACTGCAGAGTTACAAAAGAAGTAATTGGTAAGCATGTGAGCAAGGCAATTGGAATGATGATCTTTGAGTTGCTTTGTCCAAACACCAGATACAAAGTTGCACCAAAAGCTAATATCATGGTTGTCGTTGAGATGAACAAGGTGGCCAAACCAATTATCAGCTTTGTAGGAAGCTTGAACAAAAAATCTTGTTCAGCAAAACGTGCAGTCAGAACAGACAAAAACATTAACAAGGAAGTAACAGCCATGAATAATGAGACAGCATCTGATATTGCAAATATTCTGAAAGCAATGATGTTAGTAAAAAGTGGTATGCCTGTGTCCTGATTGTTTCCTCCTGGAACAGTAATTGCTGCTGCAAACACAATCGTGGTGATCAATGCAGCTGTAATTGTGTATGACTCTGCAGTGGCCTTCATCCATTTTTCACCCTCAACCACCAAGTCTTTGTGTTCTCTTGTAAACACCATATGAGGTGTTTCCCCAAAAGAGTTCTTTTGTATAATGTTCAAAGGACACCCAAATCCTTCAACTTCCTACAATATTACAATCCGTAAATAATTTTGTTTCTTAAAACATTATATGTATGTGGCATAAAATTCAAATGTTGAATAATAAGATATTTTTGTACCTTAAACCACTGTAATTCACGTTGTATCTGTAAAGCTGCCCCTGATATAAGATTCAGTTTGTTGGACGGGGCCAATCTTGCAGCCAAATGCAGGAGGTTGTTCCCAGAAGAATCTTTGATTGTTCTGTAGACATTCTTATGCTCGCTCATTTGATACACTAGGTTGTAAACTTCTTCTGAGCGACTTATCACAGCATACTGAATAATATTATAACCATCTTCATTGGTACTCCAAATTGCATTTGGGAAGTGGGACACAACCTCCTCTACAACTTTGTATGCATTCTGTCTTGTAGCTTCAAGAATCGGATTTGTGTAATAAGGGCTCGGGTCTGTGTGTTTCTTCAATAAAAAACATACACTTTTTAACAGCATGATAGCGTCATAATGAGTTTGCAATCTCTCTTTCACGAATAGCGACACTGCAAATTAAGCATCACAAGCAAATAAATAGACTTTCTTCTCTTGTACTTTTGGTGATATAATGACCTAATTGTTGAATCATCTTACCTAACATCAAAAGGATTACTGGGAAAAGCATAACAATCCAATAACTCACTGCATTACGCAATAGAAAATTTGTTAGAATTATGGGGTTATGAAATTAAAACTTACCAAAAAAAAAATTTATGAGTTTTTTTTTTTTCAGTATGGGTTGTTAGTAATAGATAGCAAGTACAACACAACAAATTAATATTTATTGAACATGATATGAACTCATGACCTACCAAGAATAAATGGCCTCATTATTATTTCCAGCCGATGGCCACATAGTGGAATAATATAATCTGCGGCTGTACTAAGAACTACGCTGGTAGGTATATTATAAGTCCCTTCAGCATAGAAATGTACAGGAAGTTCATTAGAGAGGTCTTACAAGTTACAATTAATCTGATAAGACAAAGAAGCACGCAAAATCAATTAACAAACCTACATATATTGGGTTTGCATGGGAAATTCTGTGCTATGGCCATTAACACAGAGTCACTATGCAATGTTGTGTAACGCCGCAGCAAAACAGATGCAAAGCCTACATATATCAAATTAAAGTTAGCCGTATTGGTTTTTTCTTAATATTCGAATCTTGATTTTATAGACACTTACGAAAATCTTTAGAAGAAATAACAATAACGAGAAGGTGATCACCACTTTTGCCGGAAAACAAAGTATCCTTCTTTATGCCAATATCGTGATGCAGCAGAAATTGAGACGTCTGGGTATGCATATTAGAAAGAGCTATGGCTAGTGGTGTGTGACCCTCGTTGTCTTTGGCAAACAACAAATGTGGGTCCCTTGCCACCAGGATCTTCGCAGCTTCAGTGTTGCCAACAATAGCAGCAACATGTGTTGGAATCCTAAGTCGAGTAGGACTTGGAGACCAAGTAATAGCAACCTAGTTTTTAGGAAATCATAAACAAGTAGGTTTTTAGTTTCCTAATTGTAAACTAATTCTACAAGTTGGTAGTATATATATGTATAGATACCGAGTTATGGTTTGTACGTACATACACACAAAAACACAATATAGGTTTTGAGCTATTTTCCTATTAATCAAAGAGTTATTTTGATTATCTGTGTCTTCCAATCTTGAATTGGTATCAGAGCCTTGAGATCAATTCTTACCTGTTGACAAGTAAGGTTAACATGGCTGATACAGGGGGCGACGGAGGACCAGTAACTTTGAAAGAAACCGGATCAACTTCTGTTCAGTGTCCCATGTTGAATCCCACAAATTACACGGTCTGGTCACTAAGAATGAAGGTAGTCTTAAGAATTCATAAGGCTTGGAGTGTGATTGACCCTGGAACAGAAAAGAACGAGGAGAAAGATTACCTTGCTATGGGGTTGCTTTATCAGGCAATTCCAGAAAGCTTGATAATGCAAATTGGTGATGTCGAATCGTCAAAGGTGCTTTGGGATGCAATCAAGACTCGATACATTGGGGCTGATCGAGTGAAGGAGGCCCGTCTTCAAACCCTAAGTGCCGAGTTCGATCGCCTCAGGATGAACGAATCAGAGACGATCGACAGCTTCTCCGGAAAGATGTCTGGAATTGCTTCAAAATCGGCGGCATTAGGATCTGTAATCGACGAATCCAAGCTTGTAAAGAAATTCCTTAAATCACTGCCACGAAAATTCATTCATATGGTAGCATCACTCGAACAGATTCTAGACTTAAATAGTACAAAATTCGATGATGTAGTCGGAAGGATGAAGGCGTATGAAGAAAGGATCAGAGAAGAAGATTCCTACGGTGGCGAGAAAGAACAAGCTCTGTTCGTCGAGCACGGTGGATCATCGAATTGGAATAAGAAAGCAAAGGAGAAAACGATGGAAGCTCACGGATCTGGGAGTGGGAACAGAACACGTGCGTTCAATAACGCAACTGGATCCGTAATTTGTGGGTCAAATGGAGCAAATGGAACAGGCTCAAGTAGATCAAGACAGGCCCAAAGAAAATCAAATAATAATCGGTCCAATAATGACCAATCCAATAAAAGGCCCAATTTCAATTCTGATCCAAACAGTAAACCAAAAAAGGACCGATCCAAAATTATTTGTTACCGGTGCGATAAGCCGGGTCACTTTGCGTCTCAATGTCCGGACCGAATCAAAAAATTACAAGAAAATAATTTTATTGAATATGACGATACCGACGATGCCGTATTTTTACATGAGACCGTATTTTTGAATGAAGAGAAGGTGATACCGTCTCAATACGACTCACAAGAAAACAATGTGTGGTATTTGGATAATGGGGCGAGCAATCACATGACGGGGAACCGGTCATTTTTTTCCGAGCTTGACGAAAACATAACCGGGAAGGTTAAATTTGGAGATAATTCGTGTGTAAAAATCAAGGGAAAAGGTGCTATACTTTTCCAAGGCAAGAAAGGTCAACAAAGGCTGATGACGGAAATCTACTACATTCCGGATCTCAAGAACAACATTATAAGTCTCGGACAAGCAACTGAAGCCGGGTGTGATATTCGAATGAAAGACAACTTTTTAACCATGCACGATGCCGATAATTGCTTATTAATGAAAGTACAAAGAACTTCAAACCGCCTTTATAAAATAAAATTACAGATTGGAGTTCCTATTTGCCTACATTCAAGACTAAGTGAAGATGCGTGGCGATGGCATGCAAGACTTGGGCACATCAATTTCGAGTCAATGAAAAAGATGTCCAAAAAAGGTTTAGTCAAAGGGTTACCAAAATTAGATCATGAGAATCAATTATGTGAATCATGCTTAGTCGGCAAGCAAACGAGAAAGTCCTTCCCAACCATGACGACATACAAAGCGAAACAACCACTGGAGCTTGTTCACGGAGATTTATGCGGTCCGATCACGCCGGCAACCAAGGGTCAAAATAGGTACATTTTTACACTAATTGATGATTTTTCACGATTTATGTGGATTTATCTCATAAAAGAAAAAAGTGAGGCGTTTACACACTTCAAAAAATTCAAAGCTTTGGTGGAAAATGAAATTGGAAAGCCTTTGAAAGTGTTTAGAAGTGATCGAGGAGGTGAGTTTACCTCTCTCGAGTTTAATTCTTTTTGTGAGCAAAACGGAGTTAAACGCCATCTCACCGCCCCATACTCTCCACAACAAAACGGAATTGTGGAACGAAGAAACCGAACTCTTATGGACATGACACGAAGTATAATGAAGGCAATGCATGTTCCAAACTACTTATGGGGAGAAGCGGTAAATCACTCAACAAATCTAATCAATCGAGTTTACACAAGAGTCCTTGGTGATACAACTCCATATGAAAAATTGTACAAAAGAAAACCGAATTTAGAAAATGTTCGTATATTTGGGTGTCTGGCACATGCAAAAGTTGAACCGGTTAATCAAAAGAAGTTGGATGCAAGATCAAGACCACTAGTACATGTTGGTTCCGAACCGGGTACGAAAGCCTACCGGTTATTCAACCCGGTAACACAAAAAATAATCGTGAGTCGAGATGTTATTTTTAATGAAACCAAAGGGTGGGATTGGATTAAAGAAGCAGGAATCAACAATGAAGAACCGGGTTCATTCATAATACCATGGGACTATCCAAGAGAAGATGTGAACAACAACCAAGGAAACGATGTAAACAATGATCAAATTGAATCGGATCAAGAGATTGGAGACGGAGCGGATGTACAAGATAATGAACCACTAAGTCCGGTAAATAATAATGATCAACAAGGAGCTGCAAACCAAAGACCTTCAAGAGCAAGAGTACCTCCAAGACGATTCCAAGATTATGAGCTTGATCTTGACAATCTCGAAGAACTCCTTCTAACAACCAATGACGAGCCGGTATCGGTTGAAGAAGCGAAGAAAGAACCAGAATGGGTCAAGGCCATGGATGCGGAAATCAAGTCGATAAACAAAAATAATACTTGGACTCTTGTAAACAGACCTATGGGGGTGAAACCAATTGGACTCAAGTGGGTGTTCAAATTAAAGAAAAATGCAGATGGCACCATTAATAAATACAAGACAAGGTTAGTCGCTAAAGGTTACGTGCAACAACCCGGCATTGATTTTCAGGAAGTGTTTGCCCCGGTAGCTCGAATTGAAACTATTCGATTTCTTATAGCCTTAGCAGCTACTCATGGGTGGGAACTTCACCACTTAGATGTAAAAACAGCATTCTTACATGGAGAATTAAAAGAAACTGTTTATGTGTCACAACCGGAAGGCTATATAAAGAAGGGCAACGAGCATAAAGTATATCGCCTTACAAAAGCACTATATGGTCTAAGACAAGCACCTCGAGCATGGAACACGAAGCTTGATGGGATTTTGAAGAATATGAAATTTCAAAAGTGCATGAAAGAACCATCGGTGTACCGGAAATGTGAAGGATCTAACTTGCTAATTTTAGCAATTTATGTTGATGACTTATTTGTCACAGGTACAAACTTGAGCATGATCAAGAGGTTCAAATTAGAGATGTCCAAGAACTTTGAAATGTCAGATCTTGGAAAATTAACTTATTACCTTGGCATTGAAGTTAAGCAAGAAGAATCGGGGATTACTATAAACCAAGAAGCATATGCTAAACGCATTTTAAAAGAAGCCGGTTTATATGATTGCAATCCAACCCACATACCAATGGAACCAGGAAATAAATTGTCAAAGGCCGAAGATGAACCCGAAATCGACCCAACACAATATAGAAAAGTGGTAGGATGCCTTAGATACCTCTTGCAAACAAGACCCGATATGGCATATGCGGTTGGAGTTGTTAGTCGATATATGCAAAGTCCAAGAGAATCACATGGTGGTGCAATCAAACACATTCTAAGGTACTTACGAGGAACAATGGGATACGGAATCAGGTACGAGAGAATGGGACAAAAGCGGCTTATTGGTTATAGTGATAGTAGTCACAATGTTGACCCGGATGACGGAAGAAGCACAACTGGTCACATTTTCTACTATGGGTCATCACCAATTACATGGTGTTCACAAAAGCAAGACACCGTTGCTTTATCATCTTGTGAGGCTGAGTTCATGGCAGCCACAGCGAGTGCATGTCAAGCAATATGGCTTCAAGATTTGCTTGGGGAAATAATGAACAAAGCACAAGAAAAAGTTATTCTTAGAGTTGATAACAAGTCGGCTATCGAACTAACTAAGAATCCCGTTTTTCATGGAAGGAGTAAGCACATTCACACAAGGTTTCATTTCATTCGTAATTGTGTCGAAAGGGAACAAGTGGAGGTGGAATACATTCCCGGTGAAGAACAAAAGGCGGATATTCTTACGAAACCATTAGCTCGAACCAAGTTCAAGGAAATGCGGAGCTTGATCGGGGTTGAAGAATTCTCTAGAAGGACTTAGAGATTCGGGGGTGATTGTTGGAATCCTAAGTCGAGTAGGACTTGGAGACCAAGTAATAGCAACCTAGTTTTTAGGAAATCATAAACAAGTAGGTTTTTAGTTTCCTAATTGTAAACTAATTCTACAAGTTGGTAGTATATATATGTATAGATACCGAGTTATGGTTTGTACGTACATACACACAAAAACACAATATAGGTTTTGAGCTATTTTCCTATTAATCAAAGAGTTATTTTGATTATCTGTGTCTTCCAATCTTGAACATGAAGTAGCGTGCTTCCATCTGAATTCCGCACATCCAGTAGTTGTGTGTTCTTCGGTGTCAGTTCCAACAAATACTCTAAGAATCCTGGCGTCTTGGAAGTACCGACTGCTATATGAATTGCTGTGTTGCCATTATTAATGATTTTGTCTATCACTGTAACTTCCTTATTTCTCCTCAAAACGTTATCAATGTGATTCGAATATCCTGTTAGAGTAGCGTGATATAAAGCATGGTGTACCCTTGTTCTTGTTTCTTCTTCTTGTTGATCGAAATCTACATTTAGTAATGAAGGTAACAAAAAACTAATTAATAGGTGGAGAAAATATGTGGTGTAGTCCAAACTAATCTAAATCTAACTTTCAGGGATTTGAAAGGAGGAAGAAAAAAACAATGAGATGCATGCATATCTGCAGATCGAGGAGGAGGGGGGTAAGGAGGAAAGAACAGGGAACATCCTTGATCTATTTTAGCACCAGTCATACCTTTTTTTTTCCCTAGATACGTAATATCACCTTCTTTGTTTCAACAGGTGTTTGGTTGAATAATTTTTTTGGTGATTATATAGTAAAAGCTATGAGTATTAAGTAATGTTATTAGAGTTTTTTTTTTGTAAAAATAGGTTGCTTTTTAAATCAGTTTGTAGAAGTAGGTTTGCTTAAAAAACCTTTGTAAAAGTAGGTTAGTTTTTAGTATGGCCCACATTTCTTACATTTCTAATTCCTATTTCTAACGGTCTAACTAAGACCCCGTTTGATAGTTGCTGACTGAGAAAGTATTTATTGGGAAAGGTTTATCTGAGTAATAAATTCTGACTGAATAAGAAACCATGTTGTTTGATTGTATATATTTGACTGAATGTGTTAGCTGATGCAAAATGATTATTTTACTCTGATGCTCTAATAATAATAATAATAATAACAATAATAATAATAATAATAATAATAATAATAATAATTGATTATAAAAGTTCAAGGTCCAACTAGTAATTTCCAGAAATTAGTTATGCAATACAATTTAAAGTTGTGGTAGATTAGGGCAAGATGGGTATCTTCAAGGACCAAAGTTGCTTAATTCTGATTTTGAGTTGTCTTCTTCCCCTGATCTCCATGCGATATAACTCTGTTTGTGTTTCTTTTTTATTTTGTGCCTCTTTTCGTGTTTTTTTCCTTTCCATGGATTAAATTGATGTGTGGGGAAGGAGGATGAGGGTGGTACTGGTTGAGGGGCAATGATGGAATGAATTTCAATCAGATTCAGTCAGCAAGATTTTTTGGTATGAGCGAGTCAGACATTATTGACTCGGACAGATGCAAAGCTGAGCCATATCAAACACGTGGAGCTGACCGAGTAAAACATTTTTGTCTGACCTAACCCAGTCAAATCCAAATCAAACAAGGCCTAACTAATTATATATATATTTGCATTTTCAACCCTAACATGTTACCATTCCAAATCTTCAAGTTTTATCTTAATTTTTGTATACCTTTTTTATTATAGAAAATCTAAATTTTACCTTTATTATATATTTGTTTTAACCAAAATATTTTATATATATATATATATATATATATATATATATATATATATATATATATATATATATATATATATATATATATATATATATATATATATATATATATATATATATATATATATTGCATTTTCAACCCTAACATTTTAACTCCAACCCTTAAGTCTTGTCTTACATTTTGTTTACCTCTTTTATTATAGAAAACTAGAAATTTTACCGTTATTATATTTAAGGATAATTTACTTTATTTAAAATATATAATTACAATTTATGTAGTTTTTTAACAAATTAAATCATAAAATATATTTCGTCAATTCCTTTAAATAAATACAACTATTAAATAGAAGATCATTTAAAACCACATAATCATACCAAGTAAACATTAAATTATAATATTAATTAAACACTAAATTATAACATTTCTTATTGTTTAGTCCGTAAATTGAGAAATCTTTAGTTTGAAATCCGTAGTCCGAAAATTTTGAAATTTCCCATATATATATATATATATATATATATATATATATATATATATATATATATATATATATATATATATATATATATATATATATATATATATATATATATATATATATATATATATATATATATATATATATATATATATATATATAGAGAGAGAGAGAGAGAGAGAGAGAAAAGCGAGAGAGATAGGTTCAAATGTTTCTCACATCTATTGTGTGCTAAAATACACTAATAAGAATTTAGTAAAAATTAAATTATTATTTAATCAAATAAAGACAGATATTAAATAATTTCCATAATTATATGTATATTAGATGATATCCATACTTATAATTTTTTTTTTATGGAAACTAATTAAATCCGTCATTAATGTCAACAATAATATTCTTTCAGGATGAATTCGTATCTAGAAGAATGAGAGTGTATTCTAGCAGAATAAAACTGTATTCTAGTAGAATAAACTAATAGAATACACTCTCGTTCTTCATATTTCATGCAATTTTATTGTATTTTAAGTGAGTGAGTCCTAAAACAAAACACGAACCCATACATAAAAACCTAGAAGCAAATTTATTCTGAAAAAATGTTATTGTTGACATTAACGACGAATTTAATTAGTTTCCATAAAAAGAGATTTATAATTATTGATATCATTTAATATACATACAATTATGGAAATCATTTAATATTTATCTTTATTTAATTAAATAACTATTTAATTTTACTAAATTTCTATTGGTGCATTATAGCAATTATGACAAATCGCCCTTACAATTGTTATAGTGTTTAGTTAATATTGTAATTTAGTGTTTACTTTGTATTGTTATGTCATTTTAATTGGCAATGTAATTTTTTAACATTTTTATATATTTAATAGTAGTATCTATTTGAATTCATTGATGATATTGTTTAATTTATATAACTTATCAAAAATAATACATAAATCTTAATTATATATTTAGCAAATATTACAATTTATGTATTATTTTTCAGGGCAAATAACAAAGAATGCGACATGTTTTCATTTTTTTGGTTTTCACATTGTATTATTTTTGTTTTAAATCGAACAGCATATTTTCTAATTAATTTTGTTAAATATTGACCATTTTCATCATTTTCCATATTTTTAATAAGTTATATCATTAGGAATATATTTCGGATATTTTGGATTATTACATTTCACATATTTCATTAATTTCATTGATCTTTTAATTTATTAATAATGTTATGTATTTCAAGTTATTTGTGAGATATATTTCATTATTTAATTTCTTAAAAATAATACATAATCTGTAATTATATATTTTAATTAAAAAAATATATGTATTTAATAACTTTAGTAAAGTTTGAAGTTTTTTTCTAAATAAAAAAGGAGGTAAAGAAAAAATAAATAAAACTTGAAGGACTAAAATTATAACACAGGAAGGTTAGAAATGTAATATATATAGTTTGTTAGTTAGAAACGATAGATACAAGAGTTAGAAACGTTAGAATTGTTAAAAATGGTGGGTCCTACTAAAAACAAACCTATTTCTACAAAGACTTTTCAAACTAACCTATTTCTACCGATTGATTTAAAAATCAACCTATATTTACAAAAAACTCAGTGTTATTATGCTTTAGAGATATATAACAGATGGAAGTATTTTAATTTTTTTTGCATGAAGTTAATCTTAATCAGCAACTGAGTTTATAAAAAGATGGATTTGTAAAAAAGATATAGCACCTGCAGCAATAGGCGGTGGTGGAAGAACAACAGGACCATACATACTATGGAGTTCATCCCATACATGTTTTGCACTAAAGTCTGCAATATCTGTGAGTCGATGCATAACATAGCCGAGTGTTTGTTCAGTTACAGAACCAAGGATCCAACCTTGGACAAGAGCATCTGATCTTGTCCACAGCCTGTGAGTGTGATGATCACCCACTTTCTCCTTCCCGGAAACACTGGTTTCACTTCTTGCGAACGTTCCATCAATGAAACCAACCATTTCATGACTCTTTAAGAGACATAGCATCTGTCTTTCCCACATTGCATACTTGTCCCTACCACTCAGCTTCACACTTACAAAGCTTGCTGCAGAAAGATTTGATGGGTATGGGTATTCTTCTTCTCCAACTTCGAGTGTAATATGTGGATTAAAGCTTGAGCTTGGCATCTTTGCATGAGTTTTTTTCGTTTCTGTCGATCCCATTCCATATATCTTCTTACATAATATATAGAAAGATGGAGTTGATTTGTTGTACCCACAAAAGACACTTTAAGATTGCATCCTCCCTAAGTAATTCCCACAAATAATAAAATCTTAAGCCGATAATATTAATTACAAAAGAAATTTACCAAGGAATTATACAACTGAACGGAGTGATGTAGTGAAATCCCAGTGTTGCATGTGTTACTTGAGTCAGAATGTCCAGCAATTGGAGGAAAGCGATCAAGCAAGGACTCCTCTTTTTCTTATAAAATTATAAATTTGTGGTGCCCGCAAATGCTTCTTTTAGGTTGCATCATTCCCACGTATTCCCATATATAATATGGCTTAAGCAAAGAATAATAATACAAAAGTAATCTACAGAATGATTTGATTTTACTACGATATTAATTTATTAAGCAAAACACAGTTTAAACTTTGAACTTTAAAGTTTAAAGTACTTAGACTTCATTTTTTATCATAAAGAAATAGACTAAGTTACTAAAATCGCGGGTACGATTTGGTTAAAACCTTGTGTCTTGTCCCTAATTTTTTTTTTTTTTGTATTCAGACCGTTCTTGTGGCATAAATTTGTTGTATTTTACGTCCCAAATCAGATATGAGCAATGTTTTAAAAACCAGTTTGAACCGGCCGGTCAAACAAGTTGGACCGGGAATCGGGGAATGGAGTGGTTCAACTATCACCAGTTTTTTGTCTATTTCTGAATCAGATCGAACCGGCCGGTTTTTAAAAAAAATCCGGTTGAACAGGTTCAATTAAACCGGTTAAATTGAATAAAAACACATGGAATTGAAACATTTTGTATAATAAACTTTGATAGTTTTTTCACATTTATTAAAAAAAAATTGAATAAAAAATTTTTCTAAATAAAAGCACATGATAAATGTTATGAAGTTTTTTGATGTGTTTATATATATATATATATATATATATATATATATATATATATATATATATATATATATATATATATATATATATATATATATATATATATATATATATATATAGGAACACTTTATTTTCTTTTTAATGCATGTAGATTGATGTAAAACTAATGGTTATAGTTATTTTAATTCATTTAGATTGATTTACAACTTGTTTAATGTGTATTTTAATGTTTGAACTTGTGGACATCAAATTATTAATCTGTGTATGTATATATGTATAGGAAAATACGAAAAAAGTTGGAAATAATAGAAATCGGTTTACTTAGCGGTCGAACCGGTTAAACCGGAAACCGGTCACCATACCGGTTCAACTAAAAGAACGGTTTTTAAAACATTAGAAATGACTATAATATACTTACGAATTTCTTTTTTAATTATTTTATTGTTCTTATTATTATTAATAAATTAAAATGAATAAATAAAAGTATGGACCACCTCTCTCTCTCTCTCTCTCTCTCTCTCTCTCTCTCTCTCTCGTATCGATATCTTTTCTCTATCCTAAATCATTAAATCCTCAGCAGCAGCTACGTACCTACCACAACGTCTAACCATGCATCATTATCGAACATAATTGGATCGTCTTAGCAGCCAAGCATAACATGACAAATGTCATGATCTAAAATTTAATGTCCCCGGAACCTATGTGTAATGTCCCAAATTTTGCCACAAAATTTTCATTTAATATTAACAACATTGGTTCAAATTCCAACTTTACAGATCTAAAATAAAAGCATTTGTTTCAAAAGATTAATCGGAGTAAAAACATAAAAGTTATTTGTAACATCCCAAAAACAATGATAATTTTTTTTAAACCATTAGTTCCATACATCAGATGTCTCAAAGTCAACCACAATACAAAGTATCAAATCATTAGAGTAAAAATAATCACAAGTGTGGAATCATGAGAGGGATGTCGTGCCATCACGTCAGGCCCTTCCTTTTCATACCGGAAGTACCTGAAACCATAAATAGAACTGTAAGCACAAAGTTTAGTGAGTTCCCCAAAATACCACATACCATACATACAATTGGGCCCAGCCCTGGGGTATATTCTAACCTAAGATATAATCATGGGCCCACACCTGCGGTATTTTTCAACCTAATAATAATACATACATGGGTCCAGCCCTAGCGTTTCTTTCAACCCAATCATACATACATGGGCCCAGCCCTGAGGTTTCTTTCAACCCAATCATACATGCAAGAGTCACAAAGACAGCTAGCATCCTACATAGCACAATCCAGTGGGTCGACATTGGTGTCTTCGACCCACAAGTAGGGAGAGAGGACTCACCTCTCAATCAATGCTCAACTGTTACTGCTCTCACTTCCAGAATACTGATGCTACGCTCCACCTATACAGACAAACCAGATAAACCATTAGCACTTTTTCTAAAACTAGGTGTTTGACCAAAAGTCAACAGTCAATGTTGACTTTAGTCAACCGCCACGTCGTGGTCATCCGTGGCCACGTCGTGGCCCTCATACTTCGAGACAGTCGTGATTTTCCCAGTCACCATGCTGTGGCGACCTAATTCCATGTCGTGGGCACTAGGTGTCCAACAGCTTAATGGGTTAAGCCGTTTTCTTCGATTCCCAGAGCTCCAAAGCTCATATCTGGTCCAAAACATTCTCTAGAAGGATAAAGTTTCCAACTTTATCCATTAAGGCCACCCAAAAGGGTCAAAATCTCAAACCCTAGGTTCCAAAGAGTCTAAATAAGACATGGATTTACCCATTAAGCACTTACTCCAGAAAGTCCTTAGCTCATTTACTCCAGAAGGGTTTCTAGTACCAAAACCATCATGAAAGTCGTTGTTTAATGGACATTCATGTCCAATGCATGTCTTGAAGCCATAAAGAGTCAAAAATAAGGATTTTTGATAAAAATCACATGCAGGGTCATTCCCGAGATTTTGGAGGCCCCGTGCGATTTAACAAAAAATAGGCCCTAAAATTTGAAGGATCCTAAAATTTGAGCAAAAAACTATAAACTTTAATTTTCCATTGTATATACATAAAACTAAAATTACATTCAAAATTATACACAAAAAAAAATGGCTCCTAATATTTATTCTTGTGATCTTGGTTCGATATGTTGAAACTCAAGTAATAAAAGGTATGAAAACTGTAAAGAAAACAGCAGAAACTTATTAGATAGAAAATCAGAAATTTATCAGCAACATATTAGAAATTTATCGGATAGCAAATCAGAAATAGATCAAAAATAGATCGGAACGAATAAATGGTACATTATGATTTACGACACTTTAAATCAGCAAGAAAGAGTATCAAACTGTTAAAATAAATAAATAAAAAAATAAAAACTAGAAATCAAATCAAAACTTGAACAGAAATACAGTAACGAAACAAAAACTGATTTACATCTTAAAACTTAATAAGAAACCAAACACAAACTGGTGTGCTCATTCAAAACTTATCAGAAACTTACTAGAAACGAAAAAAAATAGAACTTGATTTGCTTGTACCTTCAAAACCCAAAATTCGACTTCCTGAATGCCTTTCCCTCTGATTTTCAAAACTGATGTGCTCAATGTTCTTGTTCCTCTGATTTTCAAAACTTAATTTCTGTTCTTTCAGAAATTAGAAATAAAAATATCAAGCAAAATAAAAAGAAAGAGCGCATGAAGAGAGGAGTGAAGAATAAGAAACGAAAGTCCACAAGTTCAGAAATTAGAAATGCCTTAATCCCTATCTTTTGGTCTTCTCCTTCTGATTTTGAAACCACAAGTCCACAACACGAAATCTGATTTTCGAGTAGAGGGAGGTGAAGAATGAGTTTTCTGATTTTTGAGAAAAATTGTAGGATCGTTTGTATTTTGAAACTTTGTTTCAAAAATCAGAATTTCGTGAAGAAGATGAAAGAAGAAGATTGTTCATAGCTTTGCAGAAATCGAAGCGTATTTCTTTTCCCAAGATTTTCTCTTTTTTCCCGCTCCTTCTCGCGTGATTACTAATGCGTAGGAGGTGATAAATTAACCTAATCTTTATTTGTTTTTGGCCCAACTGAACCTAGGTTAACATAAAAGCTATAAAAATTGTGGGCCCTTCGAATTTTTGGGCCCTGTTCTTCAGCACCTTTTGAACTTGGCAAGGGCTGGCCTTGATCACATGCATGGCTCAAAAACTCAACTATACTTCAGATCCAAAACCATAATCATACCAAAAGATCCAAAGATTCATAAAGTTGCAAACTTTATGAGATCTCGCCACTCCAAATAACTAGAATATGAAGATTAAGAGACAAAACTCAAGATCTAGCAACCTATCATGATAAAAATCGAGTCTTGGACACTTACAAAGGCTCAAAAGAGTGCCAGGACAAAGAATGATGACTTGCTTGTTGAATCTTGGTCATTTCCTCTTCCTTCTTCCTTCAAAAGACTTCCAAGAGAACAAAAAGGGCTTCAACAATGGAGGAAGGAGATTAAGGTTTTTTTAGAACTTTAGGAGGTTGTTGGAGGCTGAGGGTGAGCAAACCATAGCCTCCTCATTCCTTTAAATAGGGAGCAAAGCCCAGAAATGTAGTCAATCTATTCGTGCCCTTCTCTTTGCTACCAGAAAACCTAAAATAGTTTAAACTTAAAACCGTAAGCATAAAACTTAGTGAGTTCCCCCAAGATACCACAAACATCATAGAATATTAGGCCCCGCCCTGAGTATCGGACCATGTACTGAATAATGGGACCCACCCAACAAAGCATATCAACAGGCCCCATGCATGAAGCACATAAGCAGGTCTCTCCCAAAAAGCACATAAACAGGCATCGCCCAACAAGCACATAAACATACTAGCAAGAGTCACAAATACAACAAGCATACATTAACATCTCGTGCCCTACATAACATAATGAGAACACTCACCTCAAGGATAATCGGATATCACCACAGCTCGTAGGAAATGTGAAGGTTGGTACTACAAACCACCTAAGCATTAAATAAAAGGTCAAACCTCACTCTATGACCTTAAACCTTAAAGTTTGACCTGGAGTCAAACTTAGTCAAAAAGTCGAAAAATCAACATCTTGTCAAACAGGCGCTTCGCACCCACTACCGATAAAGTAGTCTAGATCTCAAGATAAAACAAAAGCGCCTCTTGAAACCCTAAAAAGTGTGTCGCGCCAAGGAACGTCGTGTCGCATCCAGACCTTTATCACAAGGTGAAATGACTTGATCCATTAACTTAAGGCTCTAACTCCCAGATCTGATCTTTAATAAGGTATTGATGAATAAAGTTTCCATCTTTATCCATTAAGACATCCCAAAGCAATCAAGATCTAAACTTTACACTCTAAAATGATCTAAAGCTCTTAAAAAACTTACATGGATTTAAGGGGGAGGAAAAGACCTCAACTTTCTTAGTCCAAGAGGTCCAAGGAGCATCCCAAAGTGCTTAAATGGTGTTGGAGTTATTTTAACTCCAAAGCCGCCAACAAAAGGGACCAAAAACAGCATAACAAGAAACATGACAAGATCTAATGATTCAAAGAGAAAGATTGAAGCTTTATATGTACAAAGGTCTATAAAAAGTGCAACCTTGTTGAATCTACACTTGAGCCTTCCTTTAATGCACACAAGAAAACCTTTGATCTCTAAGCTTCATATCAATCCAGGGAAAATGAGATCACAAATGGAAACCAAGCTCAAAACAAGAGGGAGTAGATTAAAGTTTCTGAAAGATCGCTTAAGGGGTGATGGAGGTTGAGAGTGATCTATCCCTAGGGAAACATGGCCTTTAAATACCCCTAAAACCCTAAAAGAATCATTCAGACCATGAGCCAAGCACGTCATTCCAAAAAGAAACATGTCGCGTCCCCCCACGATTAAATCCAGATCTCAAATTCCAACGAATGCGATTAATGGTTTCCTGATTTGCCTCATCCTTCTCCTTTATTATGAACTGTAAAACCCCTAATTAAAGAGTGGAAAACATAATTGGAACTCAAAGGTTACATTATGGACTGACACCTTAGCTTCATCTTCTTTAGTGTTTCTCCAAACATGTCTCCTTCATTGTCTCCACCAAAAACCATTATAGCTCATCCCACCACTACTGGACATGCACTATATCGTCGGATTGCTTTTGGATCTACATTCTACACTATGTCATCTTCTTCGGTTTTTCTAATGGATGCGACCTCGTACACACCTTTTTAAATCTGACAAACATGCTTTCTCAGAGATGCATAGTTTCCAGTACATGCGTACAGCTATAGACACGTTTTCTGTGACAAACCTATCAAGATGCGCTTTCTAAGCATAAGTCTAACATATACGCTTTTCATGACCAGTTGCAATCATCTTTCTTGGGCAATATTTTCTGATGCGCTTTTTATGATAGCAAGAAACATGCATTCTGACAACGATTATGACATATGGTTTCAGTTAACGTGTTTACACACGTAGCTGCAGGTCGCCAGCTTTTCAAAACAACATGATAACCTATACACATTCAAGACACGTTAGATCGTCATCAGACTACACAGTTTGGCTATGGTTTGGCCGTGGTTTTACCATGGTGAACGGTGGGAACACCACCCCCACCATGTGGTCTCCATCATGGTTTGGCCGCACTCGGCGAGATTCTGCTGCACACTCACTCTCTCTTCTTTACTCCACTTTCTCTTCTCCCAAGCTTTGAATAGTGAAAGTTTTAATAAATTATATTTTTCTTGTTTACCTATAAATAAAATCTCACAACCTTTATTTTATCAAACCTAAATCCAATTCTTCTATCTTTATATATATATATATATATATATATATTTCTCTCAAAATTACTAGAAAATGTCTTCATCTTCGTCTTCTGAAGAATTTCAACTTATGCTTGAAGTAGTTGTCGGTGCTGCTCAAATAGTGCAGCAAACGCAAAACACTTTATGCAATGACGAAGTTGAAAGTTCGCAATGGAGATCACGAACATATACTAAGAGAAACTGTGAATCTGCCCACCAACGCTTGATGCAAGACTACTTTGACGAGCATGCCACTTTTCAAGGCTACTATTTTCGAAGGTGGTTCAAAATGTTCAAACATTTATATGAATGTATAGTCGATGATTTTACGAGGGAGTATAGTTATTCCAACAATGTTTTGATGCTAGAGGTACACTCGATTTTACTCCCTTAAAAAAATACACAGTCGCAATTCATCAATTATCATATGGCATCCCTCCTAATGTGTTAGACGAGAGTTATAGGATGTCCGCTAGGATCGCACAAGATAGTTTACACTATTTTTGTAAACATGTGATTGAGATTTAAGGTCCAACATATTTATGTAAGCCAACATGTAATGACCTTTTGCAATTGCAAGCCCATCATGCTAGCATACATGGCTTTTTTTGGAATGATAAGAAGTCTAGATTGTCTCCATTGAGCATGGGAAAATTGCCCTACCTCACACCATGATCAATTTATGTAATGTGATCATGGTCACCCAACGGTCATGCTTGGAGTGGTGGTATCACAGGATCAGTGGATTTGGCATGCCTTTTTGGTTCTGCCAGTTTGATTAACGACATCAATTTTCTTAAGCGTTCACTGATATTCAACAGCATATATGACGGATCTACAACGTATTCTTTTTTTCAAGTGCATGGAACATCATATAAGTATGGTTATTATCTTGTTGATGGGATCTATCCTGACTATGATGTGTTTGTTAAAACAATTTCATGTCCAAATGATTCTAGATGGAAAAAATTCAAGAGGCCCCAGGAGAGATCTAGGAAGGATGTCGAGCGAGCATCTGGATCCCTTAAGAAACATTGGTACATACTCAAAAAATGGCACTTATCGTAACGCTCAAGTTTTCATACTAGGTACACTCCAAAATATACATTTCATTCTTCATTTTATAAATGATATCAGTGTACACTAGAAGTCTGGTATACAAGAAGCTATCACCAGAAATCGTATTAGCCTAAAGTACAGGATCCGAGCTAGGGACTACAATAATTTGGCCTTTAAAAATAGCCACAAGAAACACTATAATCCATATGTAATAGTGAATTACATCTATAATAAGATAACATGTACATTACGATAGATAATAATCGATTTCTCAATAATAACAAACATTTCAATAATTATATCAAAATCAACTGATTATTGTCTTGTGCCTTCCTTTTTACTTAAAATAATAATATTTCTCCATAGTGATGATTGTCTTGGGCTTCATAAAGTCAATTCAAACAAGATTATTTCTTCATAATAATGATTTCCTTGAGCTTCATAAGGTCAATCTATAATTTCTTCTCCATAACAATGTACATCCTTGGATATACTATGTCAAGGTAAGTATCCCACGTTTTTCATATACCTCCTATATTAACTATCATATGAACTAACTTCCTTCTACTATATTATATATTTATGTGTATGTTATAGAACATAGTAGTTGTATTATATCTCCATGTGTATGTTACACGGCATAGCAATATCACGATGTATCTCAACTATATAATACACAATTTCACATATTCATAACCGTAGGTGTCAGAGTAGTGTTAATCACCGTAGTTTTTCTAAATAGAACAATCATCTCTTCTCCTTAATTTATCTTTTTGGGTGAATAACTCCTTTTACACCTATTAACATACGTATTTCACAGTTTAGAACACTCATGCCCTTTTTAACACACTAGTTATTTATACCCTTTTTAACACACTAGTTATCTGACCCTTCAAAAGTGGTTTATTTCTCTACTGATGGTGTAATCAAGCATATCTTATGCACAAAACTTCCATCCTCACACTTCTGGTCCATTAGAGGTATTAGGGTTTCTTTCAAACCCTAACCCGGTATTTGAACGATTAAATCCAAATCAAGCTTAAGAACACGATTAATTACTTTCGTTATGATTCTATTACTCTCAACACATATATCTTTCCAAATCATAAAATTCCTTTCATAAAATCACTTTAGCTATACAAATAAATGATTAGAAGTATCAAGAAGTTACCGATTCTTCCAATTGTTTGTTTCCTAGTTATCGCACTATGGAACTTTCGGGTGAATATTCGGGCTTAGAACAACTCTACGGAAGCTCTCTAGAATCACCAGCCACATACATGGATCCCTTATAGATTAAGACATAAATTAAACACTTAAAAAAGTTAATTCAGTCAAGGGGGCGCCCCGTGCTCTTCTGATATTTCTGACTTTTCTAGAATAGCAAGGTACTTTCCGAATGGTCGTAACTTCTTCACACAAACTCCGTTTTTAACGAAATTTATATCCACGGAATCGTTTTTGGAAGAACTACAACTTTCTACACAAATATTTTAGCAATTTCTCATTTTATTTATCTTTCTTATTATAGCACATGTTATACTTCTTAAAATTGTACATGTTACGGAAAATCGGTATTACATTTATGGACAAGGGAAACTTTAAGAAGTCATGTATGCATGTATCATATTGCATAATATGATTATTTAAGATGAAAGAAGAGCGATATGTGTGTATTATGAGTATTAAACCATACTCGAGACACAACCAATAGAGATCAGTGGCGGTGAGTACATGGATAGGAGAGCGGAGATACGTAGCACTGAAACACATCACAATCTTCGCATGGACTTGATGGAACACATTTACGATATTCAAAACATTGATCTCAATTTAGATTGCCCAAATGATTCGAAAGACGAGTTCTAAATGAAGACTTCATGTAGTATGTGTTAGTTATTTTTATTTTCTAATGTTTAGGACTTTTTTTAATGTCATGTTATGTTTTTTTAAGTAATGAAATTTTATGTGTTGATTATTTTTAAATAATGAAATCTATGTTTTTTATTAAAATTGAAGTTATTATTTAATTTAAATTGTTAAAACAATATGCCACCACACCTAGTGTGTGTGGAAAACAACAACACTTTTGTGGTACAAGATGACAGAGCGCCTATGTGGCGAAGAAAGTGTGGTAAAAATGGCACCACAACCTCCAAACTCAGTCATTAATGTACCTGTTTTTCTTTTTCTAACAACACGTATCATCTTTTTCAGACATACTAACCGGCATACAAGCTTTTTCAGAGATCTGTCACAATCTCGTTTTCCATTTTTGATGCGCTGTCGAGCATGACTAGAAACAAGAAATCAGATTTTTCTGACAGATCATTACTCCACGCGTTTGAGAGACGTTTTTTGAGAATTTTTTGTTCTGACGCGTTGATTCACATGCACTCAACCTTGCATTTTTTCTATGTTTGAACTAATGGTGTCATTTACATGAACAAATGTCCTTTTAGAGCACACATGGTGACTCTTATCAACCTTGCATTCTTACTGTGTTTGAACTGGTTCAAACCAAATATATCTATATCTTAGGAATATATGCTTAACCTATCGGAACATCTGATATAAATATATATATATATATATATATATATATATATATATATATATATATATATATATATATATATATATATATATATATAAGTTATCCAATACTTCCTAGAAGTCAGGAATAATTATTCCTAATATGATGTCAGAAATATCTACATCATCAAAGTGATGCCTTCACCATGTATCATGTCCACGTCTTCTGCTTAGAGCATGTGATTTAGGAATAGGGTCTTTAAAAATGTTATTAGTTCAGAAAGTGAAAGATGCTTCATGTATATGAGATTGGATTTTGTTTTCATCTATAAAATTTTAACAAAATTCATTTAGTATTTTCAATATTTAAATCTTCAATAATTATTACCCTTAAGTTTCTGTTAGATGCTATTTAGTGCATCTTTTAGGGTAGTTTTTATTATCATTTTAGCCTAATATTTTATACATTTTCATGTCAATAATTTAAATAATGTCCAGCTCATGTCTTTCGTTAGAATTCCCGTACTGCTCACGTTTTTATATCAATTTCAGATAGTTCAAGTGGAGCAGTGCTTTGGGAGCAGCTGGATGCATGTTTGGAGCTTAAAATGGTGCTTGGGACTTATGAAGGATTATGAGGAATGCTTGGAAGATGCTTTGGTCAATAAACATTCGATCGAATTGATCACACGAAGATAGAATCTGCAATATAAAGTTAAAGGATGTTGCTGACAGCTTTGACCCCCAGTCAGTATTTTGACCATATCTCATGAACCGTAACTCTGATTGATGCGATTCAAAATGATCTGAAAAGTAGACGAAATTTCGTATGTTAGGGTAAACACGAGATCGCAACTATGTTCCACGCGATTGCATGGGGCCCTTATGCGATCGCATGTTTACGTCGCAGCTTGTCTTCGAGGTTTTTTTGTGCCAAAAATTCATCCGCGAGTGAAAATTTAAAACATGCGATCGCAGGTTGTGCCAATGCGATCGCAGGTTGGCCAAAATTTCTCAAAATGGTATTGTAGTTCGTTTAAAAGGCCCGTGAAGTGTTTTCTGTAATACATGCGATCGCAAGTTGTCTACATGTGATCGCATGCGCGTTGTTTTTTGCTGTTGGACGTATAAATAGACCCTGATAGCATTCCAATAACCTAAGTTGGCGATTCCAGAGGTACCAGACGACGGAAATATGATTTTGGAGGTATTTCTTCTCCGATTTCAATGATTTCTGAAGATCTAAAGACTTTGGATCATCTCCTTCAAGTAAATTAGTAAGATTAGTTGTTTGGTGTCTCTTTTCATTTGTTTTGATCATATTTTAGCCATGTCTGGCTAACCCCTAGTTTTCAGTTCTGCAAAGACAAGTACTATTCATGTGATTGATCATTAGATCTGGTTTTTGATTTGTGTTTCTATCTAGATTCTTCAGTTTTGTTCTTAATGAATGTTTGATTTTGATTCTTGTTAGTCTGATCACCTAGCTAGGGTTTTATCATTCTAGTTAACCAGTTATAGAATATGTAATTGTTCTAATTAATTGGTAATAAGTAACAAGTAATAAATCGGTTCCGTGTTTGGGATTTGACTTTATTATAAACTGTAAAAATTATACCTTTACGCTTGCGAGCTTGTGAGAAGTAGTGGGTATTGCTGGGAATTTTACATAGATCATAAAGCTGCTTTTCTGATTTAATTAAGAGCTTGTTTAAATGAACATTAAAAAGTTGTGGTTAATTTAAGAGCTTGTTTTGGTTAACTAAATAAGGTAAAAGAGAAATTCCTAGAGCTTGTTAGTTTTTCTCAATATCAGCTTAGATAGAACGCATCTCAAATAACCGGATTTGGGTTGATTGCATGATTAGAAAAGTCGTAGCAGAGCTGAAACCACTTTTATTATCGATTTTCGTTAAATTTTAATATCTCTGCATTTTTAGTTTTTAGTTTAATTCAAAATCCCCCTTTTATATTCTGTTTCTTGACTAGATGTGTCTGATGCAAAAAGGCATTGACTTTTAGGTTGTGTCCCTAAGGATTCAACCCTACTTCCCTGTGCTATCTTTTTAGTGCATTCCAAGCAGTGAGAAATTTAATTGTTTAATATGTGCACGACAGCGTATTAACAAATTGGCGTCGTTGTCGGGGACACAGTATTGCTAATTGTTTTGTGTCAAAATCTTTACATACAGGTAATCTAGTCTTCAGGCATGGTCGAGCCAATGACCTTAAACAAGGGAGACTTTCCGGGAGGCATCCCGATGAGTAGTTTTTAGTCCTGATGCTTTCAATAAAGAAATGATCGCAGTTCCAAACAAGTTTGGGGAAATCAGAGGATCTTCAAAGTCGCTGAAATTCAGATTTTTCGCCACATTGTCGTCAAATCAGATTTCTACCAACTTATCTGGTACATTCATTCCTAACTGCACCTTTTTGTTTTTATTTTCTTTATTGAGCTGTTCATTCCTCTCTAAGCATTGAAGACAATGCATCATTTTAAGCTTGGGAAGGGGGTTAGTGTAAAAAATTGCATTTTTTGTTAAAAATTTAAAATTTTTCAGTTTTTCATTTAAAATTTAAAATTTTATTTTTCTTTTTGCATTTTATTTTTTCGCATTTCATTTGCATATAAAAAATTCAAAAATCCAAAAATATTTTCCTTTTTATTTTTCTGCATTCAAAAAAACATACAAAACCCAAAAATATTTTATTTCTAGTTATTTTTATTTTTATTTTCTGCATATAAATTTTTTTTAAAAATCGAAAAAAAAAATGAAAAAATATACATGAGATGAGGATATCTTTTTACATTCGATAGCTTTGTTAAGATGAAATGTGATAGTTACCGAAAATAACGGTCTCATTACAATCAATTTTAAGAATTATATTTTCAAGTGCTTTAACTGTTTTCAATATGAACCAACATATGAGTCAGATAATTTTTACAATGGAAGTGTGGGATGGAAACACGAACAGTTTTTTGAAAATAATTTCCTTGAATACCTTAAAAAGAACCTAGATTAAATAACCCTTATCATTCCTTTAAGTACTGAACCTTATAGTTTCTACGCCTCTTGAGGTTGGGAGGGAACTCTTGTTATACCCACAATTTATTACCATTTTTGAAGTATTGAAGATATGGTGGGCCTCACAGTAAAATTCGCGCCCAGTCAATATATATTTTAGAAATGGCACATCAAGCAACTTGAAGAAATCTGCAAGTCAAAGTCAAATCCAAGTCAAGTTCAAGTCGAAATCAAGAAGCAAGCAAATTAAATCTGAAGAGTTGATCAAGACGAAGTAGATGTGTGGTATATTGAGATTGATCCCTCGATAGTGGAATCATAGGGGTAAGCTTGAATTTTCTGTCCATAATGGAGCTTATCATGTTTACTGGACGAGTTCGGAAAAAAAGGAGGGATTGGTCAGCTATGTTTTTATAAACGAATTTTCGTGAAATTATTTTTAAAAATACATTGTTTTCACAAATTTAATTCAACGTAAAAATTATTTGCTCAAGCTTGGTTTAACTTATTAAATATGAAATCTAAATTGTTAATACAAAGTATTGAGACTGTTATCTAGATAGTGATTTCATTAAAGCTTCCTCGTTGTGAAATATGATCATGTGAACAAAAAAAGAGTGAAGTACTTTAGTTTAAGTTTTATGTTTATTTTATTTTAAATTCTTATTAGGTCATCTACATCTTTCCATTTGTTTATAATGTTTTATCTTTTTATTACTTGAGGGCAAGTAAAGTTTAAGCTTAGGGAGATTTGTTAGATGTTATTTAATACATCTTATAGGGTAGTTTTTATTATCATTTTAGCATCATATTTTGTACATTTGCATGTCATTTATTTAAATAATGTTCAGCTCATGTCTTTCGTTAGAATTCCCGTACTGCTCACGTTTTTATATCAATTTCAGATAGTTCAAGTGGAGCAGTGCTTTGGGAGCAGCTGGATGCATGTTTGGAGCTTAAAATGGTGCTTGGGACTTATGAAGGATTATGAGGAATGCTTGGAAGATGCTTTGGTCAATAAACATTCGATCGAATTGATCACATGAAGATAGAATCTGCAATATAAAGTTAAAGGATGTTGCTGACAGCTTTGACCCCCAGTCAGTATTTTGACCATATCTCATGAACCGTAACTCTGATTGATGCGATTCAAAATGATCTGAAAAGTAGACGAAATTTCAGACGTCATAGGAAAAACACGCAATCGCAAATATGGTCCATGCGATCGCATGGGGACTTTATGCGGTCGCAGGTTTAGGTCGCAGCTTGTCTTCGAGGTTTTTTGTGCCAAAAATTCATCCGCAAGTGAAAATTCAAAACATGCAATCGCAGGTTGGCCAAAATTTCATGAAATGGTATTGTACTTCGTTTAAAAGGCTTGTGAAGTGTTTTCGGTAATACATGCGATCGCAGGTTGTCTACATGTGATCGCATGCACGTTGTTTTTGCTGCTGGACGTATAAATAGACCCTGATAGCATTCCAGTAACCTAAGTTGGCGATTCCAGAGGTACCAGACGACGGAAATACGATTTTGGAGGTGTTTCTTCTCCGAGTTCAATGATTTCTGAAGATTTGAATACTGTGGATCATCTCCTTCAAGTAGATTAGTAAGATTAGTTGTTTGATGTCTCTTTTCATTTGTTTTGATCATATTTTAGCCATGTCTGGCTAACCCCTAGTTTTCAGTTCTGCAAAGACAAGTACTTTTCATGTGATTGATCATTAGACCTGGTTTTTGATTTGTGTTTCTATCTAGATTCTTCAATTTTGTTCTTAATGAATGTTTGATTTTGATTCTTGTTAGTCTGATCACCTAGCTAGGGTTTTATCATTCCAGATAATCAGTTATAGAGTACGTAATTGTTCTAATTAATTGGTAATAAGTAACAAGTAATAAATCGGTTTCGTGTTTGGGATTTGACTTTATTATAAACTGTAAAAATCATACCTCTACGCTTGTGAGAAGTATTGGGTATTGTTGGGAATTTTACACGGATCATAAAGCTGCTTTTCTGATTTAATTAAGAGTTTGTTTATTTGAACAGTAAAAATTTAGGGTTTATTTAAGAGCTTGTTTTGGTTAACTAAATAAGGTAAAAGAGAAAGTACTAGAGCTTGTTAGTTTTTCTCAGTACCAGCTTAGATAGAACGCATCTCAAATAACCGGATCTGGGTTGATTGCATGGTTAGGAAAGTCGCAGCAGAGCTGAAACCGCTTTTATTATCGATTTTCGTTAAATTTTAATATCACTGGATTTTTAGTTTTTAGTTTAATTCAAAATCCCCCTTTTATATTCTATTTCTTGACTAGATGTGTCTGATTCAAAAAGGCATTGACTTTTAGGCTGTGTCCCTAAGGATTCGACCCTGCTTCCCTATGCTATCTTTTTAGTGCATTCCAAGCAGTGATAAATTTATTTGTTTAATACGTGCACGACAGCGTGTTAACAGTTTCCAAAAACATTAACTATCCAAGTCTAGGATCCAAGTTGCAAAACAAATTAATAGTTAGGTATCCTTAATCTCATTCATTGAATTCAACAAGGTATATATCGAGTATCAATTATATTCTATTATATAATTCCTAGTGTTATAGGATCGTTAATAACAAAGTTTAATAGACATTTTTTATCACATTTATTCCTCGGATCTCTATTTCTTAGGTGACCTTTATCACAACAGATTTCCGATCAAATCATCCAGTTTGAGTAACTTGTGTAATCGTCCTATTACTAGGTTATAGAAATCGTGAATACACCCCGACCATAAAAATATAACACTAGCGATTAGGTATCATTCATCCCACTACTTATACAAGACACAAGTGAGTGTTATTCAAATAGATTGAATATACTTGAGTTTATAAAGGGTCTTTGATGTTTTTATAATTCTAGTTTAAAAACCATATTATATCATGATTATTGCATGCATCCAATAAGTCATGGTATACTTTTATTTAAAATCACATTTAAACAATGTTCTTCTATAAAAATCCAAATTTTATACACTTGACACGATCAAATTTTAAATTTAATAACTAGTATTATGTTTGGACGTGTGAGCACTAAAGAACATTTATTAACCTTTTAATAAAACTTTGTTTATAAAATAAGGTTTGGAGTTTGATAAGTCTCTAAAATCTCAATTTTAAACTCGTGTAATTTTAATCTTCTAAATTTTTCTTTAGCTAGTTTTAAACGATAAAGCTTGTTTTATTTTTAAAATCTTTTTACCATCTTATGTTAAATGGTAAATTTCATTAAACCCAAATTCCTTGTGATGTTATTTATGTTCAAAGTTTCATTGCATGTGAAAACTAATTTAAACAAACATAACATAATATCAACATAAATATAAACAACACAAGCATGTAAAACATATGTGTATAAACAAACCATTTCCAGTGATATTTTTTGAGTCATCACAAAGAATGTCATGTCCATTTCTAAGGGACATAAGGGACCAAAATCTTCAATTTTTTGAATGTTCTCCTCACACGTACTTTGATAACTCTAAGTAGCAAAAACTTTGTAGCGCCCCAAAAATCATGATAAAAAAATTTGTTTCTCAAGTACTATTTTCATAAACCACAAGTCATATAACACATTGTTTCCAAACATAATCATAAAATCAATGTATCCAATAACATTTCTCAATCATAAATCCCAAGGATTTCGTGTACAATCATGCCTTCGTCTAGCCCCAATCATCTGATGCACCTGAAACCACAAAACCAACAATTGTAAGCCAAACCTTAGTGAGTTCCCCAAAATACCCCAACACAACCATATATATATATATATATATATATATATATATATATATATATATATATATATATATATATATAACGCATGCACAAAAGGCCTACAGAACAAGGATGGACCCCACCTGAGCCTTCAGCAATATGCTGGACCGCTCCCTTTGGCCTACATTATCAACTGGACCACTCAGGTATCTTGGCCTTCAGCATAAAGCAAGTCCGCCTCACCCTAAACACAATATGTCGACATATGCACATAGTAAATAACCAACTAGCACAAGTAATCATATAGATCTACCAAACTAACTGATCACTAAAGCATAGCAACATCCTATACACGAGGATACATAGCACAATCTAGTGGGTCGGAACTAGTGCCTTCGACCCACGACTATAGTGAGGAAAACTCACCTCAAAGTCTGAAAAATAGTTGAATTGATTACTGCTCCAAATACTGGCTCTACAGGTCACCTATATAACAATCAGGGACCAAGCCTCAATATACTACTCAAAATACCCTAAATGTCCTAAAGACAAACTTGTCAAAATCAACGGTCAACGATCAAAAATTCAAAAGTAAACAATTAGCCAGGTTACTGATGGGTTTTGAGCAATACATCATTCTTATGGTGTACATGCAAACCCTGATAGCTTTTGGATCTAGTTTGTCTAATAAACATGCAATTGAATATCCAAAGCTATAAACCCTAGACCTAACATATAATAAACTGAATTAGGGTTTAGAGAATTACCTTTGATTGTTATATTGCAATAACAATCAATTCCTTGCTTTGATTGGCCTCATAAAGCTTAGTGCCTCAAGTGTTGCACCTCTAATGGAGTCACAAACACCATATGCAACTTGGATGAAGAGGAGAAGAAAGGAGACTGCCCAAAACGACTAGAAACCCTAGAGAATCAGTTGTCCACGTTTTTGGGGCATAGGGGCCCTTTATATACATGTAGGTTATTAGGGTTTTCAACTAGGAAACCCTAATCTAACTGCTTAATCCCTAAGCAGCCCATGGACTCCTTTAACATATCCCTTGGACGATTTCTAATGGGCTTCCCATAGAATTCGTCCAACCTATATATTATTAGGTAACCCATAGCCCAATTATAATTATCTTATAATTACAACTTCAGTCCCCCTAAGTTTAATTAATCTCTTTTAGCCACAAAATTAATTATCAATTAATTATTTGACTAATATTAATTAAACAATATGATTTCTCCTTTAATATATTATTCTCATAAAATATTAATAAATCATAATTAAACCTTTCTCTCCTTAATTCATCCTACATATTGCTAAGGTGAAGGCAACCCAAAAGGACCATGCTCATAATCGGGTCAAGTACATACCAAAATAGTTATGGACTTAGACACTAATCCAACAGTCTCCCACTTGGATAAGTCTAATAACTATTTTCCATATGACTTCAGAACCTGATCAGCAATCGTAGGTTTCAAAAGCCACTGTCAACTCTGATCTTATCAGATAGCGTGTCCTTTAGATAAGGGATTATATATTCCTCCATTCTCAAGATATCGTACAAACATAAGACATGAATTTTAATCATTCTCTCTATACTGTTTCCCGACTTCCGATTTACGACGACTGACAACAGACTACAATTGAACACATCAACTTAGTCCTGGCTTGGCCAAGCACTTAGGTGTCATCACTAAATCATCGGGAGGCCCACAGATATCGCTTTTATCCCACTTTGGGTAAAAGGAATGGATAAACTTCGACTTATATGCTTGCTTGCATTCACTGATCGAATCACACACAACAATAAGTTTTATAACACCAAGTTACTGGTGTGTTTACTTATCATCAATGTGCAACCGACCAACAAATAACAACTCACACGTCTCGAATTCAAGAATATACAATATTATCATCTCAATAATCACTCGTGACAAAACCATGAAGTGATCCAAGTGAGCGTGGGTTTAATCCAATACTCTAATCTTATCAAAGCACTGATGAACTCTGCAGCAAACTTGTGCTATGTCTAAACCTTTCAGACAATCTACAAACTCTTCATGACAGTCTTCCTTCATACTTACTTCCAACGTATGACCGACTGTGGATGTTTGAATAACCTAGTTATTCTGGAAGTCAAAACATGCAAACTGAAACATAACAATAATACTTAATCCTATATGGCCCCAAACTTGTGAGAGTAAATAAAACACTTCTATTTATCCACCATATTGATTACTCATTATTTATCACTTAATGTTTCGGATAATCAACTCATTACTTGAATTACAACAACAATTGTCCCATGT
This sequence comes from Lactuca sativa, assembly GCF_002870075.4. Classification (NCBI taxonomy): domain Eukaryota; kingdom Viridiplantae; phylum Streptophyta; class Magnoliopsida; order Asterales; family Asteraceae; genus Lactuca; species Lactuca sativa. The sequence continues at coordinate 54,105,019 of NC_056629.2, read as the reverse complement.
TCTAAGCATGCACACTTTGTTTCCTATGGTCCATGCTTTGTGAAATAGATCAATTGAAAACTTTTCCAATGATGCTCATTTCACAATTCCTTAATCCTTACTGTTAGTGTAAGAACACAAGGTTCTTGCCACTACTAGAATATGCTAGATTCTTACATTTTATGTAACGATCCTTTTGCAAAATCATAGCACAAAAGTCACCAAGACTTGGCCAATGAAACTACAAAGTACTCTATCGGAAATTGTTACAAGACAATTCTATAAACGTGATGTCTCTCACTCAAAGTACATTCCTTTGAACATCCTTTTGCATAAAATTTTCTAATCTAGACATAGACTCTCAATATCCAACTCCCAATATGGAAACATTTCCACATTTGCCTTATGACAACTCATTCTTAATAGAATCTTATATATTCATAATAATGTCAATATGGTCCATCAAATACCATACTTCCAACTACTCAAAAGCAACCAATCCTCAGCGAACTTTGGATCGTCCTTTGATAGTTGTTTAATTATTTTAGTCAAAACCGATTCTAGTCCTTTTTCCCTCTTAATGTGCTAGACATTTGAAAAAATTAAGAATGGTCAAATGTTATAGCATTTGCAATCGATCCTATACCTGAAGCGTATTGGACACGATGCATAATGTCTTACATAAAGATATGATACTTTATCAATCTTCTGCCATAATATTTTATGTGTCACGTTCTCATAATTCGAACTATGAAGAGGGATGCCATAATCATAATCGAAATTTGAGAACACACTATGTATAATCTAATCTTTAGATTTTGAAATGAAGTATAATATTCTCTCCCTTAATTATAGCAAAACAACTTTTCAACCCATGCAACTTTGCAAATTGAATCTTTGTTTTTCTATAATTAATATTGGTAACTTGCAACACTCGCCATAATAATCATACAAGCATAACATTTATGCTCCCACTATCATGATGATTATTATCATATAAGCATAACACTTATGCTCCCACTAGCTTTGACATGTATTCAAAAAACAAATGAACTTCCAGAAAACAATGCCTATTGAATTTCTAAAATTCATATTTCTAATACCAGATGCTTCGATAAGCCTTTATCTAAGCTTCTTAAACTTATACACCTTTGCCTTAGATAGCTCATATGTGTGTTTAAACAATTCAGAACTTATATCAATAAGTCCCAAATGTTAGACTAATTGCCAGATCTCACAATTCGAACTATGGAAAGGGATGCCGTAACCATAATCGAATTTGAGAATACAATTTTCACAATTGCTATCTTCTTAAAATCTCTCTTAGTGAAAGCATTTTCTCACAATCATTTTCATGAAGGAGGGAATTTTATGACACTTAGATTTTATGGTGTATGAGTTCCTATCCATGTGAATTTGTCAAAACCAAAGTTTGCGACAAATCCAAACTCATATGGACTGAACTTTCTTAATCTTGATTTCTTGCCTTATGGTGACACGAGTGCCCACCATGTCTTCCAAGTGGTTTAGCAACTTATCCTTACATATCAATGTACTTTCCATCGATCAAGGAACTTTGTCTTTATGCATTCAAATGAGAACCCGTAGAACTCACATGCATAATTAACTCAATTGGAATGGCACAGAAACAAAATAATGTCAACACGATAGGTTGTAAACCTCAAGTTGTGTGCTAGTGATGATCGATAAGGTTTATTCTTGATTTGTTCTTGAAACCTTTCAAGACCATTAAGACTCCCACTGACTCCTTGACATATAAGATTCTCCTGTCAAGAAACATTTCTTGACAAAGCAAATATTCAAGAGTTAGTGTAGTTCTTATCAAGACAAAACACTTCACATAATTGGTCCTAGTTGATCTTTGTCTTATCCAAGACAGCACAACTTACCAATTTCAAATGTGCAAGAATAAGAAAACTTTTCCAAATTCCACATTTGATGAGTGTTATAAACCTACTTAAGACTTTTCACTCAATATCACAATCTTGGAGTATGACTCTAAGACTTGATATTGGAACGAAGTATGATTGACTCTTTGATTTAACCATTTCTACAATTCTCAATTCCTCTTCTTAGACATGCAAATGCACTAAGACTCACTTAGAGGAACAATTGAGATATGGTTCTTAATCATTAAGACTTCATCGTAAAACACAATAAAAGGTACTCTCCCTTCTTCTTAGAATGGAGAAACTTTTATCTTTCTGCCTTCTTGATTCTTCTTTTTCGTTCTGCTATTGATTGAAACTCTTTCAGTTAACTCATAATTATACTCAATCTTATAAGTATAACCATATTTACTAAACTTTAGTAAATCATGACAAATATCTTTGTCACTCTTGTGGTAGACTTGATCAACGTACGACCTAGTGTACTTGATCTCCTAGTCCTTCAATTGACACTTTATCAAAGAATTAGTCTAAGTTTCCCAAATGTGAAAGTTTTTCATTCATCATACAATACACGTTGCATGATTCCAAGTTTCTGTCCAATTGAAACTTGGGCGATGAGAAACTCTCCCTATTTTGTAAACTTTTGACATTTCCACAAATAACATAATTAAGAATCAAATCCATTATTGCTAATAATAAAAACATTCAAACATCAATTTTTCATACATGCCATCGCAAGGATAAATAAATAAGATAAAATCAAAATTCATTTTATTACGGGAAAAATTTGTCCTTACAATGCAATTCAATTGAAAAACTATATTATTACATATTTCTTAACAATCTATTCTAACTCCAAGTAGTAGCTCAAGAATCCAATCTTCAAGTAATGCAATCGAAATCCATTTCTTCACGATTAGATTCAGCTCACTTCTTCCCTTAAGCTTCCTCTCTTTTATTCAATCCTACAAAACATCAAAATGTAATCTTATCACATCATGTATTAAGAATCTAGAATAGGAACTTAAAAGAGTTAGATAATGGATTTTACCTGAAGTAGAGCCATACGTCTGGACTCTCTCATCTCTTAGATCTCTCAGGTAAATAGGGCAGCTTCGTCTCCAATGCCCCTTCTCTTGGAAATAAAAGCAAATGGACTCCTTTGGCACAGCACATCGGACAATCATAGACTTAGTTCTTTCTGGACTTCCAATGTTGCCAGTGTCCATTGAAGTTTGGGAGTTTGATTCACCAAAAAAATTTGCTTGACCAGCATGCCAAATCATTGCTGATTCAGCAGCTATAAGCAAATAGGTGAGATCAATGAGGGTCACGTCGTGATTCATCATATAGTACTCTCTCACTATATGATTCAGTAAGTGATTGAAGAACCCAGTCAACAGCCAACTCACTTGAAATCTCGACACCCAACATGCTTAACCTATCAATGTGTGACTTCATCTCTAAGACGTGCGCACACACAGGTTTCCCATCCTCGTGTTTACTTGCCAAAAGGGCTTGAGTGAGCTTGAACTTTTCAAGCCTTTGAACTTGTGGGTCAAGGAGAACAATTGGAGGAGGTGGAGGAAGCGAAGCATGACTCTCATTTCCTTGATCGTATCTCGAAACGTCATCTTCATTTGGAAAGTTTGTTCCAAAGGATTTGGGAAGACCATTGTAAGATTCAGACATCTACAAAATGGGAGAAAATTCAAGTTAAGTTGATTAAGTACTTAATAAAACACCCAAATGAGTTATTAAGGCTAGGATCCAACACAATATTCTACAACCTATAAGAGGGATGCCGTAATCTAGTTGCAAAATATTTGAAGGTAGGGAAATGACGATTTACCAATTTCCACCATGAAAAACGAAAAAGAAGTTTAAGTTTTAAATGAATTGAAACTCCTAGATCTTTTGAGATTCATTGAAGTTTTCAATGGCATGTTTAATCTCGATTATGCATTACTATTTGTGACTGGGATGCCGAGGATCACAAACAAGGTCTGAATAACCATACGAATCACGTGGTGCACCCAATGCTACTCTCACCTAATCAATGTGTCAGTTAGCCACACACGCTCCATTGATCTATGATACACATCGAGCCACCCTTCGCCACCAATGTCATCCCCAAATTAGTGTGTCGGTTAACCACACACACTCCACTAATGTTTGACAAGGGTACGAAGTGTAATTCCATGGGTTAGCATACAATTTCACATTTTGCCTAAAGTAACTATGATTTGGGAATTTGTATAAGCATTTAGTTACTTTGTACTTCATTATACTTATAATGGAAGGTTTCTGTCCTATCCTACCCGTTCGGCTAACGACCCTCTACTAGTCAAGAGTGCGGTGGGTAAGAGTGGATACCCATTCAATCGCCATTTTATAGGCAATTTCCTTAAACACCCCTTATAGACCAGCTTCATGAATGAGTCCTACTAACGGTAAGACTGATGGTTTACTCATACATACATATAATATTAGACTTTTAATGTTATATATAGTATAGGGTGTATTTTACACTTTTAAAATACTAGGTGGTTTAACTTAGTAAATTATACTTTTAATTTAATTAAATGTAAACCAAAACTTTATGGGTTTATTAAATCACTTTTAATTATACACTTTAATTAATTAATAAAACCATAAGGGTGTGATTTGAACTTTTCAAATTACTAGGGTTTTAGAATTTAACATTTCAAAATTAAACTTTTAATCAACTTTTAAATTCCAAAACTTGAGGGCAAGTTTTGAAACATTTCAAAAACATTAGGGTTTAGAATTTAAATATTTAAAAATTAAACTTTTAATCAAAAGATTTAAATTCCAAAACTTGAGGGCAAGTTTTGAAACTTTTTCAAGACATAAGGGTTTAACTATTAAATTTCAAAACCAAAACTTTTAAGTTCAAATTTTAACTATTAAACCTAAAGGATGTAAATTGAAATTTTTTCAAACTTACTAGGTCAAATATTTATCTAATAATAATCATATATTATCCATATTTAACCAAATCCATCAATTTTCATAAGGATAAACATTCCAAACATAAAAAATCGATTTTAGGCAATAAAAACGAGTTATGGTAATTATCCTCATCAAAATCTGGCCAGAAATTCAAAATCCCGGCAACAGAACAGGTAACTCGTCGAGTCCTCTTTGGAACTCGTCGAGTTCATGCAACTCATCAAGTTCTTAGAGAAAACTCGGCGAGTTCATCAACCAGTCAGCCAAAAATTCAATTTTCAGATCAAACAAGCATCAAATTCACTAACAAACAGCCCTAGGCTCTGATACCACTGATGGGTTTTGAGCAATACATCATTCCTATGGTGTACATACAAACCCTAATAGCTTTTGGATCTAGTTTGTCTAATGAACATGCAATTGAATATCCAAAGCTATAAACCCTAGATCTAACATATAATAAACTGAATTAGGGTTTAGAGAATTACCTTTGATTGTTATATTGCAATAACAATCAATTCCTTGCTTTGATTGGCCTCGGAAAGCTTAGTGCCTCAAGTGTTGCACCTCTAATGGAGTCACAAACACCATATGCAACTTGGATGAAGAGGAGAAGAAAGGAGACTGCCCAAAACGACTAGAAACCCTAGAGAATCAGTTGTCCACGTTTTTGGGGCATAGGGGCCCTTTATATACATGTAGGCTATTAGGGTTTTCAACTAGGAAACCCTAATCTGACTGCTTAATCCCTAAGCAGCCCATGGACTCCTTTAACATATCCCTTGGACGATTTCTAATGGGCTTCCCATAGAATTCGTCCAACCTATATATTATTAGGTAACCCATAGCCCAATTATAATTATCTTATAATTACAACTTCAGTCCCCTAAATTTAATTAATCTCTTTTAGCCACAAAATTAGTTATCAATTAATTATTTGACTAATATTAATTAAACAATATGATTTCTCCTTTAATATATTACTCTCATAAAATATTAATAAATCATAATTAAACCTTTCTCTCCTTAATTCATCCTACATATTGCTAAGGTGAAGGCAGCCCAAAAGGACCATGCTCATAATCGGGTCAATTACATACCAAAATAGTTATGGACTTAGATACTAATCCAACAGTTACGCCATGTGTAACTGCTCTACGCCCTTTTTAGAGCCTAAGGCAGCAAAAACGGGCAATTATCGGGCTATGTGTTATGTAGCCTAAGTTACGCCCTACGTAACTATGTTGGTGCTAAAACTTCCCATTAAGTGCTTAATACAGAAAGAGACCACATCCAACTCTTAGATCTTTTCTAAATAAATTTCCTAAGTAATAAAGTTCCAAACTTTATACATTTGCATGGCTTACCAAGTCTCAAGGACAAACCCTAATCTCATGACAACTTCTAAAGGCCAAAAACTCATGCATGGATGGCTGGAAATGGACAAGATCCCATTTTTATGACTTAATACCCTCAAATACATATGGAAATGCAATCTACGAGATCTAGAGCAGCTTACACTCAAATGGACCAACTAATGGGACAAAAGGGACATAAACTTCAACATCGAAGCTAGGTCTAACAAAGGAAGCATAAAGGTACAAACTTTATACCTTATGGAGATGAATGATAGAAAGGGGCTTCTAGATCCAAGGCCGATCTATGCTTCCAAGCAACTTTACCACCTTCTTCCTTCTTCAAAATGAACACAACTCACACACAAGGCTCAAAATCACACCAAATAGAAATAGGGTTTAAAAGGGGAACATTTAAGGAATGGAGGTTGATGATGGAAAGGCTTCAAGGGTGTTAGAGTCCTTAAATAGGGCTCAAACCCCTGAAATTAGGGATTTGGTTTTGGGCTGCTACGTGTTGCATAACCTGATCTACGTAGGGCATAGCTCATAAAGTCCCTGCATCAAGTTTCTCTCCTACGCGTTGCGTAGGAGGTTGCATTACGCCCTGCGTAATAATCGAAACTTCAAGATTACACTTTTAAATAAGGAAAGAAGTTTACCTGAAGGACCGGATGTTACAAACTTCATAATTTTATAAAATTTTACAAGAAATTTATAAAATCATGGGGTAACACTTGATCTTCCAAAATGGTCTTCATCTTCATCTTGTTACATTTTTATCAAACAAACTATTTCTAAAACTAATCTATTACTTACAAAAAAAAAACAAAATGAAAACTATCTATTTAATTATTACATATCATACGAATAAATAAATGTTACTACCATTTTAAAAAATCAAATAATACAACATAAGAGGTTCATGGCTAGTTTATGCACATCATACATACACACACACACTCAAAAATATATAAAACAACACTTTGTTTTTCTAAAACAACTTTTGGTGAAAGAAAATACATATAAACTTTTATCACTAAAAAATAACAATTATAAAGTTGCCATAGAGAATATGTATGGACTTTGAGTCATGCTTGTTTTCCAAAAACAAATATTATACCTAATAATCTAACCAAACTTGCAAAAATGGTTGTGATACCAATTTTTGGGTTTTATTCAAAATTAGTTTTCTAAAAACAATAAAAACGGCAACGAAAGTTTTAAAATTAATTAACTTAAATCTTTTCTTAACCCACCAAAGATCATTTTGTAAAGCATTGAAAGATTAACACAAACATAAAAGGAAAAAGTGTTACAATCTTTGAACACTTTCATCATCATGGAAGGTCAGAAGTTGATGAAGATGTCAAACTACTCAAAGAAAAGTTTCTCTAGAAATATCTACCAAACAAAAATCAACTACTAAAACATATTAGTCTTCACTTGTATTAACTTGTTCTTAAGCCTTAAAGTTTATATCAAATAAACCTGAAAGAGAAACAACTTATATACACTTAAGGTGTTGTTTGTTTTTTTGAAGCCAAAATGTTTGCAGTCTACGGACCACATCTGCAAGCCTCTGCGGCAGAAGAGGTGGACAAAATGTTTGCAGTCTGCAATAAGAAGACTGTTTGTTTTTAACGTCTGCGGTTTCTGAAACAAATTGATTTTTCAAACTTAATTTCATGTCTTAAACATTAAAAATGCATTTTCAACAAAAAAAAAAAAAACTACACATTGGCCCATGTTTTTTTTGTTTAGGTTCAAATGAGGTGTGAATACCTTTGAAGACAGTGACCCATGTCTGCGCCAGGAAGACCTCACGCAGACGTTTTTTGATCTGCGCACTTCCAAAAAACAAACATTTTACGAGAGCATATGTCTACATGTTGTCTACGCGGCGCAGCCAAAAGTGGTTGTGCAGATCTACAAAAAAAAAAAATAACAAACAGCCCCTTAGTTCATACACTAAATTGCAAGAAAGAAGAAAGAAAAAGAGGCCTTCATAACCACGAAATTGACAGCTCTTTAGAAAGGAGATATGAGTTCAAAAACTAGCTAGTTTTTGTCTCTTATTCTCGTTTAAATACTTCCACACTTGTAAGAAAGGATCATCCCTTATTAAGACCATCTCCAATGCATTGAACTCATATGAGTTCAATGGATTGACACATATACATTCCACTCACTATACAACTTTACCCATTAAACTCTACACTCCATTAAACTCTATACAATTTAATGGATTGTCACATCATTTATTATTTTCTTTTTATTTATTATTATTTTTAAAAAATTAATTAGCATGAAATTAAAAATTAAAAACTACAATTAAAATTAACATTAATTAAAAAATTAAAATAAAAAATAATATATATATGGTTAGTGTGTGAGAGAGAGAGAGAGAGAGAGGAGAGAGAATATAGAGTTCAATGGGGATTGAACTCCTCATTCCATTGAATCCTAATCACTTTCCCACAATGGGAATTTTGAGTTTAATGATATTAAACTCCCCATTAAACCCTCCATTAAACTCCCATTGGAGATGGCCTAAGTGCAAATATGGTTAGTGTAAGAATGCATGGGATGTAAGATGCAAGTCAAACAAGCAACTCTTACCCCCACCATGCATACCTACAGCCATATATATATATATATATATATATATATATATATATATATATATATATATATATATATATATATATATATATATATATATATATATATATATATATATATATATGAACTAAATGGTTACTCAAAATGTTCATTTAATTTGTACACAACATATATATTTATACCTTATGAATATAACTAATTTTTGTTCTCTTTTGTTACTATTTCCTAGAAATAACAATTTTCAATATGTTGGTAAAATATTATTTTCATAAAATAATAATTCTCCAATTAAATATAAGTGTTGATATTTGTTAATAATCAAAACTACTTTAATAAATAATCAATTGTTAGTTTCTTGCTATAAGGTGTGACTCTATAGAATTATATATCATTACAAATAAAATTTTATAATGACTTTTGGACATAAAGATCTTTGATTGTCCAAATTAAGCCAATTTAAGGCAGTGAAGTCTTATGCGTGTGGGCTCAAGTCCATAAGTAATTAGGTCAAATCAATGTTAAACATATATTCATTAATGTATGTAATTAGGTCAAATCAATGTTAAATATATCTTCATTAATGTATTCTCGTGCACAAGAAAACGATTATAGATAAAAATATGTAGTTGCGTGCCCTCCAACTGAATTAATAAAATCTCTCTTTGGTTCGTTGTGTATATAGCTTAATCATGTTAATTAAGTGTAGCACCGTAAATCATGTGTTATTGACTTATTGCCTCGGCATTATTCCTAGTCAAGTGTTATTGTTTTCGTTTTTGTGTTTGTCATAATTGCATTCCTATTCCTAGAAATTATAATTATTTTAGTTTTAATAATCTATTTCTTTTACCAAAATATATACTTAATTGGGTATTAGATTAATTATTGTTTCCAAAGCCTACTTTTAATTAAATTAACCATTTTTTCAATTACATTTACCCATAATCCAATTACAGCTTTTCATGCTAATAAAATATTCAAAAAATTATTCATGTGTGTCAAAAAGTGCACATATAGTCTTTATTTTTTAAAATTAACTTCAGTCGTCTCTATAACTTTTTGTTTACTCGAACCACCCCTAACACATTTAATCTGCTTTTATTTTTCTAAATTATTAAATAATAAACAAATCAAAAGAAGTAAATTAAAAAAATAATTTTAGGTCTGCAAAAAACCAAACTTGCAACTTTTAAACTTATACACGGGACACGGGACGCTCTGAGTTAAATTTTCAAAATAGAAACTAAACATGCAATTCATCACTTGAACCAAAGACGAACCGTATAATTTTCTCCAAAATATTTCTTAAACTAAACTCTCATAGTCATAGCTTATCTTTCTACAAAACCCAAAAGATGAGATTAAATTAGCAAAACAAAAAAACAATCAAATCTTATAAGTCATTACACATATTATCATGAATTCCAAATATGCAAATTATTAATTGATGCAAATTGCAACTGCATTTTTCATGCATCCTATCTCACCCTCAAAAATTTCCCAACAAACAAAACTTAGACATAGTAACCGGTGAATGTGAACCCCCTTCCAACAATCTCACCAGCACAAAACCATGCAAAGCATTCCAGCCCAAACAAAGCTGCAATTCCCGCTTGTTCCACATGCAATTCTTGTTTGTTTTTCCATAAACTCTTCACATGCTCAAGTTCCTTCCAGAATGCTTCGTTACGTGTCGGAAGACTGCAAAAACCATGGATGAAATAGATGTTTGAGGGTTTTCGAGGGTAGTTTGGTAATTTGGCACACTTGGAACCAAAACTATGATGAATTGAAAGAGTGTATTCTATTTCTACCTGCATTACTAGTTTAAATAAAGAAAATGTGTATTCCATTTCATTTCCATGTCTATGTATTGAAGTTGAAATAGATATTTTTCGAGGGTAGTTTGGTAATTTGTCACACTTGGAAGTTGGAACCAAAACTTTGAATTGAAAGAGTCAAGAGTGTATTCTATTTCTACCTGAATTACTAATTTAAATAAAGAAAATGTGTATTCCACTCCATGTCTATGTATTGAAGTTGAAATAGATTTGTGAGGGTTTTCGAGGGTAGTTTGGTAATTTGGTACACTTGGAACCAAAACTTTGAATTGAAAGAGTGTATTTTTATTTCTACCTGAATTACATATTTAAATAAAGAAAATGTGTACCCCATTCCATGTCTATGTATTGAAGTTGAAATAGATATGTGAGGGTTTTGGAGGGTAGTTTGGTAATTTGTCACACTTGGAAGTTGGAACCAAAACTTTGAATTGCAAGGGTGTATAGTATTCTACATACATTAGTAATTTAAACAAAGAAAACATGTATTACATTCCAAGTCTTGTATGTGTTGAAGTTGGAACTATTGTAATTTAAGCAAAGAAAATGTATATTTTAACACATTAAAATTTTATGTTCTTTTATAAATTAAAAAACTTCATGTTTTTATAGATTAAAGATTACTATATGAATTGTTTTATTAATAAAAGAAATAGTATGTTTAATATCATTATATAACTACAATAAAATTTCACAATGTAGTCCAAATATCATAACAATGGAACACTTATGAAACTTAGTTACACTAGTAAGTGATATATGAATTATCCCTTTAGTGCTTCAACATTTTCCAATGTGAACAAAACTGAAAAGTAGTTGTTCTTTATTGAGATTGTTTCAACAAATCTGACATGTCATAGGTCCATGTCAGCAACAAGGCAATAAGTCATCACCACATCATCAAGAGTCAAGACATCACTAAAACTCAAAACTCCTTTTGTAAAAAAATGGAACAAAAAGATACAAGAATTGAACAAAAATTGAAAGTTAAGTGATGGTTTTGGAGGGTAGTTTGGTAATTTGGCACACTTGGAAACATAGAGAAGAAACAGGACTAATAAGAAACACCAGAAGGTCAAGAAAGTTAACCTGGCAAGACGAGTGTAGAGCAACTGTTTGGACAGTTCATTGCATTTCTCAACAGTTGCAGGCTCCTGAATATATTGTTTGTTCTGCTCCAACATTTGCTTGTAGTAAGTGGTTCCATGTTTAGACAAGAACTGTGAAGCTTGACATGCTTTTGATTGCAATTGCTTCAGTTTTGATGCCATTCTATCTGTAATCTCACACACTTATCAGTGGATTGAGGATCCATACATGAATAACAATCATACTAATCATCTGATGAATACAATTTAACTTTCTAATGCACCAAGAAATAAGTAATACATAGATGAAATATGAGATCACAGATTATTAATCTGTCAAAATTGAATTTTTTTTCATTACAGATTCAACCAAACCCTACATAGAAGCAAATTATACATATCAGATGCATAATTTATATAGTAAGGTTTGTTGTAAGCTAAAATCTATGTTTAGTTGAATCCATTACGTAGTAGGTTGTGCATTCTGTTCATATCGTTCAATCTAGCAAAAAATACAAATTGAGTTTGAGAAGTCGCGATTAAATTTGACTACGACTAAAACCCTAATTCGGAAGCAATAAGCCGCCAACAAAATCAGCTGAGAAAACGAACAAGATATGGATGAAGTGCATACATTTAAGAATCGTAATAGTAAGTCGAATGAAAATCTAACATGTCGAAAAAGATCGAAGCAATTTGAATCGAAAACTCCGCAAAAGACGCAAATACGAAAGGGGTTAAGGGTAAGCGTGATAACATGTGAGATGACGAACAAGAAAATTACCTTAACACTCTGAATTGATGGGAGTGAAGCCGATCAGGGGCTTTTGCTTCTCTCGCCGATCGGAATTTTTTGCTCCAACAAGATAGAAGCTTTTGGACAGGGTGAGATGTGTGTGTGAGCTGTGGAGGTGATTTTAAGCTCGTTTTCACATCAAAAATGGTTTTTCAATTTTGTTTATGATATGTAAAAATTAAAAAATTAAAAAATATAAAAAAAATAAAGTTAGGGTTAATGACCTAGAAAGTTAACAAACTTTGGTATTTGTCTGTATTTAGCTAACAATGTTTTTTTCGTTTACATTTGATCATTGAACTTGTTTGACATGTTCAAAATAGGGTAATATGACTGGTAATTACGGTAATATTACCCTATTATGAACATGAACAGGTCACACAAATTTATCGGTCAAACATGTACAAAAAAATACATGATTACCTAAATATAGACAAAAACCAAAGTTTCTTACCCATTTTGGTAATATTGGACAAGAACCGTCTCAGGAACTGTGTCCTGTGATCAGGCCCCGACAATCAATGAACAATTAGGTTAGGCTTAGTCTAACCCAGTTCAGTCCCGACTAGTCATGGGCTAAGATGTGTTGCTAGGTCTTTAAAGCACATACAGTCTAGCCCCTTAAGCGTATACAACCTAACCCATAACTAGTTGGGCCTAAGAATTGACCATTTCAACATACATAAAGACCGGACAACCCAATTTCATGTCACATCAATGGATCTTATGACTACATGTAATTTACATAAAGAACCTAATATTACCAAAATGGGTAAGGAACTTTGGTTTTTGATTTATTATTTAGGTAACCATGTTTTTTTCCGTACACATTTAACCAGTAAACTTATTTGACATGTTCATAATAGGGTAATATAACCGCTAATTACCAGACACGTTTCCTTATTTTGAACAGGTCAAACAAGTTCAATGGTCAAATGTATACGAAAAAAACATGGTTACATTAATGTGAACAAAGACCAAAGTTCGTTACCTTTCGAGTTCATTAACCCTAAAAGTTAATGTTTTTTTTCAAAAGCTATGCATATAGCATAAGCTATAACTTGTATTTATGTTATATAAAAATACTTTTTATTTTTTGTGGTGTAAAATTATATAAAATCAAAAGTTAAAACATTATAAGTTATTTGATTTTTTTTTGGATTAGTTTGGTCATCCGAGGGCAGATTGTTCATTGCTTGCAAAGGATACAGATTAATAATACATGGAGCATTAGTCCACTATACAAGCATAAGTGATTTACACAGTCAACTCATATATTTAATTAGTCTTCTTTTGATCAATTAATTAATTCCAAATTAATTCTTGATCAATACTAATTAAATAATATTATAAATATATTAGAACTTATAATATATTAATAAACCTTAAGTGTTATTTCTCTTATTTTAGTTTATCCAAATGCATGATGTCATGCAACCCAAATAGACCATGCTAATCGGGTCAAGTACATTCTATAAATAATTATGAACTTAGACACCTAATCCAACAGTATATTCGTTGACTCGACCAAATTCTCCAAGTTTTGCCATGTTCTTGATGAGAGCTCTGATTTATGTAGGAGTTTTATCCACTATTGATCCACCACTTGATGCACTGAGTAATCTTTTATCCCAAGATGGCATCCCTTTACAAAAACATTACAACAATTGGTACTCTGAATTCCATGCTTTAGGCATCTTCACAACTTCTTGAACTGCTCCCAATAAGTGTGCAAAGCTTCTCTTTTCTGTTGTTTGATACCAATAATTTCACTGCGTAAGGCTGAAGCTTTCATTTATGGAAAATACTTGTCCAAAAACATCTTTGCTAACTCATTCCATGTTGTGAGTGACCCCGGTGGCAAGTCATATAACCACTCCTTGGCTGAATCTTGTAAAACAAAAAGGAATGCCCTTAGCTTGATTTGATCATCAATGACCTCATGTGGTTTCATTCCCACACAAACAACATGATATTCCTTAAGGAATTTGTGTGGGTCTTCATTCTCAAGACCGCGAAATGAAGGAAACAAATGGATAAGTCCATATTTGAGCTTAAAGTTTATTTATACAGGATAATTGATGCACAATGGTTGTTGGGTAACATCTTGGATGACCTATTATCCAAAGGTTTTGTTCGGGAAGCTTCACGTTCAGTGGAAGGTGAAGATGGTGTGGAATTCTTGGATGTTGGAAAAGATGTGGTTGAAAGATTTGATGAAGAAACTCCGGATTGTTGTTGTTTCTTTAGAAGTCCAACTTGTTTCCGTCTTTGTTTCACAAATTTCTCTCTCCAAATCAAGTGGTATTGGTGTACATGTGTGAAAAGATATTGACATAAACAATTAGTACTAGCGTATCCCCATTAATGACACCAATTTGTTTGGTGTGTCAAACCAACAAATAAAGGGATATAAGTAATAACAATTTAACACAAGTCACTGTCACCAAATACTAAAGATAGTATAAAGTAAGCATGATCGGTCCACAGGGATACGCGACTTAATGTTTGACCATGTTCTCACACAAATTCATTACCAATTTATAAAGTAAGGGGGGTGGAGGGGGTGTTAACATGAAATTAAATTTTATAAATAAGAAAAATATAGATTAAAATTTAGGAATTAAAAGACATTTTCGGTTTCAAATCCTATTCAAACACTATGTTGAAAGATATAATGTGACTTACATTTATGTTTAATCTAAGTTAGTAATTAAGATATTAATAAGTTCTAATATCTTCAAATTGACAATAGTGTTTTACTCAAAATATGCTCTTTAAATAAAACTTCACTTAGTTGATAAAATCTAAACAAACTCTTAGATCAAATCACTAAAAGACTTTAAGTTCATGCAATTATTGCCAATAATGTTCAATATTCCTCATATGCTCGGGAGTATGAACAATTAATCTTTGATTACACTAATTTTGATTCCATTGAAACCAATTAAGTGTTTGTTACCAACATCAATTCATAAAACATATACCAATTTCGCAATTTGACTAACAAAAATGCTATGAACCCTAGATTCATTGATCAAGTGAATAGAATGCAAATCAAACATACAATGAAGACTAAATCAAAGATTACTAGATAGAAAAATGAAACTAAGTTCACATTATAATCTAACAACAAGTATTTAAGGGTCTAGAATCGGAAATGAAAGGAAAAGTTAACCACACTTGATTAAATCAAAACACAAATTCAACAAGTTTAAAATGGAAGTTGTGTTTCAAATGACTAGAAAACCTCTTTAAAATGGAAGTTAGAAAATTACATAAAATTGTCGGCAACGATTATACACCCTTGAAATGATTCCAACGCCCTCGGAATGACAAAATACTGAAATAATGAAATCTCCATTCCACAGCCGTGGAATGGTATAGGCGTGGCATTCCACGACCGTGGAATCCCATGAATAAGCCTTATTTTTCATTTTTCTTGTTTTCTTCAATCTTGCCCCGATTCTTCTGAAATTTTGCATAATGCTTCCCTCGAACATCCTAAGCATGCCCAAATCATCAAATGCCCCTGAAACATCCACAAAAATGGTGAAAAGTAGATAAATCCTCGAAAATGTTCCGAAAATACAAAATACATGCAAAGTTATACCACAATGCAATGTAATGTTATGAATATGCTATGAATAAACATGATGTAGACCTACAAGAAGGTGCAATTTATGCACTTAACAGTGCCCATTCCATTGATATTTGACTTATGGTCAATCTTGATGAATTTAAGTTGTAGCCCAAGGTTTGACCTTTGTTTGTTATCCAAGTGGTTCATGAGATTGATTCTTGCATGTTCGAGCATGTAGTTGTGTCTCGTTAGTTTTTAGTTTAGGTGAGATCTCGTTAGTTTTCAATTTAGGTGGGATCTTACTATACTATACATTACAATATATATCATATGTATGTTAAGGTGTAGAGGTATTATATTGTGCTGATTAAGCAAGTAGGCTAATATAGTCTTTTGCATGTTGATTGTGTGATTGGTTTTGACTACTTGATTGTATGATATGTTAAAATATTATATTAAGTGGTTGATGGTAGATTAACTATGAAGTTGAGAGTTGAAGCTGAGAGTCTAGATAGATACTCATGGTTGATGGTAGATCGATATGGGAACTGAGAGCTGTTGATCGGGTGGGTTGACATTGGAGTCGAGGGCCTTGTTTGTATATTGTGGTATGTGGTATTTTGGGGAACTTACTAAGCTTTATGCTTATAGTTGTTGATTTAATGTTTTTCAAGTAGTTCCTCTGATCGATGGAAAACTCTAGCTTGACTGTAGGTCACACATCACTAGTTATTTATTATAGACATTCACTGTTATGTTATGATGCTCTGATATAATTTGGTACCACGACATGATGATGTTTTGAAACAATTTATCACCTAATGTTGGTATGAAATCACTTCGGAAATGTTTACTTATATCTTTAAATGAAAAAAATGGCTTAAATTTATGGAATATTACAATTTAGGACCAAGAAATAGAAACCAACTAATTGATTATACATGTATGTGTAACAATGTACATGTATGGGTACTACATGTATGCATATACCTCACTTCAAAAAACAAACATTCTATATTTTTTTATAACTCTTATAGTTGAAGTAATTCACATATTAACTGTTAACTGATCGAAAAATCTACCAAGCAGTCAGTTGTAATAAAACCAAAAACCGAAACTATATACTATAACTGCATATAGCCAATTGAAAGAAGGAAGACGGAAAGGAGTTGTGAAGGAAGAGTGAAATTGCATATTATTGCTGCTTATAGACATCGATTGATCATGTTCCTATTACTATTACTCGTTGATTTCAAGTCAAAGGGTGTGTGATATACATCCAACTATGATGTTTACATGTATTTTTCCCAATGATAATGATTTTAAAGAGAAGTAAGTATGATATTTTAAAATAAGGCGAACAAATACAATATTTTGACTATGAATGTATAAGATTTTTATTTATTTGGCTTTTTAAAAGAAAACTTAGTAATGGTCCCTTACTTTTAAAACGTATAATCCCAAACAAGTAAACACCCCCTACATCGCACACCAAAGTCATGTCGATGCAAGTCCCCGAACAATTATCTTTTAGTCATTATCTTTTAATTTTAAAACCCATAAATTGACACAAGTGGATGAATTGCACACAAAAACAGCGAGCTCCATAAACCCTAAAACCGAGCTCTCTTTCCCTCAGCCCCTCTTTACCCTAAAACCCTAAAAAAAGAGCTCCGAAGAGCTATCAATCCAGAGCGGAAAGCAGACAGCCAGACACTCGAAACTCAACTATGACCGAAGCCATTCCATCAAAGGTCATGTTTCCGTACGAAGACGCAGATGAAACCTTAGAAGAAGCAGCCACCGCCAGCTCCAACTTGGAGGAGGACTCCGCCATGTGCGAGCCCGAGGATGCTTCGGTGGCTGGTGGCGATAAGACCAGTGCTGATTATTACTTCGATTCCTACTCCCATTTCGGTAAATAACTGATAGTAATTTCTTTTACTTCTGTATTTGTTTTTGTCTATGATTTTACATATAACAGCGAAAGGAAAACGTATAATTTGGTTAGTTTTTTAGACTTTGTTTTAGCGTACTCAATGGTATGCCGATTAATTAGTTCTAAACTTGGGATAAGAAACATATCATGCTCTAGCTCTGTTTAGGTTGATGACCTCATGATATAACAAAGAACTGAGTATTTTTAACCTTTTATATGTTTGATTCCATAACATTTTATGACAAATCTCTTTCTTTGCTTTGTGGTTGAAGGTATTCATGAGGAAATGCTGAAGGATGTGGTGAGAACCAAGACTTACCAGAATGTTATTTACAAGAACAAGTTTTTATTCAAGGACAAGATTGTTCTTGATGTTGGAGCTGGAACAGGAATACTATCCCTCTTCTGTGCAAAAGCTGGAGCAAAACATGTTTATGCTGTAAGTATTTTGTTTTCTGTCATATAATCCAAATTAACATTCAAATGTTATTTATTTTTTCTTCTAATATATCAATCACACCACTTGTTTCCAGATTGAGTGCTCACAAATGGCTGACATGGCAAAAGAGATTGTTAAAGCAAATGGTTTTTCAGATGGTAAATATGTCAAGATCTTACATTTTTTAAAATGTTGGGTTGACTAGTCAAACTGATTCATCTTCTTTCTGTTTTAATATCACAGTTATAACTGTATTGAAGGGAAAAGTTGAGGAAATTGACCTTCCTGTCCCTCAAGTGGATATTATAATTTCAGAATGGATGGGGTACTTTTTGTTATATGAGAACATGTTAAATACAGTTTTGTATGCTCGTGATAAATGGCTGGTAAGTTACATCTTCCTGTTGGATTTTGTAGAATCATGTAATCACACTCGCATGTGAAATTCCTTTTTTACCCTTCTTAAAATTTTCTGTTTGTCCTTGACAGGTTAAGAATGGAATTGTGCTACCTGATAACGCATCTCTCCATCTCACAGCAATTGAGGATGCAGAGTACAAAGAAGACAAGATTGAATGTAAGATAGTAAGATACTATCATTTTTATACAAAAGGGTAAAATGGTCATTTACCATCATTCAGTCCAAACTAAAACTAAATTTGTTTTTTTATGGCAACAGTTTGGAACAATGTATATGGATTCGACATGAGTTGTATCAGGAAGCAATCAATGATGGAACCTCTTGTTGACACAGTTGACCAAAATCAAATTGTAACAAATTCTCAGTTACTTAAGGTATGACATAAATACCCTTTACACTTCCACTTCTGTCAATTTTATTTTTTATTTTATTTTTATTTTCTGACAAATGGTATAATAAATTATTTATACAGACAATGAACATTTCCAAAATGACATCAGGGGATGCATCATTTACAGCTCCTTTCAAGCTTGTGGCTGAACGTGATGATTACATTCATGCCCTTGTGGCATACTTTGATGTCTCCTTTAGCGTGTGTCACAAAATGACAGGCTTCTCTACAGGTCAGTGGTTCACTATTAGTCAAATACCTAAAATACCCCTAGGTCTATTACTCTTTGCACAAACAAGCTTTCTAGTGTTGATTTTGACAATGAGGGTGACAAGGGTGCTCTCGTCTTTTTACCAAACAAATTTTTTCTCAAAAACTTGGATTAATGTATTCATACACCAACCTTTTTACCTATTTGTCCTTTTTTTCTCCCAACTAACATTAAAACTGATGAATGTTGGAAATTTGTTTTTTGGAATCTAAGGGTTAAATGGTCATTTAACCGACTTTATCTAGACATACATCATTACTCATTTAGCCACTTTATCCATACACCAACCTTTTACCTATTTGCCCTTTTTTTCCTCCCAACTCAAAAACCGATAAATATTGTGAAATTTGTTTTTTGGAGTGTAAGGGTAAAATGGTCATTTAGCAGATTTTATGTATACATTACTCATTTAGCCACTTTATCCATACACTAACCTTTTACCTATTTGCTCTTTTTTTCCTCCCAACTGACAGATAAAAATTGATGAATATTGTGAAATTTGTTTTTTGGAATGTAAGGGTAAAATGGTAATTTAACAGACTTTATGTATACAACGCTTTATCGAGACAATCATATCATCACTCATTTAGCCACTTTATCCATACATGAGTTGATGGAAAAAAGAAACATCTAATTTTTAGTTTTTGTTACATTGTTTTATGTAAAAATTAGGGCCAAGGTCAAGAAACACACATTGGAAACAAACGGTTTTATATCTTGAAGATGTGTTGACTATTTGTCAAGGAGAGTTTGTTGTCGGGACAATGACAGTCACACAAAACAAGAAAAACCCGAGAGATGTCGACATCACTCTCAAGTACACGTTAAATGGACGTCGTTGTAATGTCTCAAAAACCCAACAATATAAAATGCGTTGAATGGACACAAGGGTATTTTGGTCATTTCTTGGGGTGTTTTTGAAACTTGTTTAAGAATCCCGATTTATGTGACACGGTTATTGTAACATCTCAAATTGGTTTTTTTCATTAATGATTTCTTGGCATTCTATATTCTAATGGTGTGTCACCTCTTGATGTTTTTATATATAACATCATTTGCTTGTTGTGGTATTGTTACTTATTATTTAATAGTCAATTGTGTCCATCTTTGAGTGCACATGATAGCTTAATTTGACTGATTATGCTCGAAGACATGATCTATGAAATCTAAAATTATGCAAACAAATTTTGAAATAAGAAATTAATAGTGGACTAAAGTAATCTGAAATTTGAAGTAAAAAATTTAGATAATATGTAAGATATGAAATATGATACTAGTACCTGAGGACAAGTAAATGAAATCTAAAATCAAATACTTGACTAATATAATAAACTAGTTTATAACCTGTGTTATAACATTAATTAAATTTTTATAAGAAAAACTCAACATTATTAATCAGTTATTTTAAATAAATTATTAATTTAAGAGAGACTTTTTTAGTTATGTGAAATTATAATTGTTGATTCAAATAAATATGTAAAATTAATTTTTAATATATATTAAACATTTTTTATTTATGAATTAATGAAAACATTAATATAAAATTTAAATTTTAAAATAGAGAATAAATATATTGACAAATAGGGATGTTATTCGGGTCGGAACCGAACCGAACCGACCCGAACCCGAATAAACCGAAAACCGAATAAGGGTAATTGTATGAACCGAAAACCGAACCAAATAAGCAATACGGGTTCGGTTCGGTTCAGATATTATTCGGTTCGGTTCGGTTCCGACCCGAATAACCCAAATAACATTTACAATGTGATTATAAATATTGTATTTTGTATGACTTTTGTAGCTTATGATAAACACGAATAACACAGATTAACTATTCTTGATATATAAAATGTAAAATTCAACCACCACAATCTTAAAATATAGTTATTAAGCAACATATTAAACACTAAACATTAAACATCCAAAACACTTAAAAAAACTATCTATAAGTATATAAGTTAAACATTAAACTTTACGTGAGTATTTTGGGTAACGATTGATAGAACATAAGACCGAATAAGCATTCGTGCAGATGGAATAAAAAATGTAACTTTTCATATTCGGTTCGGTCCATTTGGACCGAATAAGCCCTTATTCGGGTAACCCAGACCGAATAACCCGAAAACCGAATAAGCCTTATTTAATTACCCGAAAACCGAATCGAATTGCTTATTTGGGTCTAATTCGGTTCGGTTCGGTTCGAGTTTTCGGGTCAAATTCTCATCCATATTGACAAATACCATCACATTAATGAGGAGGTCTAAAAAATTTAAAATGAAGAACTAATATATTAACAAGTGGCAACACATTAGTTAAGAGGTCTAATATAATGACACATGACAAAAAAACTACTCATCTATACTATCTATACTAGTATAAGGATATTAATGCATACATTCATCCATTTTACAACAAACATGAAATCATACATAAATTTTACAGTAGAGACATCCATGTGTGATTTGGCCTTGTTGGGATGAGATTAGGCCCAATTCTTGAAATAACCCTCATTTCATACTTTCAACTTCATGAAACCCTCTATACTCTCTCTAATGGCTCAAAAGCATCATTATCTTGAAAACTTTGTCAGCTATATACTTATTTCACGTTTTAGTAGTGTTACATTAGGTTTTATACATTAGGATAAGTTTATATATGATTTGTGATAAAGAATAGAAATGTTAAATTTTTTAGAGAAATTCTCAACTGGCTAGGAGGAAATCTTAGCCCATGGGGGCCAACCAAATTTCATACTTTTTAGATGAAAACATACAACTCACTGATGCATAAGTCTTGCATTAGTGACTAACTTTTTACCATCTACATGTCATTATGTAGAACATATGTATCAACAACATGTACCTGCGGTTTATCATGTACCATATGAGAATGTACTAGTCATTGTTGCATACGTCCTGCTTTAGTGCCTTGGAACCGACTAAGGTGCAATACCGAATGCAAAGTGACAAAGCCAACTTTATACATAAAGGCACTTGGAATATTTGAAAAATGTCCCGTATTTCTAGGTTATAGTTTTTTTTGTTAGTTGTTGAATGTAATAATAAGTAATGATAATAATTGTCTATTTATCTAATTATGTATGTCCATTTTTAGCAATAGTTTTTGTAACGTCCCAAATTTTCAAATAAATTTTCATTTTTAAAAATAAGATTATACATCCAAAACCATCCTTTGAGTAAACAATATAACAACCATTTGTTTCAAAATCATAATTTATAATGTTAAATCATAAAAACCAACAAAAGTCTCAAAACAGTAAATTTCCCATTATATCATATATTCCATCACACATACGATGTATATAACCATAGGCTTACAGTCTAACACCTCAGTGGGTCATCATCCCATTAGACTCACAACATCCTCATACTGGGCCGAAGGCTCTTGGCCAACCACCCATAGGACCATCCACATACCATAGCAAAAGACTAATATAGTATAATCAAACATCTTTACACTAACAGTACACACATACATCCTACAATACATCCTACCACAGAAGAGACATATGATATCACATTTAGTACAATGAAAAAAATCACCTAGAAATAGCAACCACGATCTCAACAATAGTCTCAAAAGGCAAAACCACGAACATGAACCACCTAATGCCAAACAAAGGCCAAACCTCAACTTATTATTTAAATCCATCAAAGTTTGACTAAAAGTCAAAATGGTTAAAAGTTTACGGTTAACGGTCAAAATCAAAGGTTAAACGTTACCGCTTTGTAACCCATCTTCTGGTCACGTCACGAACACTAAACAACAAAATATCGTGGCTAATTCAAACTTTACATCGCGACCCCTCGTTAGTCATGTCACGCTTTTCTAGGCAAATTCCATTCTTTGTAAAACAATTAATCCTTTTAGACAAAAGCTTAGACCTTCTAGAAATGTTCTCAGGATGTTTTTTAATCAATAAAGTTTCTAACTTTATCTACATGCAAGTTTCTAACGTGACAAACTTTAGCCGTGGATCCAAAATGAGTCCAAAATGCTACAAAATTCATGCATGGTTCGAATGGGAGGTTAACATACAATTATTTTGTATCACAATGGGTCTAGAAAATCATTTCAAATAACCTTTGGATGTGGAGTTTTCCCATACTTCATAGAATTATCATAAAATAGACAAAATATGATCAAAATCTTAGATCTAGCAACCAAAGATCATAATAATATGAACTTGATGGCTTATAGAGCACAATGAAGTGTCTAGAAGGTAAGAATTTATTGATCTTGCTTCCCTTGGCACCAAAATGGCTTACTTCTTTTTCAAGCTTAACTCACAAGGTAACAAATGTCAAAAATGTTACCTCAAAAATGAAAGGAATGAGGCTATGGTTTCATGCACACGAAAATCTGGAAATTATAAAAAAGTAAACCATATATGTTAATGTCTTTAAATAAGGCCTAAGGCCCAAGATTAGGATTTTGGGCTGATTGAGGATATGCACCGTGACCATACTTGGTCACGTCACAACTATGACATGGCACATGTGGCGCCCTTTCATTAAACGTCGCAATCTAGGGTTTTCCCAAAAACATATTTCTCATTTTAAACACATCCGAAAAACATGCGTTACTGTTTTTTTAATTATGTATATCCATATTCGTCTTAGTGTTTAATTTAAGTTTCTTTGTATTCTTATTAGTGTTTGAAATATTTTATATTAGTGGTTTTTTTTTTTTATATTTGTTATATTATTCTTGAACAAAGATATATAACTAAAAAAATAGTTAGTAAAACTCCTACTATTTTTGTAAAAAATATAATTGAAAAAAAAACATCAAATTAACATTGATATTCTATTTTATCTACATTTTATATATACAAAATCAGAGTTAAACTTACAGACTTTTATTGGAAAAAATATAAAAAAAACTCCAATAGCAAGTCAAGCCTAAAGAAAAAGTCGTTGCTTTTTATACCTACATGGGCCGGATGTGGGCCTAGAATGGGATTCATAGCTCAAGTTGTGAAATCGCGCGAATGGTGGGGTTGATTTCGTACGTGCCTATTCTCTTTCAAACAGGATTACAATTAGTAACCATAACAGAAAATCCATGAAAAACAAAGTTTATGAATTGATATCGGTTCAATATAGAAGGCGTGAAATATTTTATCTATGATTTCTATATTGCAACTTTAAACTCTTCTATTAAAATCGAAATTACCATTTAGCGCATTCATTAATTACCATCATTAAATATATCATTTAATAATAAATTATCACAGTTTTGACGGAAATCACTTTTTACTTATATTTTATGTAAAAGAGTAAACTACACGAATCGTCCCTATCGTTTGCAGTTTACATGTTTAATCCCTAATACTTTTTCTTATTTGGCTGACCCTTCAAACTTTAAATTGTTATGTGGGTATTTCTATAATTTTTTCATGTTCGGGGTGGGTTTACCCCATTTAATTTTCGGGGGCAGTGGTGGGCCCGGAGATTTCCGTCCCGAATACCCCACGACGCCCCCGAAATACTTATCTTATAGACAAAACTTCAAAAATGGTCCCTGTGGTTTTCGAAAATATTAAATTTAGTCCATGAGTTCAAAAAACCTCACAGATGGTCCATGTGGTTTCAAAACTTTTAACATTTGGTCCTTTTCGCTAACTCCGTTAGCTTTTGGCCGTTAAGTGAAGAACAATTCTGTCATTTCACTTCCATAGGGACCATTTATGAAGTTTTAACTTATTTTTTTTAAAAAAAGAAAAAATTATAATTATTTAATATTAAAGGGTCCCACCTCTCTCTCTCTCTCTCTCTCTCCAACACAAATAAGGGGAAAGGACTTTTTTCGCTAACTCAGATCGAAGAAGACGAACAGGCAGAAAAAAATGGTCTGGTGATGATTGATCGAATCGCAAGGAAGGGCGGAGAGATCAATCTCCGATGACCCTCTAAGGGTTTAATTTACCCCCGGAGAGATCGATCAAAAACACACCCCACCCCCGCTTCTTCTTCCCCAACCATAAACACACATAAAAATTGAAGACTGTAAATCGATTTTGGAGAAGAAGATTGGCTCTCAATTCGAACAAGTTTCAGTGTGAGCGAGAATACATCTTTCCCAAGCATCACATTAGTGGAAGCATTCACTTTGTGTTTGATCTCCGCCATTGTTTCCTTCGCTGAATCATATATCGTGTAGTTCCTCTGAGAGAAGCATCCTTCGATATGATACTCCTCTGAACGATCGCCGAACATCTCCACCGTCATGTTTGTCTTTCTGATGATCGAAGATCTCTTCACGCTAATATCATCTTATCACCTTCCATCCTCTCACCTAAAAAACCCTCCCACCATTGATGTAGACTTGGTCTCTGTTAATCAATAGGTTATTGAAATCCTTGACATGTGGAAAGTAAATCTAATCGGAGCAAAAACACATAATTAACAATTTAACATCTAACATACCTTTCGGCGAATGGTGAGGAGGCAACATCCGGAGGAATCCATGAGAACGAGTTCATAACTGTCAGATGCAATTCCTTTTCGTATACAAATCCTTTTTCAGCGATAACCCTGCCGATGTTCATTTCTTTGGAATCATTGACTCTGGTGCGAAACATGACTTTTGGAGCTATAGATTCAAAATTTTGATATCTTTTCGTTGATTTGGACCATGTAGAATAAGGAAAATGGGGCTACAGTGGAATAGAAGATGCAACACACACACACACAGAGAGAGAGAGAGAGAGAGAGAGAGAGAGAGAGAAAGAGAGAGTCTATGTGTGTGTGTGTGAGAGAGAGAGGTGGGACCCTTTAATATTAAATAATTATATTTTTTTTCCTTTTTTTTTAAAAAAAATAAGTTAAAACTTCATAAATGGTCCTTGTGGAAGTGAAATGACAGAATTGTCCTTCATTTAACGGCCAAAAGCTAACGGAGTTAGCGAAAAGGACCAAATGTTAAAAGTTTTGAAACCACAGGGACCATCTGTGAGGTTTTTTGAACTTAAGGATTAAACTTAATATTTTCGAAAACCACAGGGACCATTTTTGAAGTTTTGTCTATCTTATATTTAACTATTTTCTTTATAGAAATATATATTAAACTTAGAATAGTCATTGTGTAATATATGTTTTGTATTTGAACAATTAGTGTAATATGTAATGCTAAACGAAATAAACGGGTAAAAAATACGGTCAATAAAGTTAAACAGGGCATTTCGGGTCAAACAGGCGCGGGATTTGGGCGGTCTTCAGATTTGGGGACGAGGTCGATGTTGGGGAAACGGGGGAATTAGAGGTCAGGAAAACAGATGTTTTCAGAGGCGGGCGCAACTATTTTCGCCCCTATTTGGTCTTATTGATATCCTTAGGTACACACTAATCTTACACCCACACTTTTCTTGTTTCTTGTTCAAAGATCCAAGAACATTACACGAATGGTCCATGTGGTTTCGGTAATCTATGCGTTTGATCCCTAACTTATTTTTTTAACTCGGATGATACCTACTTTTTATTTTGTTGTGCATTTGGTAGTGTCTTACCTCAAAAGACTATTGTGTCATTTTTAATTTATTTTTTAATTAATTTTCTTATTTATGTATTTATTTTTTATATATTTGAAAAATTAATAGATCCTACATATCTGTATCTCCTCACCTTAAACCTGAAACCATATTTGAAAAATTTAAGCTAGATTCCACTAGTTACCATCACATCTCTCATCCTCCTCAACTTCTATTTTCTTTCCATCTTTAGTGATATCAACGTCTTTACCATCCCTTCTTTTTTCGGTCCTTCAACTCTCCGACAAACCAACACCACAACCCTTCTATTGGGTTATGGTGGTGGAAAATTCAATGAAGAGACAGTGAGTTGTGGGTGAGGAGATACAAATATGTCGGTCTATTAATTTTTTTAAATATATAAAAATAAATACATAAATAAGAAAATTAATTATAAAATAAATTAAAAAGGGCACAATAGTATTTTGAAGTAAGACAAAGACCAAACACACAAGAAAAACAAACAGTAAGGGTCATCTGAGTTAAAAAATAAGTTAGGGACCAAACGCATAAATTACCTAAACCACAGGGACCATTTGTGTAATTTACTCTTACTTTTTTGTTTTGTTCACATCTGGGTAACTATTTTTTTTATTTTTATTTTTTTTACGTATCTAGGTAATGAGCCTTTTGAAAGTGCTCATATATGACCATTATGACCGATTATAACCGTATGTAACCTGTTACAACCGGTTATAATAATCATATGTGAACACTTTCAAAAAGTTCATTACTTAGATGTGTACAAAAAAATAATTACTCACATGTAAATAAACATAAAAGTTAATTACCTTAAAAAATCTATTTCGTAACTATATTCTTGGATTGTCAAACGCTTTACTAATAAGATAGAAGGGGCTTTCTTGTTTAGTAAAGTCTCGCTTTTTTATAGGAGTAGGTGCGTCAGGACACTCTTCATTTGAAACTAATGAATGTCAGGTTGGGGCTTTCTGCCTTGTTATCAAAAAGGGGGTTGGGTAAAGCAAACTCCCTCCTTGGACGAGCACGGGCTTAGTCAAGTAGAACCGGGTTGCGTTGCTGGATGCTCCGATCGAAAAGAAATCAGTGGGGCCATGCCGGTACGACTGAATATGCATTAGAAAGGTCAATCCCTCCCCTACGACAAAAAAAAAGAGCAGGCCGGACTTCTAACAACCCGCCCGCTTCCATATAAAAATATCGTGGCAACGTAGACCTAAGTGAAGTGGTCATATTGGATCCTTGGGAACCATCACAAGTACGGCCGACATCTATTTATTGAAACGAGAATGTCGTGTCGTCCAGCGGAGCCTAGAAGAGGATGACTTCAGATTATATACTAACTTTATTTAAACAATCTTATTATCATAAATTTTGTACAATCAGTAGCAACTTTAAATATTTTTCTTTTATTTAAATTAACTATTTTACTGTTATTTTTGTGAAATGTTTTATAGATCTTGATATAATTTGTTATTTTTCAAGCATATGAAATATTTTTAAAAGCATACTAGCTAACAATAACATTAAATTAAGTAAATATAGCAATAAGTATGTTGATTCATATGTTAGAGTACAAAATAAATAAAGTTGTAATGTATATAGTTAAAAAAAAATAAAAAAATATTATATAAAGGTTACAATGTAATAATTGATATTGGAGATTAAAATAAACAAATTAACTAATAAAAAATACAACAATTTGACAAAA
Organism: Lactuca sativa; assembly: GCF_002870075.4. Taxonomy (NCBI): domain Eukaryota; kingdom Viridiplantae; phylum Streptophyta; class Magnoliopsida; order Asterales; family Asteraceae; genus Lactuca; species Lactuca sativa. The sequence goes on along the minus strand of NC_056629.2, from coordinate 54,076,160 downwards.
TTACATAAATGTTCTTCATGATTGGAAAAAAAAATACCATGAATATTTTTTACGAAATATTTTTGACACGGTTAATTCGTGTACTATTATAAAGTTTCATAATAGATTTTTATAACTAATAATGATAAAAAATAAAGGTTAAGTACTTATGAAATAATCAAAATTTATTCATTTGTCAATTTATTAACATGTTTCTTGTTTAGGGTTACATAAAACTTCCATAATCTTCTTCGATAAACACCTTGAAAAACCCTACCAGAAAGATTTAAGCAAAGTTCAATTATGGATCGATTCAATTAGGTTTTTGAAACCCCCATGATGCTGGTGAAGATTTCGAAAGGGAGATTAGTTTAAGAAAAAAATATCGGTTTAAGTTCTTGGCAAAAATTATAGCACGGGCCGGTTGAGAGTTTATTTTAATTGAATAGTTAATAGCCGGCATTCTTTTAGTGGTGTTATCAAATCTTCCACTGAATAACTTGTTACATAAATTCACACACAAAAAATGAGAGAATATATATATATATATATATATATATATATATATATATATATATATATATATATATATATATATATATATATATATATATATATATATATATATATATATATATATATATAACAATGGTCATAATGGTGGTGAACACCAAAATCCCTATCATTTTGTTTTAACTCTCATTTTTGGGATTGTGTTTGTGATTGGCTATAACGCCCAGATCTTGAGGTACTTTATTTGTAATTGAAATTATCATTTTGAGGGTTGCCATGACGTGGTAGAGGCACCATCACGGCGTGACAAGGTGAGAAGGATTCGCGTGTTTCATTTAAGCCACCACGACATGACAGTGTTGGCCACGACATGGTGGACGGCTGATGTGAAAACCCTATTTTTCTGGGTTTTCTCCTTATTTAGCGAAATGAGGAGGCTAGGATTTGCTCATCCTCAACCTCCATCAGGCCCCTGAAGCCCTAAAGAAAACCCTAATCACTTTCCTCTATTATTGAGCTAGTTTTGGTGTTCCTTGAAGCTAAAGAAGGAAGGAGGAAGAAGGAAGCAAATATCAAGAAAACAAGTCTCCATTCTTTACCTTGGCACACTTCTAGACATTTGTAAGTGTCCAAGACTCGATTTTTATCATGCTAGGTTGCTAGATCCTGAGTTTTGTCCCATAAACTTCTTGTTCTTGTTTGTTGGGATGATGTGATCTCATAATTATGAATCTCTCAGACATTTGGTGTAATTTGTGCCATGGATCTGGAGTTTGGTTGGGTTTTCAATCCATGCATGTGATTTAGGTCATAAACCCTCATTTTGACCTAATATGGGTTCAAGACATTTTTGGACATGAACGTATATAAAGCACCAACTTTTAGGTTAGTTTTGATTCTAGAATCACTTTTGGAAAGGATAGATTCCAAACCTTATGCAATAAGTGCTTATTGGTTAAGTTCTTGCATTATAAGCCTTTTGGGACTTAGAGATTCGGGTTTGGGATCTTTGGATGGTCCTAATGGATAAAGTTAGAAACTTTATCCTTCAAGATCACATTTTGGACCAGATCTGAGATGTGGGGATCATGGAATCGAAGAAAACAACTTAATACATTAAGCTGTTGGAACCTCAATAACCATGGCGTGGTCTGAGGTCACCACGACGTGGCGGCTGGGATTTTCCCGACTGTTTGGTGGTATGTGGACCAACATGTGGCCAAGGAAGATCATGCCGTGTTGGTCGGATGGAGTCAACATTGATCGTTGATCTTGAGTGTTGACTTTTGACTTGTAGACTTTTGTCGAACTGTTAATAGGTGGATTAAGGTTTTGCATTGTGTGATTATCTAGGTGGCGTCTAGCACCTGTTATGGGATTTTAAAGGCGTGTTTCGAGCTGCTTTGCAAGGTGATTTTGCTCACTATTCTATATGATACTAGGGATTGTATTTGTTTATAGTCTTGGTGACTCCTGCTGTATTTGTTGTATGCATGTATGTCTGTTTGCTATATATATATATATATATATATATATATATATATATATATATATATATATATATATATATATATATATATATATATATATATATATATATGGTGAAATATACCCGATACAACCTTATGATGACGTATGAGTTGAAATAGACTCGGGGGTGAAATAGACCCGATTTAAATTTGGGTTGATGTAACATCCAAAATTACGACCTAAAAATTTAATTTTCAATTTATGTAAAAATGGTATTCCAAAACATTTTTCATACAACCTAATAGAATAATTATGTCAAACATCATAAAAATCAGAGTATGTCCCATAAATAGAATCCATATGGTGTGTGTGATGCAGTCAACCCGAGCCCTTCCCCTTGGAACCAAAAGTACCTGAAACACAAAATAAAATCGTAAGCATGAAACTTAATGAGTTTCCCCAAAATACCACATACTATACATACAATAAACATGTAATGGGCTCCACCCTGTCTTCGGGCCCCACCCGACATTGGACCCCATCCGACATTGGGCCCCGCTCGGTAATAAATCAGGCCACGCCCAATATAAATATAACATATATCAAACAATAACATGCACATGCAATCATCACAAAGATACGTATCATACATAGTCATCGGGCCCTAGCCTATTAAGCATTTAAACACATAACACACACAAAAGTCACTCAGACAGCTAGCATGCTAACATAACATAAACATGGGATGACATTGGTGCCTTTGACTCGCTAACCCAATGAAGCAAACTCATCTTGAAAATTTGAATGAAACGAATGATCCTTGACTGCTAGTCCTATAACTCCCTGAGCTATCAATTGCCAATAAAACAAATTAACAGTCGAAATCTAAATCAAAACCAAAAATCCTTACTTGGGGTAAAAGACCATTTTACCCTTAGCCTAGCTTGGTCCAAGAATGAAGCCCACAACCACAATCTAATGGTACCAAGAGTCAGAGAATCTATCAAGGCCCAAATATGGCCCAATCTCTAATTAGGCCCAAATCCCTTCTCATGGGACCTAGCTTAAGGCCCCAAAACTCCCAAAATCAGATGGTCCAACTAACCCTTATCCTTCTAAGCCTAAAAAAGGCCAAAATATAAATCCCATCATCGAATGGCCACCTGACTGAGCACACAGGGCATACTCAGATTATACCTTAAGTGTACTGGCTCGCGGGCTTGTACGTTGCGCGTACATACTTGTACACCCAACATACTCAACCAAATCAGCCACCTTCTACTTTAAGCACTTAAATCATTAAGACTTCATCCCAGAGTACAGATCTAACCTCCTTAAGCTGAAATATCACGTAAAGTTGCCAACTTTACATCCATGCATGACCATAAGAAGCTCTAAAGCTCAAAAAGTATTTAATGAATGCATGAGGCCTAAACTCCATAAAGTTGGCACCTTTATGCCAAAAGAGCCCATGAATACCTTAGATATGAAAGAATAGGCCTTGGGGACGTCCTAATCCCAACATCCATCCAAACCATGGCTAAAACATACTATTTAAACCAAAAGGAGATATAAGCATCTAGCAACCAAAATAAGAACTTGATACCTTGAACTTCTTGCAAAATGGGTAGTGGTTTTAGATCCAAGACTTCTTCCTCTAAGCTTAGCAACTTCAAGATCTTCTAACTCCTTCATAATGAATAAAATGAACACGAAACTCTCTTCAAAGACTCAAATACTTGACGAAGGAGGCTACAACTCGATTTAGGGTTTTGGAGGCTTTGGGTGCTGGTAAAGAGGCCAGCCCCAGAAGATAAGGATCCTTAAATAGGGTGCAACACCCCCCAATTAGGGTTTTATTAAAGTCTACATATGCATTGCGTACTCATGCTAACACCCAGCGTATGCGACCTATGTCTTGTCTCACCACCAACCCAGTACACTAAGCGTACCAAGTGGTACACCCCGCGTTGTAACGTTCGGTTCATGGAGTTTGTTTTTAGAACAATTCATTCATTATTTAAGAGGCACTCGACGAGTTGGAGGCCCCAAAATCGTCGAGTAGGATTTTTTTTTTTGGGGGGGGGGGGAGGGGGACGCGGGCTAAGAAACATACTCGGCGGGTTGGGGAGCCCTAACTCGACGAGTAGGCTGGCAGAAATGAAACCCTAATTTCAGGGTTTTGTACCCTATTTAAGGACCTTAATGCCTCATTATGGCCTCCCTCATCGCCACCTCAATTCAACAAACCCTAATTCGTGAGCTTGAGCCCTCTTGAGTGTATAGGAGTGAAAAAAGAGTGATTCTTTGGTAATTTCTTGAAGGGATGGAAATTAGAAGTGCTTGGTTGAAGGAAGAAGCTTTGGATCCAGAGAGTTCTTTTTCAAAGAAGCCTTATTGAGGTATAAAGTCTATACCTTGACTCTTCATTTGCTATATCTCTTCATGGAGGAGTTTAGGGCTTTTAGTAGCTTGTTTCGAAACCATTTCTGGATTTGAGCAAGCCTTGAGGTCATGAATTAAGATATAGACGTTTGTGGCCTCATGAGACTGAAAGTTGCCAGATTTATCTAGTCTTAGCCTTTCCCCATGCCCTAGACCTTTTTTGGAGCTTACTTTTGGTGTTTTTAGCTTCTTGACACCATACATAGACGTAAAGTTAGCAACTTTACGTGGTATTCCAGCCTTAGGGGACCAGATCTATGGTTTGGAAGTGTTGGACCCAACAGAAAGTGACTTAATGGATTAAGACTAATGGGACTCGACGAGTTGTTCATCCAAATCGACAAGGTGGATCGTGGTCCCTCGTTCTTTCAGATTTTTGAACAACTCGATGAGTCTAGAAGATGACTCAGTGAGTTAGCCAAATTTTATAAGCTCTGAAGAATGAAGAACTTGATGAGTCCAAGGAAGTACTCAACGGGTTGAAATGAAAAGTCTCGATTCTGTCATAAGGAAGAACTCAGTGAGTTAAAGGGTAACTCGACGAGTTGGATCACGAGTTCGAGGTTCTTTGATTTATGGAACTGATCGAATTGATGGACTAACTCGGCAAGTTGAGTCAACCAGATGTTGAATTTGACCAGATGATTGACTTGACCAGGATGTGGACTTTGACCAAAGGTTGAACTTAACTTTGACTGTGACCTAAGTTGACCCTTAAGGGGGTATAAGCATGAAAGGGTAACTGAAGGAAATTGTTATGTGTAGGAGTTTGGGAGGAGTAGATCCCAAAGCCAAGGACAGTTCAACTGCTACAAAACATTGAGGTGAGTTACCTTCCAGTAGAAGTGGGTCGAAGGCACCAATGCCGACCCATTAGTAGTTGATTATAGTTGAGATAATTGTCTTTGTGATAATTCTCTGGTATGCCACTATGTTATGCTTTATGTGCTAGTATGCTATGATGTTATGTGATAGTGGTAGGAGGGGTAGGTTAGACCCCGTAGCCGGTTGAGCTAAACCAGAGGGTAGGTAGAGCACCCAGATATGCTTGACATGGGTGTGTCGGGCACCCCATATATGCCTTACAACATGTTTATGATATGTTATTATGTGGTAGTGGGAGGGGGTGAAATAGTCCCCGTAACCGGTTGAAATAAACTGGAGGGTAGGTCGGGCACCCATATATGCTTAACAATATGTTATGCTTTGTTATTATATGGTAGTGGTAGTGGTGAAATAGTCCCCGTAACCGGTTGAAATAAACCAGAGGGTAGGTCAGGCACCCAAATATATCTGGTAGAGTAGGTCGAGCACCCAAATATGCTTGACAGGGATATGTCAGGCACCCTGGTATGCCTGACAAGGGTAGGTTGAGCAACCAGATACGCTCAGCAGGGTAGGTTGGGCACCCAAATATGCCTGACAGTATGTTTATTATATGGTATTTGGTATGATGGAGGAACTTACTAAGCTTCGTGCTTACGATTTTCAGTGTTGGTTTTAGGTACTTATTTTGCAAAAGGAAAGGAATCGGCATGATCTCAGCACATCACACTATGTTTTCCACACATGAGATCTTTGGGATTACACTATGATATTGTTTTATGATAACATGTTTTGATTATTGACACTTTGGTTTTGACATGGTATGTTATTATGGATGTTTTCTTATACTGTTGGTTTTATAATAACTGAATTAAAAATGAAATTTTTGGTCTTGAATTTTGGGATGTTACATGCGTATTGGCTTCAGGGACCAAAATGACATTATTGAATACTCATGGGTCATAAGGTACATATCAGTGCAAAATTTTTACAATTGACATATGAGTTGAAGTAGAATCGAGGGCGAAATAGACCCGACGATGAAATAGACCCAGTACACCTTTGAGCTGACATATATCAGGTACTTCCGGTTTGAAAGGGAAGGGCTTGGGATTATCACATTACACACACCGTGATTTTTCGCTTTATTGGCTCTGATGTACTATTGGGATGTTTATTTATACTCTTGGAATACTTTATGGGTTTTTCAAACATGTTTGGTTGCTAGGTTATTTGATATAATAACAAAAAAAATTTGTTCTAAATTTTGGGACAATACAAGTTGGTATCAGAGTCTTGGATATGCTCAGGATTTGTGATGTGTACAAATATACCTACCAAATTAGATTTAAGTCCTAACATAACTTATCTATGAATGCATTTAATAGGAAGTGTACCTAATCAATTTATATGATATAAAATTAAGTTGTGTATCGAACACGGGGAACAAATTCAATTTCTTAAAAGAATTAATAAAAATTAATCTAAAAGCATGTAATGAAAGTGGGGTTTTTTTATCTGATTTTGCAAGTTCAAATGTATCGAACACAGGGAACAAATTCAATTTCTTACAAGAATTAATAAAAATTAATCTAAAAGCATGTAATGAAAGTGGGGTTTTTTTATCTGATTTTGCAAGTTCAAATTAACTTAAAACTAAACACTCAATTAAAAACGATTGTAAACAAGATTAAGAAAATACTTTCATTTAGCTTGTAATCCCCCGTTTTCTATGTGTAGTTTCTAAGTAAGGATTTATTCAGTTGGATACCAATATAAATGTAATTAACAGTCTTGATCTGATTTACTAAAATTTTCACCAATTCATGAACTACTATGTAATGATCATATATAAGCAAACACCGAATTGGTTATTAATGATGAGTGGGCTATGTATGATATATCTAAGATAATTATCTATCATCAAGACAATTAATTAAGCATAATTATGACCAAATTATGTTCTCCAACACAACTAAAGTTGTTACGTTTATCATTTAATCTAATATGTGATTAAATCCTAGCTCTAGCAATTTAATGATCATAAACTACTGGTTAAACAAGTTAATGTAATTCAAATGGTCAATAAACCACACTTAACTTGAATCAACACAACAATGCAAACTTTAACATGCTAAGTAATGATAATCAAACACATGCATTAACCAACTTCATAAAATCCAAATATAAGAAACTTGCACATAGTATTAGAATTCAACTACACCAATCGAAAGCCTAATATATAGCTACTCATTGAAGAAAGTAAACACACAAAATCTTAAGAATTTGACATAGTTAATCTTATACAAACCGAATGTGACGTGTGATCTTCAAATCTTCAATCTTCAAATGTTCTCTCTTCCAAAGGGTTGTTTTTCTCTCTCCTTTGTCTTTGAATTTTGACCATCTCTCCAAAAAATTAGATCCAACCTCCTCAAGTCGAATGTGGCAAAAGGTATTTATAGTTTCCTTTAAATCGTCCCTTACATCGTGAGGAATAAGATATCATATCGTCAACAATGTTTAATTCGTGTCTGACAAGGAATCTTGGCTTCCGCATAATTATCTTTTGGAACCTTTTCTTCTCACATCGTGAGGTTATGAGGCTCAGGCCGTGAGTTCCATATAAATCAAATCATCGAGAATTTTCTAATAAACACGTCGTGTCACTTCATCGCCACTTTGTGAGGAGTGTAATTGCTTGATTCTTCTTCCTTTTAAGATCCATTTAGCTCCAAATTCAGCTTCGGTCCTTTCAGGTTCCAATGTTCGTCACTTATGGCTATTTTTCCTCAAGAATGTCCTATTTGGCTGCAAAATGTAATTCAACTAAATAAGTATCAAATATCTTTTCAATTAACCAAAATATAACTTAAAATGTATTAAAATAATGCCTAAATGTATGTATAGATATGGAAATATCAATTTGCATGATGAAATGCTAGGAAAGATGCCTTTATATGCCTATTGTATAAGCTTGTGGACTTACATGCTAGTACTGGATCAATCAGTAGTAGGATGGTATGCCTAGGTTATGCTTTGATTTAGATTACTTAATGCTCAAATGTTGCTTGCTTTATGATTTTAGGAGTTCCCATTAACATCGGCTAACTAGTAAGCGAATACGCTAAATTACATATTTCTGAGATTAGATAATTTTAGAAGGTTAGGTTTAACCCTATTGCCCAACTCCTGTCTGATTCCAACCATTGTAGTGTGAGACCTTCCATTCAAAGAATTATCTGGTGTCGGTGATATGTAATTGTGTTCGTGAGCTATTTAAGGGTGTTAGAGCGAGTTCCTTCTACAACTGATGGTAAAGAGTGATGGTAGCCTTAGGAAAAACTAGGAAGTGATGCGGTGCCGAGAGATTTGCTTTGATAGAGGATGTATGGATTGAAAAGGAAGTAAATTGGGGGATTTAGATTGATCCTTGAGGAAAGTACGGATGGATGTGGAAGGTAGTATGGGCCCGTGCTACTGGAAGCAGAGGATCCGTACTCTAGTCAAGGAATGTCACGATGCTACCAGGAAGCTTGTAAAATGTGGGATTCTTCGAGTATATATGTTCTGATGGTTTGAATGGTTTATTTTCAGTACAGTGGTCACTCGAGGAGGTTGTGGTAGTGGTTCTGGTACCGGTGATGGTTCGAGTTCGGGCTCTGGGGCCAGGTTGATGATCAGATGCGGGAGTTCATTTCATTAGAGATTACCCACAATATTCTTGAGCAGACTCCCGTGATATTCGGTACGATCAAGGAAGGTATTATGGAGATTCTGGATGGGTGCTTGTGTTGGGTTATGAGCAAAACAACATTCCTATGGTGTTCATGCAAACCCTAATGCTTGGATCTAGTTTCTATATATGTACATGCAACAATATCCAAGACTTGCAAACCCTAATATAGCATACAACAAAACTTAAAAACAACATAAATGAACTAGCAAGAATGTTACCTTGATCGTTGCTTGAAGATCTTGAGCTTTTGTGAACCTTAGCATCTCAAATGTTGTGCCTCTAATAGATCACCAACACCAAAACAAGTTGGAGAACAATAGACAGAGAGAGGAAGGTAATTTTCGGATTCAAGGAATCCTTTAGGGTTAGTAGCCGAAAATATGAAGCCAAGTGTTCTTTATATATAGGTGAGCTGCTAGGGTTTCAGTTAAAACCCTAATTGGATTGCTTAGACCTTAAGCGGTCTAAAGATCCTTCCAGAAACAAGGCCTTGGACGAATTTAGTGTGGGCTTCCCTCTTGATTTCGTCCATCCCCTTCTAAGGGACCCACAAACCAAAATTCAATTATCTTATAATTGCAATTCCAGTCCCCCAGGTTCAATTAATATCTTTTTGACCACAAAATTAATTCTTAATTAAATCTTGACCAATATTAATTAACTAATATGATTTCTCCTTTTATATATTATTCATATAATATATTAATAAATCATATAGCCTCTTTCTCTATTATTCATCCAGTCAAGTTGCTCTGGTGAAGGCAACCCAAAAGGACCATGCTACAACCGGGTCAAGTACATACCAAATATAGTTTTGGACTTAGACACTAATCCAACAACTTGGGTACGTTTCATTATGAGATAGTGGTGATGGCGGATCCTGCTCTTTGACTTTCCGAGAGCTTCGGGTATGTGGGGCTCTAGTGTTCTTTGGCAAGAAGGACTCGAATGCGAGCCAACGTTGGTTAGTAGATGTCATGAATGTCATAGGTACTAGTTATTGCCTTGAGGGGGAAAAGGTCAGACTTGCATCTTTTCTTCTGAAAGACGGAGCTCAAGAATAGTGGGGGGGGGGGAGGTTGGTCATGCCTTGGGAGGTGAGGTAGTGGAGTCGATGACTTGCGAGGATTTAGTGATGAGGGTTTGGGCTGAGTTTGCACCTGTGATTGAGGTCCAACAGTTGGCGAGGGAGTTTCAGGACCTTCGCCAAACTACTAAGATGGTGACAGAGATCACCACTATGTTACGTGAGAGGGCATTGCTAGTTTAGCAGTATGTGGTGCATGAGGAACGATATCAAACAATTTGTAAGCAAATCCAGGTGCAAGACACTTGATATGGTGACACAAGCCATAGAGAGAGAGAGAGAGAGAGAGAGAGAGAGAGATGGAGAAGAAGAGGAAGCAGGATCAGGGTTAGAGTACTGAGCGTTTGGGAAAAAGGCCCAAGGTGTTTTATTCGAGATCGAGGGGTCGACAAGGTCGGGGTTGCTGTGGAAAGAAGCACGATGGAGCTTACAGGGTGGGTGGTTCAGGCAGCTATAAGTGCGGAAAGAGTGGACACTTTAGCCTGGATTACATAGCTACCACCTAGGGATCGAGTCTGATTTGCTTTCATTGCAAAAAGAGGGGCCATAAAAGGCCGATTGTACGAGTTTAGCAGCGACATGACCAGTTGTAGCACCTACTCCGGCAACCTTGTAGATTATAGATGGCTGTTAGGTCAAGCTGGAGGTGCCTGTTGTGAGGAACAAGGCATTTAAACAACCAATAAGGGTCGTGCAACACTTGATGTGGTGATAGGTATGTATCTTCTTATTTCTTTATTTGTATCGATTTTCCTACTTATACCTTGTTGGATTAGGTTTCTAAGCCCATAACTATAACTGTGATTTATTAATATATTATAAGTATAATATATTAATTGAGAAATCATATTATTTAATTAGTACCGATCAAGAATTAATTTAGTGATCAAAAGAGACTAATTAAATATACGGGGACCGATTAAGTAAATCAATGATTCTTATAGTGTGGGCCAATGATCCATGATTAATTAGGATGGACTAAACCAATATAATAGTCCATGGAGATTTAACCCATGCATCCTAAGTAATATGAAAGGTCATGGTGCATTAGGGCTTACATGGATGAAACCCTCGCCTTTGTAACACTATAAAAGCACACCTCTAGAGCCAAAATCGGTTGCCCCGTTCATTCTAATAGAGTGATAATCGATTTTGAGCTAACTAGCCTATTCTCTCAAGTCTCCTCTTGCATTTGGTTTTTGTGACACATTAGAGATATCACACTTGAGATGTTAAAGCTTTCTAAGGCCAAGAACTTCAAACTATATGCGAGGTATTCATCTAACTATGCGTTTTATGCTGTATATCCTCTATTGTATGCTAGTTAGGATGTATGCTTTGGAAAATTGAAATTGCATGTATAATTAGAGAAAACATAGATTCAAAGCATCTAGGGTTGCATGTGCACCATATGAGTGTTATAGTGCTTAAAACCCAATAGTGGTATCAGAGCCTAGGATTGTTTTCTATTATATTTGATGCTTGGTAATTTTTCAAAGCTGAAAAAATTGATTTTCTGGCCTCTGACTGATGAACTTACCGAGTCCACTGACTGACTCGACGAGTCCACTCAGTAAAAGGGCAACTCGACGAGTCCAGTTCATGTACTCGTCGAGTAGGGGCTTCAGGTTGAAGAATTTCGAGTTTTGGGCCAGAATTGAACTAGGATCATTACCACAATTTGTTTTGTAATCATAAAAAATGTATATTCTGATTTGGGAATGATGATCCTCATCAAATTAAAGGATAATTGTCAAATTTTTAGATAATAAAGTAATTATTTGTATTATTTAATATGAATTGCCTTGCGATATGAGTTACATTAGATCAATGAAATATTATATGATAATGTTAACTAGTTAAAATTGATCTAAAATTGTTCTTGAAGTGAGTTTTGTAACTTGTCCTGAAGTTATATGAAGAGTTTCATTCATGAACATTAAAACTCATAAGTTTTCATAAGTTATGGAAATCAAAAGTTTTGAAGAGTTAGAAAACTTGCCCTCAAGTTTTGGAATTTGTAAAGTCTTACTAATGAAACATTTAATTCCAAACCTTAGAATTTTAAAAGTTTAAAATTCAACCCTTATACTATTATAATATTATAAGTTTAATAATAGGGTTGGGCATAATAACCGAAAAACCGAACCATAACCAAATTAACTGATATAACTGAACCATAATAACCGAACCGTTTTAAAAACCATTGGTTCGGTTTCTAATTTTTGTTAACCAATAACAAACGGTTCGATTATGGTTTTATAGGTTAACCGAACCATTATTAACCGAACCGCTAACTTTATATTTTAATACATAAAAATTATGGATTATATATAAATAATATAGTCAAACTTATTTAAGACCCATTAAAATTTCAAAATATAATTCATTAATCCTCACTTATCAGGAGACGAACGTGTAATCAAACAATCAAAGGTTGATCACATAGATTATGCAGACACATACGATTTTCCAATCATGCACTGTGTTAGATTATTGATTAATGTTATAATTCTTAGTCGGCTAATTCTATAATTTGTAAACATTATTCACAATTAGTTTAATCTTCACACTCATAATCCTAATTGAAGGCTTTTCACACCGTTAATACTAATCAAAGATTGTTTTGACTTTATAGTCCTATTCTAAGGATTTTTTTAATTTATAATCAAAACTTTTAGGTAAGTTAAGTTTTTGGTTCTTCTTCACTTTGTAATATATTAAGAATGTATTTTTTTTTAATTTTCTCTTTTTTTATTTACTGTTTTTAACTTAATCACATTGAATGTATATGATTGATTGTTTTTTTAATCCAGATAACGTAATATAAATGTTTAGCTATTTTATTTTATAGTTTTTTTATTTAATCTCATTGAACTTGTATGAATGTTTGGCTTTATTTTAATGTTAATATCGATTATCAATATATGAAGTTATTAATGTTGATTTTTTTTTAAAATGTTTTATACTTTTATTAAATGTTTTTGATTTTGAATGTGACTATGTGTTATCTCACACTGAGTATCAAAGATACACATTTTATTATATTATTATAAGTTAGGTTACAAACATTGGTGCCGAGGACTTTTTGTATTCTCTTTTCATTTTTTATGCCACTATACTTTCGTCATTTATAATATTTTGAACATTATGGTTAAGCAATATTAACCATTAACCAAAGCCGTTAACCGACAAAAACCATTAACCATAACCAATATTAACCATATCTAATGGTTACCAAAATGCATTAACCAATCATAACGGTTATGGTTCGGTTTTGACCAATAACCAAACCAAACTGCTCCATACACCTATTTAATAATATATATATATATATATATATATATATATATATATATATATATATATATATATATATATATATATAAAAGACAAGTTAGTCTTACCGTTAGTAGGCCTCATTCACGAAGCCGGTCTATAAGGGGGTATAAGGTTATTGCCTATAAAATGGTGGTTTAATGGGTGTCCACTCTCACCCACCGCTTCCTTGACTGGTGGATGGTCGTTAGCCGAACGGGTAGGATAATACATTAATTCTCATTAAAAGTATAATGATAATTATAAAGTAACTAAAATTTTATTAAATTTCCAATCTTAGTTACTTTAGGAAAAATGTGAAAATGGTGCTATTCCATGAAATTGCACTTTGCACCTTGTGAAGTCGTTAGTGGAGCGTGTGTGGTTAACGGGCACACTAATCTGAGACTAACAAGGGTAGCAAAGGGTAGCTTGATGGTAATCATAGATCAATGAAGCGTGTGTGGTTAACCGACACATTGATTAGGTGATTTGCAACATTAAGAGTACCAAACATATTTGCATGGTTCTTCACACCTTGATTGTGATCCTCGGCATCCCAGTCATAAACCTGAAGGGAACAATAGAGATTTAAACATGTCATTGAAAAGTTCAATGAATCTCAAAAGAATCTAGGAATTTCAATCCAATTAAAACTTAATAATCAATTTCGTTCTTCATGGTGGAAATTGGTAAATCGTCATTTACCTACATTCAAATATTTTGCAATTGGATTACGACATCCTTCTTCCGAATTGTAAAATATTGTGTTAGGTCCTAGCATTAATGTTTCATTTGGATGTAATATTAAGGATTCTCATCTAATCTAAACTTTGTTCTTTTTCTTTTTAGATGTCTATCCCAAACAATGCTTCATGCTCCAACCCTTCTAGCTTATTCTTCCTCATGAACTTGGTTGGAAGAACCATCTTCGATGGGTTAAACTTTAACGACTAGATAAGAAACATTTGTATGGCCCTTTTCTATGAGGAAAAAGAATATGTTCTTGATAAAGATCTGAAGGAGATTGATGAAAAAACTGCTACTCCTGAACAAATCGAGGAATACAGGGTTCATGAGAGGGATGCGACAAAGGTGTCGTGCATTATGATTGCTACCATGACTATTGAGCTACAAAAGTCCTATGAGGACTTCTGGCCCTTCGAAATGCACCATGATTTGAAGGAAATGTACCATCAAAGTGCTCGGTAGGAAAGGTATGAGATCATTGCTTCCATGATCACAACCAAAATGAAAGATGGAGAGTCCATCACGGCCCACTTGCAAAAGATGCAGAGATATGTAGACCGTTTGCTGAAATTGAATGTCAATTTTGTTTAAGAGTTAGCCATTGACATCATCCTACACTCTTTACCTTCTTGTTATGATCAGTTCCGTATGACCTATCATATGAAAAAGGAGAAGCTTCAAGGCCGTCTAAGAACTGTAGAAAGCAACTTGAAAGGCAAGTCAATTGTACCTACTCCTACTGCTGCTGCCCTTGTTCTGGAAATTGGACATGCGAAAGGGGAGAAGAGGAAGGCTCATTCTAAGAGTCGCAAGGGAAAGTCTCTTTATGGATCCTCTTCAAGTGGGACCAAATTTGGTTATGTTAATCCCTCGACCTATCTAAAGGATGTAGAATGCTTCCATTGTCATGAAAAACGGCACTGGAAACGAAGCTGCCCCAAATACTTGCTGGACATTAAGGATGGGAATATAAAGCCCACCTTTGCAAGTATTTACACTATTCTTTCTAATAACTCATCACATGCTAATTCTTGGGTCCTTGATACAGGGTGTGGATTTCATATTTGTTCTGATTTGCAGGGACTAAAAGAAAGTAGGGATGTGGAGCACATGAAGGTAAACTTAAATCATGGGAAATAGGGGTGAGAATATTAACCAAAAAACCGAACCAAAACAAAATTAACCAATATAACCGAACCATAATAACCAAACCATTTTAAAAACCGTTGGTTTGGTTTCTGATTTTTTTTAACCAATAACTAACGGTTCGGTTATGGTTTTATAGTTCAATCGAACCATTATTAACCAAACCGCTAACTTTATATTTTAATATATAAAAATGATAGATTATATATAAAATAATATAGTCAAACTTATTTAAGACCCATTAAACTTTCAAAATATAATTCACTAATCCTCACTTATTATGAGACGAACCAACAATCAAGCGATCAAAGGCTGATCATGCAGACACACACAATCTTCCGATCATGCATTGAGTTAGATTATTGATTAATGTTGTAATTCCTAATTGGCTAATTCTACAATTTGTAAACATTATTCACAATTAGTTTAATCTTGACACTCATAATCGTAATCAGAGACTTTATAGACCTATTCAAAGGATTTTTGACTTTACAATCAAAAATTCTAGGTAAGTTAAGTTTTTGGTTTTTTTTTGACTTTGTGATATATTAAGAATGTATTTTTTTGGCTTTTTTTATTTACTATTTTTTACTTAATCACATTGAATATATATGAGTGATTGACTTTTTGTTAATCCAGATAACACATAATATGAATGTTTGTCTATTTAATTTTATAGTTTTTGATTTAATCACATTGAACATGTATGAATATTTGACTTTAATTTAATGTTAATATCGATTATTAATATATGAAATTATTAATGTCAATTTATTTTTTAATGTTTTATATTTTTTTATTTTGTATGTGACCATGTGTTATCTCACTCTGAGTATCAAATGCACACATTTTTTTTATTACTATAAGCTAGGTTATTAACATTGAAGGCTTTTCACACCGTTAATACTAATCAAAGATTGTTTTGACTTTATAGTCCTATTCTAAGGATTTTTTTTAATTTATAATCAAAACTTTTAGGTAAGTTAAGTTTTTGGTTCTTCTTCACTTTGTAATATATTAAGAATGTATTTTTTTTAATTTTCTCTTTTTTTATTTACTGTTTTTAACTTAATCACATTGAATGTATATGATTGATTGTTTTTTTAATCCAGATAACGTAATATAAATGTTTAGCTATTTTATTTTATAGTTTTTTTTATTTAATCTCATTGAACTTGTATGAATGTTTGGCTTTATTTTAATGTTAATATCGATTATCAATTTATGAAGTTATTAATGTTGATTTTTTTAAAATGTTTTATACTTTTATTAAATGTTTTTGATTTTGAATGTGACTATGTGTTATCACACTGAGTATCAAAGATACACATTTTATTATATTATTATAAGTTAGGTTACAAACATTGGTGCCGAGGACTTTTTGTATTCTCTTTTCATTTTTTATGCCACTATACTTTCGTCATTTATAATATTTTGAACATTATGGTTAAGCAATATTAACCATTAACCAAAGCCGTTAACCGACAAAAACCATTAACCATAACCAATATTAACCATATCTATTGGTTACCAAAATCCATAAACCAATCATAACGGTTATGGTTCGGTTTTGACCAATAACCGAACCAAACTGCTCCATACACCTATTTAATAATATATATATATATATATATATATATATATATATATATATATATATATATATATATATATATATATATATAAAGACAAGTTAGTCTTACCGTTAGTAGGCCTCATTCACGAAGCCGGTCTATAAGGGGGTATAAGGTTATTGCCTATAAAATGGTGGTTTAATGGGTGTCCACTCTCACCCACCGCTTCCTTGACTGGTGGATGGTCGTTAGCCGAACGGGTAGGATAATACATTAATTCTCATTAAAAGTATAATGATAATTATAAAGTAACTAAAATTTTATTAAATTTCCAATCTTAGTTACTTTAGGAAAAATGTGAAAATGGTGTTATTCCATGAAATTGCACTTTGCACCTTGTGAAGTCGTTAGTGGAGTGTGTGTGGTTAACGGGCACACTAGTCTGAGACTAACAAGGGTAGCAAAGGGTAGCTTGATGGTAATCATAGATCAATGAAGCGTGTGTGGTTAACCGACACATTGATTAGGTGATTTGCAACATTAAGAGTACTAAACATATTTGCATGGTTATTCACACCTTGATTGTGATCCTCGGCATCCCAGTCATAAACCTGAAGGGAACAATAGAGATTTAAACATGTCATTGAAAAGTTCAATGAATCTCAAAAGAATCTAGGAATTTCAATCCAATTAAAACTTAATAATCAATTTCGTTCTTCATGGTGGAAATTGGTAAATCGTCATTTACCTACATTCAAATATTTTGCAATTGGATTACAACATCCTGCTTCCGAATTGTAAAATATTGTGTTAGGTCCTAGCCTTAATGTTTCATTTGGATGTAATATTAAGGATTCTCATCTAATCTAAACTTTGTTCTTTTTCTTTTTAGATGTCTATCCCTAACAATGCTTCATGCTCCAACCCTTCTAGCTTATTCTTCCTCATGAACTTGGTTGGAAGAACCATCTTCGATGGGTTAAACTTTAACGACTAGATAAGAAACATTTGTATGGCCCTTTGCTATGAGGAAAAAGAATATGTTCTTGATAAAGATCTGAAGGAGATTGATGAAAAAACTGCTACTCCTAAACAAATCGAGGAATACAGGGTTCATGAGAGGGATGCGACAAAGGTGTCGTGCATTATGATTGCTACCATGACTATTGAGCTACAAAAGTCCTATGAGGACTTCTGGCCCTTTGAAATGCACCATGATTTGAAGGAAATGTATCATCAAAGTGCTTGGTAGGAAAGGTATGAGATCATTGCTTCCATGATCACAACCAAAATGAAAGATGGAGAGTCCATCACGGCCCACTTGCAAAAGATGCAGAGATATGTAGACCGCTTGCTGAAATTGAATGTCAATTTTGTTTAAGAGTTAGCCATTGACATCATCCTACACTCTTTACCTTCTTGTTATGATCAGTTCCGTATGACCTATCATATGAAAAAGGAGAAGCTTCAAGGCCTTCTAAGAACTGTAGAAAGCAACTTGAAAGGCAAGTCAATTGTACCTACTCCTACTGCTGCTGCCCTTGTTTTGGAAATTGGACATGCGAAAGGGGAGAAGAGGAAGGCTCATTCTAAGAGTCGCAAGGGAAAGTCTCTTTATGGATCCTCTTCAAGTGGGACCAAATTTGGTTATGTTAATCCCTCGACCTATCTAAAGGATGTAGAATGCTTCCATTGTCATGAAAAAGGGCATTGGAAACGAAGCTGCCCCAAATACTGATGGGTTTTGGTCATAAGACATCCTATGTGCTCATACAAACCCTAAAGCTTGGATCTAGGTTTCTCTATTGTACATACTTTGAATCCAAGACTATATGCCCTAATTCTAGCATATGGAAATCAGAATTCACATGTAATTAGGTTTAAGAACATACCTTGATTGTTATATAGCAATAACAATCCAATTCCTCCTTAAATTGACCTTGGAAAGCTGAGAGTCACAAGTGTCACTCCTCTAATGGCTTACAAACACCATAAGCAAGTGGAGAAGGTATAAAGAGAGAGGAGGGAGGTAGGAATTCGTCCTTAGGACCTCTTAGGAAGGGTTAGACGAATTCCTAAGCCCTAGGGGGTTTATATAGGTGTAAAGATTAAGGTTTTAGTCCTTATCCTTATCTAGTTGCTTGTCCACCAAGCAACCATAAGATAAGTCCTAGAAACCCTTATCCTAGTAGAATTCTAAGGGATTTACACCTCAAATTCGTTCACCATATATATAAGATAATCCTTACCTTATTTTGTAACTATCACATAATTACAATTCAGCCCCGCTAGTTTAATTAATTACACTTGATCACAAAATTAATTCTTAATTAATTATTGACCAATATTAATTAAACAAATATGATTTCTCCTTTAATATATTATTCTTATAACATATTAATAAATCATAATAATCTCTCTCTCTTTATTTATTTCTCCAATCAAGTTGCTTTGGTGAAGGCAACCCAAAAGGACCATGCACCATCGGGTCAAGTACATACCAAAATAGTTATGGACTTAGACACTAATCCAACAGTCTCCCACCTGGATAAGTCTAATAACTATTCTGCGTATGACTTCGGATCCCGATCTGCAATCGTAGCTTTCCAAAGCCGCTGTCAACTCTGATCATATCAAATACGCGTGTCCTTAGATAAGGGATCATATATTCCTCCATTCTAGATATCATATGAGATATGATTTCAAATCATTCTCTTTGTACTATATCTCGATTCCCGATTTATGACGACTGACTAATTGAACAAATCAAATTAGCCCTAGCCCGGCCGAACATTTACGTTTGTCATCACTAAACCATCGAGGGGCCCAAAGATATCGCTTTTATCCTACTTTGAATAAAAGGAACGGATAAACTTTGATACAATGCTCGCTTGCACTCACGCACCGAATCACACACAACAATATGTTTTATAACACCAAGTTACTAGTGCGTTTACATATTATCAATGTGCAACCGATTCGCAAGATACAACTCACACATCTCGGTTTCAAGAATATAAGATGTTATCGTCTCATCAATCACTCGTGATACAATTCATGGAGTGATCCAAGTGAGCGTGGGTTTAATCCAATGCTCAAATCATATTCGTAAGCACTCATGAACGTTGCAGCAAACATTTGCTTATGTCTAATACTTTTCTAGACAATCCACACACCAATTCACGACAGTCTTCATTCATATCTACTTCCAACATATGAACGACTGTGGCCCGTTTGAATAATTCGATTATTCTTAATAAACTCAATTATTCTGGAAGTCAAAACATGCAAATGTGAAACACAAGAATAATACTAATCCCATATGGCCTCAACCCTTTGAGCATAAATAAAACACCTTTTATTTATCACCATATTGATTACTCATTATTTGTAGTTCCGGGTAATCAACTTCTTACTTGAATTACAACACTTGTCCCATGCTCCTAGCATGCACACAATGTTTACCTATGGTTCTTACTTTGTGAAATAGATCATATTGAACACATTTCCAATCATTCTCATTTCTCAACTCCAAATCCTTTTTCCATAAGTTAAAGAATATCAAATTCTTGCTACTTATAGAATATGCTAGATTCTAACATTCTATGCAACTTATCCTTTCGTAATGTCACTGCACCAAAGTCACAAAGACTATTGCCAATGATATTACAAAGTCCTCTATCGGAGATTGTTACAAGACAATTCCATAGACGTGATGTCTCTCACTCAAAGTACATTCCTTTGAACATCCTTTTGCATAAAAGTTTCTAATCTAGACATAGATTTTTCAATATTCAATTCCCAATATGGACACGTTTCCATATTTTCCATATGACAACTCATTCTTAATAGAATCTTTTCTATTCATGATAATGTCGATATTGTCCATCCAATATGGAAACATTTTCATATTTTCCAATACTATACTTCCAACTACTCACAAGGGACCAATCCTCGTCGAACTTGGATTGTCTTTTGATAGTTATTTAATTATTTTAGTCAAAACCAATTCTAGTCCCTTTTCCCTCTAAATGCGCTCGACATTTGGAAAATTTTAGAATGGTCAAACATTAAAACATTTGCAATCGATCCTATACTCGAAGCGTATGGGACACGACGCATAATGCTTTATTTGCTATGTTCTCAAAATTCGAATTGTGAAGAGGGATGCCATAATCATAATCGAAATTTTAAGAACACACTTTGTACCTTTGACTAAATTTTATTAACATTTCTCAACCTAAACCTTTAGATTTGAAATGAAGCATAATATTCTCTCCCTTAATTATAGCAAAACAACTCTTCAACTATTGCGACTTTGCAAAGTATGACTCATGTTTTGTATAATTAATATTGCTAACCTTGCAATACTTTCCTTAATAATCATACAATCATAACATTTATGCTCCCACTATCATGATGATTATTATAAAACATAACACTTATGCTCCCACTAGCTTCGACATGTATTCATAAACATCTTAACTTTCAGAAAACAATACTTATTGAATTTCTTAAGTTCATATTTTTAATACTTAGTGCTTTGATAATCTTTTATCAAGGTTTCTTGAACTTATACACATTTGCCTTCGATAGTTCATATGTGTGTCTAAACAATTAAGACTAATTGCCAAACCTCACAATTCAAATTATGGAAAGGGATACTGTAACCATAATCGAATTCGAGAATGCAATTTTACAATCACTATCTTCTTAAATCTTTCTTAGTGAAAGCATTTCCTCACAATCATTTTCATGAAGGAGGAAATCTTATGACACTTAGATTTGAGCGGTGTATGTGTTCCTATCCATGTGAATTTGTCAAAACTAAAGTTTACAACAAATTCAAACTCTTATGGATCGAACTTTCTTGATCTCGATTTCTTGCCTTTATGGTAGCACAGCTGCCCACCATGTCTTCCAAGTAGTTAAGCAACTCACCCTTTCCTATCAATGTACCTTTCATTGATTAAGGTGCTTTGCCTTTTATGCGTTCAAAATGAGAACTCATAGAACTCACATGCATAATTAACTCGATTGGATTGGCACAGAATCAAAATAATGTCAACATGATAGGTTGTAAACCTCAACTCGTGTGCTAGTGATGATCGATAAGGTTTATTTGATTTGTTCTTGAAACCTTTCAAGACCATTAAGACTCCCACTGACTCCTTGACATATAAGATTCTCTTTTCAATAAACATTTCTTGACAAACAAATATTCAAGAGTTAGTGTAGTTTTTATCAAAACACTTCATAAATTGGTCCTAGTTGGTCTTTGTCTTATCCAAGACATCACAACTTTCCACATTTAATGAAAGTTACAAACCTTCTTAATACCTTTCACTCAATGTCACATTCTTAACTTTAAGATTTGTTATTGGAATGAAGTATGATTAACTTATTGATTTAACCATTTCTTCAATTCTTGATTCCTCTTCTTAGACATACAATTGTACTAAGACTCACTTAGAGGATCAATGGAGATATGGTTCTTAATCATTAAGACCTATCATAAAGCATAAAAGGTACTTTCCCTTCATCTTAGAATGGAGTAACTTTTATCTTTATGCCTACTTGATTCTTCTTATTCGTTCTGCTATTGATTTAAACCCTTTAATCAATTCAGAATTACACCTAATCATGTAAGTATAATCATATTTACTAAACCTTTAGTAAATCATGACGAATATCATTTTTACTCTTATGGTGGACTTGATCAACACGCAACATTGTGTGCTCCATCTCTTAGTCCTTCACTTGACACTTTGTCAATGAATTTGTCTAATTTCCAAATATGAAATTTCTCATTCATCGTGCAACCAAGTTGCATGATTCCAAATTTCTGTCCAATTGAAACTTTGGGCGATGAAAAACTCTCCCTATTTGGTAAATTCGCGATTTTTCCATAAACACCATAAATAAGAATCATATCCATTTGTTGTAGAAATATTCAAACACCAATTTTCATAACGATTTCATTGCAAGGAAATAAACAAATAAATAAATAAGTCAAACGAAAATTTATTTTATTTATAAAAGCAGCGGAAAACATTTGTCCTTACAATGCAAAATCCATTGAAAACTATGTATTTCAAAAGAAAATTTCTAACAACTCTATCATAACTATCTAAGATCAAAATCTAATCTCCAAGTCCATGCGATCAAGATCCATTCCTTGTGATTAGATTCATCTTGCTCTTTCACCAAGCTTCCTTTCTTTTCACCGATCCTGTAAAACATTCAAATGCAATCTTATTACATTATGTATTAAGAATTAATGAATAGGAACTTAATGGAGTTAGATAGTGGATTTTACCTGAAGCGCAGCCATACTCTTTGACTCTCCCATCTTCTGGACTCTTCAGGCTCTTTGGGCAGACTTGTATCCAACGCCCTCTCTTTTGGCAGCAAACGCAGGTCGGTTCTCCTAGAACGTCCTCGGAAGCATGGTCGGTTGACTTTCCCAACAAATACGCTCCATTACTTCGCCAAATCATTTCTGATTCAGCAGTAATGAGCATGTAAGTTAGGTCAATGAGGTTGTCGTCATGCTTCATCATATAATACTTTCTTTTGAACTCATTATATGATTCAGGAAGTGACTGCAAAACCCAATTCACAGCCAACTCATCTGGGAATGACACACCCAACATTATCAACCTATCAATGTGTGATTTCATTCCTAGAACGTGGGCACACACGGGTTTACCATCTTCATGTTTCATTTCCAATAGGGCTTTAGTGATATTGAACCTTTCAATTCTTCGATCTTGTGGGTTGGGGAGAACAATTGGAGGAGGAGGAGGAAGTGAAGTATGATCTCTTGTTCCTCGATCGAATCGTGGAATACCATCTTCATGTGGAAAGCTTGTTCCATGGGATTTGGGAAAACCATAGTTGTCGAACTTTGACATCTTCAAAATGGGAGAAAACGAATTCAAGTTAGTTGATAGATTGAGTCCTTAGTAAATCACCCAAATGAGATACTAAGGCTAGGACCCAACACAATATTCTACAACTCGGGAGAGGGATGCCGTAACCCAAATTGCAGAACATTTGAAGGTAAGTGAATGACGATTCACTAATTTCCACCACGAAAAACGAAAAGACATTTAAGTTTTAAATCTATGAAAACTCCTAGATCCTTTGAGATACATTGAACTTTCAATGACATGTTTAAATCTCGATATGCCCCTCTTGTTTGTGACTGGGATGCCGAGGATCACAAAGCGGGTGTGAATAACCATGCAAACTACATGGTGCCCTCACATGTTACAGTCACCTATTCGATGTGCCGGTAAACCACACACGCTCCACCGAACTATGACAAAC
This sequence comes from Lactuca sativa, assembly GCF_002870075.4. Taxonomy (NCBI): domain Eukaryota; kingdom Viridiplantae; phylum Streptophyta; class Magnoliopsida; order Asterales; family Asteraceae; genus Lactuca; species Lactuca sativa. The sequence goes on along the minus strand of NC_056629.2, from coordinate 54,051,979 downwards.
ATTGAGTCACCCTTTGCTACCTTTGCTTAGACCCATTTAGTGTGCCGGTAAACCACACACGCTCCACTAACGTCTTCGCAAGGGCACAAAGTGTAATTTCATGGAATTGCATCAATTCACTTTTGCCTAAGTAACTAAGATTGGGAATTTTGAAAAACATTTAGTTACTTTTATAATTCATTATACTTATAATGGAAGGTTTCGTCCTATCCTACCCGTTCGGCTAACGACCCTCCACTAGTCAAGAGTGCGGTGGGTAAGAGTGGATACCCATTCAATCGCTATTTTATAGGCAATTTCCTTAAACACCCCTTATAGACCAGCTTCGTGAATGAGGCCTACTAACGGTAAGACTGACTTTTACTCATACATATATATAATGTTAGACTTTTAATGTTATATATAGTATAGGGTGTATTTTACACTTTTAAAATATTTGGTGTTTCAATTTAACAATTATACTTTTAATTCACTTAAATTGTAAACCTAAATTTTTTATGGATTTATTAAACCTCTTTTAATTATACACCTTAATTAATCAATAAAACCATAAGGGTGTGATTTGAACTTTTTCAAAACTATACTAGAGTTTTAGAATTTAACATTCCTAATTAAACTTTTAATCAACTTTTAAATTCCAAAACTTGAGGGCAAGTTTTGAAACATTTCAACACATTAGGGTTTAGAATTTAAATATACATCAAAATTAAACTATTTAATCAAAATTTAAATTCCAAAACTTGAGGGCAAGTTTTGAAACCTTTTTCAAAACATTAGGGTTTCAACTATTTAAATTTCAAAACAACAAAACTTTTGGGGTTCAAATTTAATCTATAAAACCTAAAGGGACAAATATGAAACTTTTCACAACAACAAGGATCAAATAACAAATAATTCAAATTAACATTTAATCACATAATTATCCATATTTGATGATTTCTTGCAAAATAATTTATCAATTTAGTCAAAATAATTAATCAATTATCTTATAAGGAAACAATTATCTTATTAATTGATAAATATCTTCAATTAGATCAAAAATACAGTCAAATATATCATATAATCGGATTAATATTGATCTAACATGATAAGGTAACTATCCACAAACAAAAACAACAAGAAATCCCGAAGTACCCTCCATCTGACGAGTTGACTCGTCGACTCAGACTTGGACTCGTCGAGTCTGCATGGACTCGGCGAGTTCAGCCATGGACTCGGCGAGTCCAGCCTCCAGAATCCAAAAAATCGAATTTTCCAGTTATACCAAGCATCAATACAATTGAAACCAAGCTAGGCTCTGATACCACTGATGGGTTTTGGTCATAAGACATCCTATGTGCTCATACAAACCCTAAACCTTGGATCTAGGTTTCTTTATTGTACATACTTTGAATCCAAGACTATATACCCTAATTCTAGCATATGGAAATCAGAATTCCCATGTAATTAGGTTTAAGAACATACCTTGATTGTTATATAGCAATAACAATCCAATTCCTCCTTAAATTGACCTTGGAAAGCTGAGAGTTACAAGTGTCACTCCTCTAATGGCTTACAAACACCATAAGCAAGTGGAGAAGATATAAAGAGAGAGGAGGGAGGTAGGAATTCGTCCTTAGGACCTCTTAGGGAGGGTTAGACGAATTCCTAAGCCCTAGGGGGTTTATATAGGTGTAAAGATTAAGGTTTTAGTCCTTATCCTTATCTAGTTGCTTGTCCACCAAGCAACCATAAGATAAGTCCTAGAAACCCTTATCCTAGTCGAATTCTAAGGGATTTACACCTCAAATTCGTTCACCATATATATAAGATAATCCTTACCTTATTTTGTAACTATCACATAATTACAATTCAGCCCCTTTAGTTTAATTAATTACACTTGATCACAAAATTAATTCTTAATTAATTATTGACCAATATTAATTAAACAAATATGATTTCTCCTTTAATATATTATTCTTATAACATATTAATAAATCATAATAACCTCTCTCTCTTTATTTATTTCTCCAATCAAGTTGCTTTGGTGAAGGCAACCCAAAAGGACCATGCACCATCGGGTCAAGTACATACCAAAATAGTTATGGACTTAGACACTAATCCAACAAATACTTGCTGGACATTAAGGATGGGAATATAAAGCCCACCTTTGCAAGTATTTACACTATTCTTTCTAATAACTCATCACATGCTAATTCTTGGGTCCTTGATACAGGGTGTGGATTTCATATTTGTTCTGATTTGCAGGGACTAAAAGAAAGTAGGGATGTGGAGCACATGAAGGTAAACTTAAATCATGGGAAATAGGGGTGAGAATATTAACCAAAAAACCGAACCAAAACCAAATTAACCAATATAACCGAACCATAATAACCAAACCATTTTAAAAACCGTTGGTTTGGTTTCTGATTTTTGTTAACCAATAACTAACGGTTCGGTTATGGTTTTATAGTTCAATCGAACCATTATTAACCAAACCGCTAACTTTATATTTTAATATATAAAAATGATAGATTATATATAAAATAATATAGTCAAACTTATTTAAGACCCATTAAACTTTCAAAATATAATTCACTAATCCTCACTTATTATGAGACGAACCAACAATCAAGCGATCAAAGGCTGATCATGCAGACACACACAATCTTCCGATCATGCATTGAGTTAGATTATTGATTAATGTTGTAATTCCTAATTGGCTAATTCTACAATTTGTAAACATTATTCACAATTAGTTTAATCTTGACACTCATAATCGTAATCAGAGACTTTATAGACATATTCAAAGGATTTTTGACTTTACAATAAAAAATTCTAGGTAAGTTAAGTTTTTGGTTTTTTTTGACTTTGTGATATATTAAGAATGTATTTTTTTGGCTTTTTTTATTTACTATTTTTTACTTAATCACATTGAATATATATGAGTGATTGACTTTTTGTTAATCCAGATAACACATAATATGAATGTTTGTCTATTTAATTTTATAGTTTTTGATTTAATCACATTGAACATGTATGAATATTTGACTTTAATTTAATGTTAATATCGATTATTAATATATGAAATTATTAATGTCAATTTATTTTTTAATGTTTTATATTTTTTTATTTTGTATGTGACCATGTGTTATCTCATTCTGAGTATCAAATGCACACATTTTTTTATTACTATAAGCTAGGTTATTAACATTGGCGTCGATGAATTTTTTGTATTCACTTTTCATTTTTTATGCCAATATACTTTTTCCATTTATATTAATTTGAACATTTGTGGTTAACCAATATTAACCATTAACCAAAACCATTAACAGACAAAAACCATTAACCATAACCAATATTAACCATACCCAATGGCTACCAAAATGCATTAACCAATCATAATGGTTATGGTTCGGTTTTGACCAATAACCGAACCAAACCGCCCCATACACATCCCTAATGGGAAATAGGAAAATGTCGCCTGCCACCAAGATTCGAGTTTGCTCTTTATTGCTTAGTAGTGGGTTAAAATTAGAGTTGAATAATGTTTGTTACTCATCTGAAATGGCGAGAAATATTATTTTCTTTCATAGTTTGTATAAACAAGGTTTTACCTTTTCTTTCAATATTGAAATTGGTAGCATTAATGCTTATTATAATGGTACATTTTGATTTGAAGCATTACCTTGTAATGGTATATATGAAACTGTGATGGTTATAGATAACCTAGGAAATAATGTGTTGAATATTGATTCGTCTAATGTTTTGGACAAGGCATGCTTGTGGCATTGTGGTCTTGGACATGCCAACAAGAAGCGCATATCCCAATTCCAAAAGAGTGGAGTCTTGGAGTCATTCGACTTGAAATCGGATGAAACTTGAGAATCTTGTTTGCTTGGAAGGATGACCAAGTCACCCTTCACTGGTACTTGTGAAAGGGGTGAAGGTCTATTGGATATCATACACACTGATGTGTGTTGACCCTTCAGAACCGCCACAAGGGATGCTAACCTCTTCTATGTGACTTTCATCGATGATTACAGTAGATATGACTATATCTACTTAATCAAGCATAAGTCAAAAACCTTTGAAAAGTTCAAAGAGTTTAAGCACGAAGTGGAGAATCAATTGGGCAGGAAGATAAAGATGCTACGATCCGATTGAGGAGGAGAGTATCTTAGTATCGAGTTCCTAGATTATCTTAAGGAATATGGAAATGTTTCATAGTTGATGCCACCTAGGACACCGCAGATGAATGGTGTGGCTGAGAGGCGCAATCGAACCTTGTTGGACATGGTTCATTCCATGATGAGTCGAGCTTCGTTACCTATCTTATTATGAGGGTATGCCTTAGAGACTGCTACCCATATCCTTAATCTAGTCCCTACTAAGAAGGTTGCTAAAACACCTCACGAGATGTGGACATGGAAGGTTCCCTCGTTAGATCACATAAAAGTGTAGGGTTGTGAGGCTTTCATCAGATGTGAGACTCACAACAAGCTCGGACCTCGTAGTGAGCGATGTATTTTCATCGGCTACCTGCAGAAGTCCTTTGAATATATCTTCTATAGATCGAGTGACAATGTTGTCTTCATTGTGAGGGTATGGGTTTTCTGAGAGAGAGAGAGAGAGAGCTCATATGCCAAGAGGACAGTGGGAGGCAAATTAACCTTGAAGAGCTTCAAGATTTAAGTGATGAAGGAACCTCAAACACTAGCGCTAAACCCGAGAAGAAAACTCCAGTTGAACCAATTGACGATTCCATACCTCTGAGACGTTCTGGTAGAGTTAGTGTTCCACCTGTGTTATATGGTTTTCATTTAACAACAAAAGGTGATACATTTATCAGTGATAGTACATTGATAAATCTGGATGAACCTAACAACTACAAGGAAGCCAAGACAGGCCCCCAAGTATGCTAAATGGAAAGAGGCAATGGACAACGAGATTCAGTCCATGTATGACAATCAAGTTTGTAACTTGGTTAACAATGTAGTGGGTCGTAAGACAGTCGGGTGCAAATGGATCTTCAAGAAGAAGATTGACATGGATGGGAAAATACACACATATAAGGCGCGACTGGTTGCGAAGGGGTTTACTCAAACTTAGGGAATTGACTATGATGCGACCTTCTCACCAGTAATGTAGATTAAATCTGTAAGGGGTATGCTAGCCATAACTACATTTCATGACTATGAAATATGGCAAATGGATGTCAAAAACCACTTTCCTTAGTGGAAAGTTGGCTGAAGATGTTTACATGTGTCAGCCAGAGGGTTCTGTTAATGCAAAGTACCCTAATAGAGTGTGTAAGCTTGAGAAATCCATTTATGGATTGAAACAAGCATCTCGCAGATGGAATCTTTGTTTCGATGAGAAAGTCAAAGAGTTTGGTTTTTCGAGAAGCGAGGATGAGGCTTGTGTATATGTCAAAGATAATGGGAGTATAGTAAGCTTTCTGGTGTTGTATGTGGATGACATACTTCTCATAGGAAACGACATCCCAACCTTGCAGGAGATTAAGTCCTGGCTTGGGAAGTGTTTCACTATGAAGGACCTTGGAGAATTTACCTATATCCTAGGGATAAGGATATTGAGAAATAGGAGTAAAAGACTAATAGGACTTACTCAAAGTACCTATTTGGACAAGGTGTTGAAGCGTTTCAGCATGGAGAACTCCAAGAAAGGTGACTTACCTATCTAAAGCAATTCCAAACAGTAAGACCCAGAGTCCGAGTATAGAGGTTGAGATAGTAGAAATGAGTCGATTACCATATGCTTCTGTGGTTGGCTTGATCATGTATGCTATGACTTGTACTCACCCTGATGTGGCCTTTGCTTTGAGCATGGTCAGCAAATATCAAGGGAATCCTGGTAAAGCTCACTGGACTGCAGTAAAGAACATTCTTAAGTACCTACGGAGGATTAAGGACTGGATCCTTACCCTTGGTGGGAGTGATGACTTGAGAGTGCTAGGGTATTGTGACGCCGGTTTTCAGACCGACATAGATAATTTGCGCTCTCAGTTGGACTGGGTGTTTACCCTAAATGAAGGAGCAGTAACATGGAAGATTTCCATGAAAGAAAATGTAGCTGATTCAATGTGTGAATTAGAGTACATAGCAGCAAGCAAAGCATCGAAAGATGCGATATGGTTAAAAAACTTCATCGGAGACCTTGGAGTTGTGCCATCCATAAAGGAGCCTATTGAAGTTTTCTGCGATAATGAAGGGGCTGTTGCCTTAACTAAGGAACCGAGAGATCATGGTAGATCCAAGCCTATCGAAAAAAAGTACCACTTCATAAGACATCAAGTAGAAGAAGGACACCTTGTTGTGAAGAGGATAACGTCAGAGGACAACCCAAAAGATCTCCTTATGAAGGGACTGAGTAGGGTTAGACACTTGTAGCATGTGAGGGGCATTGGGCTAACAGACGATATTAGTTTTAGTGATTAGATAAATATTTAGAAACGTGTAATAGCTAAATTGTAATTGACATTTGATGATTAAATAAAAGAAGTTTTATTTATAAGTAAAGGTACTGTCTTGTGTCAATTATTTACTATTGCTTCACTTTTGCATGTTTTGACTTCCAGAATAATAAGATTATTCAAACTATCCACAGTCGATCATACTTTGGAAGTAGGTGTAAGGCTAGACTGTCATGAGTTGGCTTGTAGATTGTATAAGGTTTTAGACATAGCAAAAGTTTTGCTACACCATTCATGAGTGCTCCTGAAATAAGATTTGAGTATTAGATTAAACCCACGATCACGTGAGTCACTTCATGGAATTTATCACGAGTGGCTGTGAGATGATTATATCATATAGTCTTCAAACCAAGATATATGAGTTGTTGACTACGAGTTGGTTGTGCATTGATGATATGAAAACGCATCAGTAACTTGATGTTATAAAACGTATCGTTGTGCCTGATTTAATGAGTAGTTAGTACAAGCATATAATGTCGACGTTTATTTGTTCCTTTTATCCTAAGAGGATTAAAAGCGATATCTTGGGTCCCTCGATGATTTTGTTTTGACTTATGTGCCAGACCCGGTCAGAACTAAATTGATGTGTTCAGTTATGTTCTATGTCATACAAATTGGAAATCGGGAAACATACTGCAGGACAATAAGTATGACTATGTTCCATGTATTTGTCCGCATGATATCTTGAATAATAGATGAATATATGATCCCTTATCTAAAGGATGCGTCACTGACTAGCTCAGAGTTTGACAGTGGCTTTGAAAGCTACGATTGCTGATCGAATTTTGAAGTTGCATTGGCAGCTATATTTATTAGACTTATCCAAGAGAGAGACTATTGGATTAGGTGTCTAAGCCCATAACTATAACTAGGATGTACTTGACCCGATAGTAGCATGATCCGTTTGGGTTGCCTTCACCAGTGCAATTTGATAGGATGGACTTTTGAGAATAAGGTTATTTGTGATTTATTAATATATTATAAGTATAATATATTAATTGAGAAATCATATTATTTAATTAGTATTGATCAAGAATTAATTTAGTGATCAAAAGAGAGTAATTAAATATACATGGAATGATTAAGTAAATCAATGATTCTTATAGTGTGGGCCAATGATCCATGGTTAATTAGGATGAGCTAAACCAATATAATAGTCCATGGATAGTCCATGGAGGTTTAACCCATGCAGCCTAAGTAATATGAAAGGTCATGGTGCATTAGGGTTTGCATGGATGAAACCCTAGCCTTGGTAACACTTTAAAAGCACACCCCTAGAGCCAAAATCAGTTGCCCCATTCATTCTAAGAGAATGATAATCGATTTTAAGCTATCTAGCCTATTCTCTCAAGTCTCCTCTTGCATTTCGTGTTTGTGACACATTAGAGGCATCACGCTTAAGGTGCTAAAGCTTTCTAAGGCCAATAACTTCAAACTACATAAGAGGTATTCATCTAACTATGAGGTTTATGTTGTATATCCTCTATTGTATGCTAGTTAGGATGTATGCTTTGGAAAACTGAAATTGCATGTATAATTAGAGAAAACATAGATTCAAAGCATCTAGGGTTGCATGTGCACCAGAGGAGTGTTATAGTGCTTAAAACCAAACATATCCGTGTTTTTTTAGGATCGCTCCTTTGTGAATGGTATCTCTGCTTTGGTTTTGTTTGATTCAGGGCTACCCGATCCTTTATATCTCTTGCGCTCAACAAGAGGTTTTTCGATGCTCTGGGAGAGTAGGAGTACCCACATGTGATTGTTGATGATTTAGTGGTTGTAGTGTTCACCCTCAAGATTTGGCGACATTACCTCTATGGGGTCCGTTGCACTATTTACATGGATCACAAGAGTTTGAGGTATCTGATGGACTAGCCGAATCTGAATATGAGGCAGCGTAGATGGTTGGATGTGGTGTAGGATTATGATTGTGAGATCCTTTATCACCTAGGGAAGGCTAATGTGGTGGTCGGTGCTCTTAGCTACAAGGCAGTTACTGCTTCGGTCAGGGATGTATGTTTGAGGATGACAATGATTACTCCACTCTTAGAGCATATTCGAGAGGATCATGTTGAGGCTATTAAGGAAGAGCACTTGAAGAATAAGCACATAGTGGGTCAGGAGGCTTTCTTTTATTATGATATTTGAGCCTTATTTACCCTTCATTGGAGGGTGTGGGTTCCATACTGGGGTGGTGCATGTTTGGTTTTGATGGAGGAGGTGCACAAGTTGAGATTCTCTATTCATATCGGAGCGACAAAGATGTATAGAGATTTACGAATTGACTATTGGTGGCCACATACGAAGCGATACGTGGACTGGTATTTGGAAAGGTGCTTGACTTGCAGGAATTCAAGGTCAAGTGTTAGCGACCTCACGACAAAATGGAGTTGTTGAGTGTTCCCGTATGGAAATAGGAAGATACTACAATGTATTTTATCACCAAATTTCCTTGGATGGCATGTGAATTAGATTCGATATGGGTCATCGTGGACCGATTGACCAAGAGCACACATTTTATTCCAATCCAGAAGTGTATTTCGGCGGGGAAGTTGGATGATATCTACATTCGGGAGGTGGTGGCATGACACGGGGTGCTAGTTTCCGTCGTCTCTGATAGGGATATTTGGTTTGATTCCAGATTCTAAAAGAGATTCCACGAGGATTTGGGTACTCGTCTGCATTTCAACATAGCTTCCCACCCGTAGACTGATGGTCAAAGTGAACAGACTATCCAGACATTGGAGGACATGTCGCGGGCATGTGTTTTGGATTTTGGCGGTAGTTGGGATACGTATCTTTCTTTAGCGGAATTTTCATATAACAATAGTTATCACACCAACATTGATCAACCTCCTTTTGAGATTCTATATAGGAGGAAATGTTTGGAAATGTTTGGCTGAGGACATTCATGTGGATGACCTTCTGAATTATATAGAGAGACCAGTGACGATCCTTGACACGAGGAAGAAAAATTTGCAAAATAAGGTTGTGGACCTCGTGAACATCCAATGGCAACACCAAAAGAGTTTAGAATGGACATGGGAGCCGGAGGATGAGATGAGAGAGCATTACCCCAAGTTGTTTAAGGTGGCAGACTTCGAGGACAAAGTTTAATTCAAGTGGGAGAGAGTCATAACACCCGGATATTGAGGTAATTTATTTGTAATTGAAATTATCCTTTTGAGGGTTGCCACAGTGTGGTGGAGGCACCACCATGACGTGGCGAGGCGAGAAGGATTCGAATGTTTCATTTAAGCCACCATGGCGTGGCGGTATTGCTCATGGTGTGGTGGACGGTTGATGTGAAATGTAATAGCCCAAAAACCAGATAAAAATATTCATTTTTTAAAATAGAAATACAATCGTAATTTGTTCCCGAAAATCCATTACATCATATCGTATCAAATATCATAGTATCAAAATTAATAAATGCGGAAATTGATGGAGAGTGAATGCTATGCCATCAAGTGGGGCCCTTCCCCTTAGTACCGAAAGTACCTGAAAACACCCAAATAAACTATAAGCAAGAGCTTAGTGAGTTCTCAAAATATCACCTAACATACAACCACATAATACCATGCAACATACATAAAGTTTCCATGGGTTACCCCCATGGTCTTTATCTGGAATGCCATGGGTTACCCCCATGGTCTAATATCCAAGTGCCATGGGTTACCTCCATGGTCTTTACCTGGAATTCCATGGGCTACCCCCATGGTCTGATATCTAAGTGCCATGGGTTACTCCCATGATATTCACACAAGTGCCACAGGCTACCTCCAAGGTCTTCATACAGTCAATTCATATCAACTAACAATCCACATATCAGATAATAGGATGGCATTGGTGCCTTCAACCCATTGATATAGTGAGAAGACTCATCTCAGTCTGCTGATAAAGATACTACTCGTCTACCGGTCCGAATATCACACACTGAATATACACAAATTAATCTAATTAGAATTAAGTCATAATTTCAAGGCGTAGGCCAAATCCGTAAGACCAAACTCCTCCAACAAGGCCTAAAAGTCTTTCTTCATTAATGGGCTTAACATCCATGGTCCAAGAACAATAATGGGCCATAAGGCCCAATAGGCCCGACCATGCCACCTATGGACCAATAACAAGTTCAAGGGCCCATATACTCAAATAGATCTAGGCCTAAGGCTAATTAGGTCCCAAATGGCTCAAAAGCCCAATAAAAGTCCAAAATCCACTGGAAGCATACACCCAACATACAACCTCAGTACGCTTAGCGTACTAGGTTCTTTGGTGGTACACGCAGCATACAAGATAGTATGCCCAACGTACAAGCAATTTTTGCACATAAAGCCATTAAGTGCTTAATTCATGAAGCCACTTCATCCAATTCCAGATCTTGGTTATTCTAAAGGTCCTAAGGCATAAAGTTGGCAATTTTATGCCTGTGCATGCCATATAGGAACCCAACACCTTATTTTATCCATTAAGACTCCCTTTAAGACCTTAAACTCATGCATGGTGCCATAACAACCATCAATTTAGCATTTTTATGCTTTTAACATGCCAAGGGAACTCAGATCTAACATTTCTAGCCTCTAGAGTTGCTCAAACTCACAAGAGAGGATCCATGGACCAAAAATGGACTTATAACCAAACCCTAACTTAAACTAACAAAAGGATAAGAAAGGTTTGGACTTTTTACCTCCAAAAATTCCCAAAATTGAAGTAGATGTAGGATTTCAAAGCTCAACCACGTCCAAAACTTGATCACCACCTTCTCCTTCTTGCAAACCCACTAAAATGGACACCAAAATCACTTTTAAGATCAAGAATCACAATCTCTTACAAACTAGGATTTAGGGACGACAAGAGGCAATGTAGGTTGTTTAGGCTTAGGTCCAAATGACATAAGAGTGTTTAAATAGGGTTCATGGACCAAAAATTAGGGTTTTGTCTTAAGCCACATACGCCTCACGTATGTGGTGCATGTCCGCGTCCAAACCACCCTAGTATGCTAAGTGTACACATATGTACGCCCATCGTACATAAGGACCTCATTTGCAAAAAAAAATTTATTCCAAGGGTTAAAGGGTAAATACCTGCATTCCGAATGTTACATGAAAACCCTATTTTTTTGGGTTTGCTCCTTATTTAAAGGAATGAAGAGACTAGGGTTTGATCATCCTTAGCCTCCATTAACCCCCTCAATCCCTAAAGAAAACCCTAATCACTTTCCTCCATTATTGAGCTAATTTTAGTGTTCCTTGAAGCTAAAGAAAGAAGAAGTAGGAAGAAGGAAGCAAAGATCGAGAAAACAAGTCTCTATTCTTTACCTTGGCACACTATTAGACCTTTGTAAGTGTCCAAGACTCGATTTTTATCATGCTAGGTTGCTAGATCCTGAGTTTTGTCCCATAAACTTCTTGTTCTTGTTTGTTGGGATGGTGAGATCTCATAAAGTTTGCAACTTTATGAATCTCTGGGACATTTGGTGTAATTTGTGCCATGGATATGGAGTTTGGTTGATTTTTCAATCCATGCATGTGATTTAGGTCATAAACCCTCATTTTGACGTAATATGGGTTCAAGACATGCATTAGACATGAATGTCTATAAAGCACCAACTTTTAGGTTAGTTTTGGTTCTAGAATCACTTTGGAAAGGATAGATTTCAGACCTTATGCTATAAGTGCTTATTGGTTAAGTTCTTGCATTATTAAGCCTTTTGGGACTTAGAGATTTGGGTTTGGGACCTTTGGATGGTTCTAATGGATAAAGTTAGAAACTTTATCCTTCAAGATCACATTTTGGACCAAATCTGAGCTTTGGGGCTCTTGGAATCGAAGAAAACAACTTAATGCATTAAGTTGTTGGAACCTCGACAACCATGATGTGGTCCAAGGTTACAATGACATGGAGGCTGGGATTTTACCGACTATTTGGTGGTATACGAACTACGGCGTAGCCAAGGAAGACCATGTCGTGTTGGTTGGTTGGAGTCAACATTAATCATTGATTTTAACCGTTGACCTTTAGGGTTGACTTTTGACTTATGGACTTTTGTCCAATTGTTAATAGGTGGATTAAGGTTTTGCCTTATGTGATTATCTGAGTGGCGTCTAGAACATGTGGGATTTTAAGGGCGAGTTGACTTTCGAGCTGCTTTGCGAGGTAAGTTTGCTCGCTACACTATAGGACATTAGGGATTGTATCTGCTTGTAGTCTTTGTGACTCCTGCTATATGTGTTGTATGCCTGTTTGCTATATATATATATATATATATATATATATATGTGTGTGTGGGGGGGGGGATAGACCCTGTATAGCCTTGTGATGACATATGAGTTGAAATAGGCCACGAGGTAAAATAGACTTGGTACAAAAAATTTGGTTCTAAATTTTGGGATGTACATGGACGATTGATAGGGATTGATGATATGAAAGGGAATACATAAAAATACCATGGCATGGGTGTTCTTATTACTTATATGGATTACATAAATGGTATATAAAACAATAAAAAAAGGGCAAATTGATGATCATTCTACATACATATGATATGACGTGTATTTTTAAAGACATTTGTTAGAGAGACCAACCATGTAAGAAATTAAAACTATATAATTAACCTTTACTTAAAATAAATTCCAATGAGAACTATTAGTGGTATTTGTTGCTTCCATAGGGACCATTTATATAATTTTGTGTAGAAACTTTATTTATGCAAAATATGTAGTATTTTTTTTAAAGAAAATTGGTTCATGAGAGTGTCTTGCTTTCAAGTCATCAATCGTCGCCGACCAAGCACAGGGTAACTCCGATCACCCTTTAGTAGTTCCCGTCTGTAGATTTAATTACTTTAACAGCAGGCATGCATTTCATTTATTTTCCACAAAATTATTTATATCTTGATTTGCAGTTAGATCACATATATGTATAGAGAGAGAAACCACAAATTCATTGAGAGAAAAAATGGGATCGAGAGGAAGACCCGCTTCGTTGTATATATATAAGCCACAAATGCTTGCTTCTTATAAGATGATTGATAATTTTAGAGAGAGAAAATAGTACCCAACATAAGGACGAAGGTAGAGAGAGAGATCGAGAGAGGGAGAGGAAGGGCTTCTTGAGTTCCGTCGGACACAGAAGCCGTCGGCCATGGCCTATTCCCGTCCTTCCCTCTCCGTGGAAACGCCAACTATCCATCTTGACGGGAAGGTTTGTTTTATTCATTTTCTATTTAATTTATGGAGTTCTAAATTCAAAGTTTGTGTGATATGATCAATTTATAGAATATTTTTTTCGAATATGAACTCACATATTACACAATTTCCTAATCGCATTTTGTCAAATACCTATTGGATACCTTTTTGAATATGAACTCACATATTACACAATTTCCCAATCCCATTTTGTCAAATACCTATCTGGATACGTGTTTTGAAGACTTATCATTGAGACTTGAATGATCATAATTTGATAATCGGTTGATAGGTTTTATATACTGTTTTCATACTTTTCCTTTATTATCTTTATCCCGCAAACAACCTCACAATATACGTGTGCCAATTGGTTTCGCCCTCCCATGGACTCATCAGGGATGCTCCTGACAAGTTGTCTAACTATTGCCATGGCTCCCTGGGCATTACTGAATCTGTGCATCTTCTGTACAACCGATTGTTTAAACCATCTAGAAGCTTCCACATAGTACTTGCTGACAAAATCCTGCTTTCACACTCCTTCTCGAGTACACTTGCAGATAGACTACTCCCATCACACCATTTCTTCTTTGAGGTCTGCCTTAACTAAGATTTGATACCACTTGTCACGGGGTGAAAATTTGACCCGTGCGACAATCATCAAGGTTCAACTAAGCTGTTTTCCAGTCCCGTTGTGGACATATGTGAAATTAAGAAGTAGTTTAAAAGTAGGTTAGATTTGCTGTTAAAAAAAATAGAACACACTAGTTATTAGAGAAATATATATAATTCTATTCTTGTAATTATCTAGTTATAGCGATAGCATTAGATTAGGACTTTATTTTCCTTATATTTATCTTACCCTCTTTATATATAGGGATGTTGAGAATTCAATTAGGCATGAGAAATTATTAATCCTTTCGTTGTATTAGAGCATCCGTCGACCTACAGCTTCGACTGCGGGGGACTATTAGATAATTATGTATGATTCTATTTTTGTAATTATGTAGTTATAATGGTAGCACTCTATTAGGAATATATTTTCCTCATATTTATCTTACCCTCTTGTATATATACGGATGTTGAGAATTCTATAAGCAATGGACAATTACTAATCCTTTCACTAGTGCTAATATGGCCCCATTTGAGCGATCAAGTAGGTTAACCAAATGACACTTCTTCATTACTCGATCAACACGATAATGGAAAATCTAGGCCGTTGCACTGTGCTCTTAATTATATCTATCACGAACAACAAAAACCAATCTCTTTTATCTGCTCCTCATTTTCATATTCCTGCTCCAAATTCTACCTTCCTTTGTCGTAAATTTTGTCATCAACTCCTTGAAATCTACCTCCATATCACTCTTGTTAATGCTGCCATCCAATCTAACAGCCTTATTAACTCCACTCGTGTTCATCAAACAAGAATTTTGAGATATTAATTATAATCTTTCCCTTGTTTTCTAGATGAAATGTATGTGTCCCCTTGAATCTTTATGATGTTTTGAAAGATGGCAGTGGGCTTCAGTGCTGGGTACTGAGGCATTGACTCAAAGTCACTAAACCGACCAAAATATAATTCTTTGATTGGAAAAAAATAGTATTACTAGTTAAACCATAAAACAACTCAAAATTTATTTATTTATTTATTTGTAATTTTCCCTAGAAAAGTGAATAATTTTGGTAATCTGTACCCAAAACGGATTGACTTGGATATCAATTCGATTTAATCTACTTTTTTGAGCCCTATCTAAATAAAAATGGTAATTTGTACCACTAAACCAACAACCAGGGTATCTAAAGTTCTAAATCCTATGTATGTGTTGGTATATATGGATAGAGCACAAATTGAGTTTCCTTATCATATATACATCTGATAACATCTTTGAGCTATTTGAACTCTCGAAATCAAACTTGCATTATCGAGCAGAGATCTTATAATTCTTATCGAGCTTCAGAGTGCGTCAAGAAGATATTTCAATCTATTAAACAGAGTTTGGGATTAATCTTACACAATCGAGAGTGTTCACACCATGAAAATGCAACATACTTTGGGTCAGGGTTTATCTTGGAATCATACTCTGAAAACATACATATAAGAGGCAGTGGTTTGTAAAATGCCTGTTTTGGGGATACAAAAACTACTGGATCTCCAAAACAGGCAACCTTCAAACCGTGACCCCTTATATCAAAGTAAGTCTTACAGTAAGGTCCCAAAAATGAAACCTGACTTCGCATTAGTTACATTTCCATGTCATTTTCCCTTTATTATAACCCATTTTGTGTTTTTGGAACATTTTGTTGGACATTTCAGTTTTATATGCAAAAATACTAGGTATTTATTGTATTTCCATTTATTCGGATCTTGTTTTCACGTTGTTTCTTTCATTCATTCTTATAATCTTTCAAGTATTTGGGATACTCATACTGGAGTTGATGTGTTGAAGTCAAATGTTACAATTTATAGGAGGCAGCAGCATATAAGTTGTTTCCATTAATAAAATAGATAACATGAAAATAGTAGAATCTTATATTGTCTATAATGATTGACAATAAAGTTAGACCAAATTATTATTATGTCAAAATTTTTATTGTGGTGGAATCTTAATGCAGGAACATATCATTCGGACTGGCTGCGGTTCTGTGTCTGTTACCGTGTATGGAGATCAAGAAAAGCCACCATTGATTACCTATCCTGATTTAGCTCTAAATCGTAACCAACACTAAATCTTCTCATTTTTTTCTTGTCTTTTGTTGCTTTATTTACTTTTGATTGATCTTTATTATTATTATTATTATTTTTTTGTGCAGACTCGTCATGTTTCCAAGCACTATTTTTCTGTCAACATTCAGCTTCGTTGCTACTCCAAAATTTCTGCATATATCACATTACTCCACCCGGTCATGAGGTCTGTTTCTCAAATTTTTGTAAAGTCCGGGTAATGGTGTTTAAAAAGTATTTGAGAAAATATGGCACATGATGGAAAAAGTAAAGGACAAATTTGTAAAAGCTTACCACTTATTGTTGCATTTTCATAACTTCCTCTATTAATTCGTTCTTTATGTATTTACATATTGTTAACATAAATGGGGTTTGTACAAGAGTTGTTGCAGTTAGGAGCTGCAACGATTTGTATGGATGATCCGGTGCCTTCTGTTGAGGATCTTAGTGATCAAATTCTTGTGGTCCTCAATCATTTTAGGTAATCACAATGTTAAATCTTGGTGCTTGTATTTTATCAAAACACGTTAGAGCAACTCATTTAGAGGTTTCTCAAAGGTTATTAATATTAAAATTAGCTATTAAAGTGTTTTTTTAATCCTTGGGAGCTTGTTTTTGTTTTGGTAACATCTGTTAACCATTTATCATTCACTTTTTTTTTTTCGTTCACCCCTCATTCAATAATATTGTATATTCCTCTAATTATATTCAAACTTCAAATCTCTATTATTTTTCGAATATTAAATTATGGCCAAATTCCATAAAACCATTGTTGTTTGAAAATTTTCCCGACTAACCACGGGAAGTATTATTTTCATGTAACTATTAAAACTTTGACTTTCTCTTCTTAAAAACCACTATATAAAACTTTGAATTTTATAAATACAATTGTAGTTTGGAACTTGTTCCCTTTAACCACCCGAGTATACATATATTTTTTTTAAAGATTTAACCATCAAAGCTTTGAAACTTAAAAAAGGCAAACCAGAAAAATTTTTGTGCCATGGTTTTTTTTGCGATCATTACCAAGCAACCCTTATAGTGGTTTTTATGGAGAAAAACAATCTGTGATCAGTGGTTAAATCTGAACTTATTTTATTAAATATTCTTTAATATTTGGTTTTAATATCCAATATCAAATATTAAATTTGTAATGATTATATAATATTTATATTGGTTTTTTATTTTACGACTATATAAATAATAATTTTGTAATCTTTTATATTTTCAGAAGAAAAGCCCGATTAAATTCTTCCAGTATTGTAAAAAACTGCAAAAAAATCCTTATATATTGGTCTAATCATCGATTTAGTCTTTATATCTTTTTTTATTCAATTAAGTCCCAAAATCTGGTAATCATATTCAATTTAACCTTTTTACCTGGTCAACAAGTCATCCAACTTTCAAAAATTACACTTTTGGCCTATATTACAAATTTTATTACAAATTTGTTCCAAAATTTACACTTTTGGCAAAGATTTTAAATTTTATTATAAATTTGGTCTAAAATTGACTCATTTGGCCTAGATTTTAGAATTTTGTTATGAATTCATCATAACTTTAGTTTTTTACAACATTTTTTCTCAAAAAAAAAAAAATTGAATATGTTTTTTCTTTAAAAAATCATATTTATACAAAAAAGAACATATTTTCACATAAATAATATTATATTTTCTATATAAAAACATTTTTGTATACGAAATACGTATTTATAAAAATAGGTATTTATTAAGCACATAAATATATACAAATCCATTTTTATAAAAAAAAGTTGTATACAAACGCATATTTTACGGAAAAAAATCTATACAAACACCTATTTTGTTATAAATACATTTGTATACAAACACATATTTATAAAAAAAATGTATACCAACAACTATTTCATAGTAAATGTGTATGTGTTGGGTGTATACATATACACTAGCCTTTTATCTGCGTCAAGCGATGAGTGCGAATAGTTTCTTTCAGTATTATCTCTATTCGGTAACAAGTATGATTGGACACCCAACTTTGACACGAAGGTAATGAAAAGGTAAACTCCTAACAGTGAAATCTAATTTGTTTTGGAAGATGGTAACTTATAACTTGGATATTAACCAATATATATATATATATATATATATATATATATATATATATATATATATATATATATATATATATATATATATATATAACATATTTGTATACATTTGTTTATAAAACGTGTTTGAATATATTTTTATAAAATACGCGTTTGTATAAATTTTATATATAAACGTGTTTGAATATAAATGCGTTTATTATAAAATAGGTGTTTATAAAAAAATATAAATATGTTTTTACAAAAGAAATGTATACAAACACTTATTTTGGTGCGTATAAATATGTTTTTTACAAACTATATTTATAATAAAATAGATGTTTATATACATTCTTTTTTGTAAAATACATGTTTGTATATTTTTTTTTTATAATAATGGATTTGTATATATTTATTTACTTAATAAATACCTATTTTTATAAATAGGTATTTCGTATACAAAATTGTTTTTTAAAAAAAGTTTTTATATAGAAAACATAAGATTTTTTATGTGAGAATGTTTTTTTTTGTTTTGTTTTGTTTTTTGTTTTTTCATTTTTTTTGGTATAAATATGATTTTATAAAGAAAAAACATATTCGAATTTTTTTTTGAGAAAAAAAACTTGTAAAATAAAAATTAAAGTTATGATGGATTCATAAAAAAATTTGAAATGTGGGCCAAAGGGGTAAATTTTGGACCAAATTTGTAATAAAATTTAAAATCTAGGCCAAAAGTGTAAATTTTGGACCAAATTTGTAATAGAATTTGAAATCTGGGCCAAAAGTGTAATTTTTAAAAATTAGATGACCTGTTGACCCGGTAAAAGGGATAAATTGAATACGATTACCGGTTTTTGGGACTTTATTGAATAAAAAAAAAGATATAAGGACTAAATCGATTATGAGGCCAATATTTAAGGATTTTTTTTGCAGTTTTCCTGTATACCTATGTAACTAATAAACTTTCATGATGTTAAGTATTTTGAGTTTCCCAGGCTCGGTTCAGTGATGTGTATGGGAGCAATGGCGGGTGCGTACATACTTACACAATTTGCGGTATGATTTCTTGTTAAGTTATTGATACTTACAAAACTGATTTTTAATTTGTTTTCCATGTCTGAGGATTTTATTTTATATATTATTATTATTTTTGCAGATAAAGTATAGTGAAAGAGTTACCGGTTTGATACTTATATCCCCTATATGCCGAGCACCCTCTTGGAATGAATGGTTTTACAATAAGGTTAGTTTTTTTTACAACCCATAATGACTTCTGACCATGGTTGTAAGTATAGACTGATGGACCATGTTTCATCAATCAACAACTATGTTTAAAAATTCTTTTATTTGTAGTTCATGTCAAATTTGCTCTATTATCACGGTATAAGTGATTTGTTGAAGGAGTTATTGATTCACAGATACTTCAGTAAGGTATACTCAGACTTCTTTCCTTACGATATTTTTGCTCAAATATCTTTCTTTATCTTATATGATCTCGATCACGAGATGCTTTTTGAATAAAATCAGGAAGTTTGCGGTAATATTAATCTAGAAGTCCCCGAATCAGATATAGTTCGATCATGCAGAAAGGTTAGTTTTCTGACGTCGCTTTGATTCTAAAGGTTAATTATGGTTCTTCTTTGGTAAATTTGAAGATTCAGGTAAAAAACACCACTCTCAACTTCACGATTGATATAAGATCTTCGAATTTTTGAGTAAAAATGAGAATCCTGCGAGAATTGCATTGTTTGACTTTGTATAAATGCAAAGAAATAGCAAACCACCTTCAGTTATTTTTTTTTATTATAACATCTTATTTTCATTTCATTTTATTATAGCATTGTACTTCATTTTTGTTTCTTATTACAACATTTTACATTGAAAAATCTATCAAATCACAGCATTGTATTTTTCTAATATACTAAACTGTAGTAGTGACAACTGCTTTGTATTTGGATGACATGGCTATAATTGGGAAATCATTCTTTAAAGTACAACCTAGAACAGAAAGAAATGAAAGTAAGATGCTATAATAAACAAATAAATAAAAGTATGTTGCTACTTCTTGTAATTACTTGTTTATATAGTAGTAAAATACCTTAGCTGCCTCTGATAAATATCATTGATAAAGTAGTAAATAAGCTTATGGTTGAATGGGTAATTTATAATTTTTTTTTTGAAATGCTTCAATTCTCATGGGACGAAGAAAGTAGACATTGTGCTATTTGTTCTATCGATTTTGTGGTTCCCATCTTCACCACTTCAATTAGACGGACAATCATATCTTTATTCTGTGTGATCATATAAATTAGATTCTTCATTTTCGATCCATTTACCTAAACACAAGTGGATTTGAAACATCCTAAATTGTTTTATCTTTATAATATGGTTCTATAATCATATTTAATACACTAACCGGACTCCATATATTTTTTTCCCTACAGTCATTGAATGAGAGAGATAGCATTAACGTATGGCGGTTTCTTCAAGCAATCAGCAGGTAGTAGATACATAATGAGTCACTAATCTTTATCACACTTTACAAAAGTATTTGTTCTTCAATTTTTAAGATGCTAACTTTATTTAAATTTGGTAGGAGACGAGACATCACCGAAAATTTAAAGAGTCTTGAATGCCGAACGATCATCTTTGTTGGCGACAGCTCTCCGTTTCATAATGAAGCTCTTCACATGAATGCAAACTTGGGTAAAACATGTTCTTCTTTTGTTGAGGTATGATTCTTTTGAAAATAAATGTAAATATTCATAATTATGCAAATAATTATTTATGGATAATAAAAAAGATAGGCGAAAGTTCATAAATTAAGCCTCGGGGTTCAAGGTGAACACATTGTGATTTACCTTCGTATGTTGGCTGTGGGACTGGTTGATGGGGGATGATAAAAGGGTGATAATTTGGTAAAATATGAATTCATACCGAATGATTTTGGTTGGAACCAATAATTTACATCCATTTCGCGAAGGAACAATGGATTCCTCTATGTAAGAGAATTGATCTTTCATAAGAGGAGGACAAGGGCATTTATTTCTTTTGCATCGAAGAGATACCTATGACGAATCCTCTTCCTCCTTATTCAACCTTTTTGGGAAATGCAAGTTGTTTAAAAGTACATCACTCTGACTTCGTCCAATGTACACCAAACTGAGTACAACCTATATTATGCGTGCTGCCCTTTTGTGTGTAACAAACTAGACCCGTAAATTTTGATGAAGGTACATGCTTGTGGATCAATGGTGAATGAAGAACAGCCTCATGCAATGCTGATCCCGCTGGACTCTTTTCTGATGGGATATAAATGGTACAAACCATACCGGTTCATGGGCATCCCGAGGAGCCCTATTGGTCCGCGCTGCATTGCTCCCGAGCTTCTTTACCCTGAAAACATGGGAGTGAAGCTTAAACCAATAAAAACACGTGTATCTCCTCTCCGTCCTCGTACCCAAAAAAGTTGACACTTCCTTCCTTTCTTTCGTCCAACATAAAATAAATGAGAAAAAAACAACATATACGGCCGCTGTATACATTATGGGTATTTTTATATATATGGAAGGGTAGGGAATTACATGTATAGATACAGAGTAGAGGATATTTCATTTATAGATTTTATGAATCTTAAACTCTGTATTTTGTGAAGATGAAAATAAAATCATGCCTTCCTAATTGCAATTGTTACAAGATGTTGTAATGCTGATTTGTGTGTCACGCATTTTCTATTTCTTTTTGGTCCAGGACAACATAAAACTAACTGTTACCAAAAGACAGGCAAAATACACACTTAAATGGAATCAATCTTTGGACTTTGGCTAAGGAAAATATACTTGATAACACATAATTATAAGTACATATTAAAAAAATCTATATCCTTTGTGGATACCCTGAGGCCGGAACTTGTATTATAGGTTGATTGCATATAGTAAATAATAATGAAAAAAACTATTATAGGTAAAAAGCATAAGTACATTGTTGTTATAGGTAAAATATAAAGTATATTGCCATTTTAATAACGAGAGTAAACAGTTGCTGTTTTTTGCAGTTTACCCTATTTTCTAAAGCATAAAACCCCAATATTTTTTAAACCTAGATAAATAATTATAAACCACGTATGCTTTTGAGATACCTTGAACGATTTTTACGTCGATTCTAATTTTGGGTGATGAAATAACATCATTTTTAGTTTTCATAGGTTTTAGGCGGTGTGTATCCGTCGTCTTATGCAAAATGGCAACACACTTTAAATACTAAAAATTAATTAACTTACAACGTAGTGCCATTATGTTCGTTTTAATTTTACTCATAAACATAAATTTCCTTGAATTTATAATCTAGAATAAATTTCTTTATAAAAAAAATTCGATTGATATATAGGTGAAAATTTGTAAACTATGTTTTTAATTACAATAAACATTTTGTTGTACAAATAACTTATTCGGTACAAGAAAAAGTGCAAAACTAATATAGTACAATACTATGAGTTGGTCTGTATTATACAAAATCAAAGAATTTAATGTCTAGCAGGATAAGCATAGTTGGTAAAGTGCCCAAGGTGAGAGTTCAAGTCACGTTTGGAACAGTGATGTAGATTTAGTGGTTATATATATATATATATATATATATATATATATATATATATATATATATATATATATATATATATATATATATATATATATATATATATCCGGTAAGAATTTTTTTTTTTGTAGGAAGGTAAGGAATTTTTTTTCTACATATTTTTTTGACGAACAAAATAAATAAATTACTAGATGATTCATTTGTAAGATGATTCACAAGAAAAAATTCCCAAAAAAACATCTTTATGATTCATTTTTAAGTAAATTAAGAAAAAATTCATTTTTATGACAATTTTAGTGAATAACAACAAAATCATTGTATAAATGAATCATCGAGATGTTTTTTTGAGAATTTTTTCTTGTGAATCATCTTACAAATGAATCATCTAATGATTCATTTTGTTTGTTCGTGAAAAAAAATATATAGAAAAAAAACTTCTTACCTTCCTACCAAAAATTTCCTTCTTATTTGATCTTGACTCTCTCTCTCTCTCTCTCTCTATATATATATATATATATATATATATATATATATATAGGCTTAGGTTATTTTGTTTTTACTAAGTATTGTGTGCCAAAATGCACAGATCTGGACCAACGGATGAAATTAATCAATGGACATGATTTGAGAGTATGATATTACAATGGGGTAACATGTACCATATAATCACACAATTTTTAGCAAAAAGGTATTTTGGACAAATAACTACATTTATAAAAGGAAATTTTTGGATTTTTAGGGATGATTAATTCTCCTAATTTAAAAAATAAAATCTGAATTTTTTAATTAATTCAATTTAAATTTTACCGATTTTATTTTACCTGAATATTTTTTGTTAGAATGATACTCTTTCAGAATTTTATTCTAATAGAATATTATTGATGAAAAACAAAATTCTTGAATCATATGTTGAAAAATAACAAACATTCTAATATATTCTTATACATCTAAACTTAAATACAAATTCATACATATTCTTACAGACTAAAAGTCTTATACATTTTAATATAATATAAATATTCTAAAAGAATATCAACAAAAATGAATAACATTCTTAAAAAATAACAGCATTCTGCTAGAATACTCTCGTTCTCCATGTTTTCTTTATTTTCCACATCAATGGCAGCCCCTTCAAAGCCTAAATCCAAAAAAAAAAAAAACATAATCAACTTTAAAATAGTATAACTTTCAGTATATTCTAACAGAATAAAACTATAGTTCTAACAGAATGTGTTAGACATTAAAGACTTTTAATTTATTCTAATAGAATGTACTCGAGTCACTTGATCAAGTATTCCCCGAGTCATCTGATCTAAATTATCGACTTAATCTAATTACAATGACTACATTGTAGCTAACACAGAGGAAAATACTTTGGAAAAAGGTCAAATTATTACAAGTTAGAATGTGGTAAATATGACAGTTCAAAGATCACAAATGTTTCTAAACAAAGAGTGCTAAAAATACAGCTGTAACATTGCATGTTCGAAGGACTATAACTAAACCAATATTAATCAAATTTAAATGACTTCTGAACCTAACTTGGAGCTAACACAAAGGAGAATATGCATAAACAAATTTCATATCATTCCAAGCTAGTATGAGAGAGATATGATAGCTCAAATATTAAAAAAAAAATGGCTGAAATATTTGATTCAAGCATTTTAACAAACATTTGGCGGGCAAATCAGATGCACAAGTCTTTATTTAAATCATCGTAGTCATAACTCATATCAAGAATCAATTAGTTGTAACTTGTACGAATTCTGAGTAGTTAACAACCATTACCAAACGCTCGTTCATGTGCTTCGTAGATTCAACTTCATAAAAAGCCCAAAAGCTTAAAAAAAAATAAAAAGACGGAAGATTGATTACATATGATTACCATTACAGACTGTTATTGCCTGAGAAGATGGGGAATTAAGCATAAAAAACGATGATGAAGGGAGAACAGTTCTTCCATGACTTCTGGGACGATCAACCGAAGATGACGATGGAGAACTCGAAGATGAAGTGAACCGATTTGAACAGCTCCTTAGTTTCGTTTTAATTTCTGCTTCTGGGACGATCAACCAAAGACCACGACTTTAAACCCTAGAAAAATCAATTGCCTTGCTGCTACTAATCCAGAGAGTCCGGCGGGTGTAGACAATGATTTTTAGAGAAAAGGGGGAATCGATGATCTAATTTAAGGGATTTGATCCATGAATCAAGGGATTTAATTTTGGTTATTATTTACTTTATATGCAAAATTACATATCTAGCCTTATCTTGATTATTTAAGAATTAATTTTTTCCTGAATTCCTATTGGTGCATTTATGCACACAATAGTTGTCAAAAACATTTGAACCTATCTCTCTCTCTCTCTCTCTCTCTCTCTATATATATATATATATATATATATATATATATATATATATATATATATATATATATATATATATATGACGATTGGATCTGGAAGAGGGAGACCTTCACCAACACCAATGAAGGCTGGAATGGCAAATGGTAGATCCAATTTGTTTTCTGGAAGGTCAAGAGGGTATAACAGTAAGGTGGCAGCATCACTATATTAACATATATACCTCTTTGGTTAATTTGCTTGTGAAAAGGGTCTTGTATTGTGTGTGCTGGGTCAAAGGTCAAATACGGAAATAAGTGGATTGGTCTTTATGTTTTTGAAAATTTGAACAGTTTTGACAATGTGTCTTTAATGTGGTTCACTCTAAACCAAAATAAATTTAATATGTTTTTTTTTCAATCTTGCTGACTTCTTAGTAGCAAGTATTTTTAGGCGATTTTCAAGATATTGTTGCATGCAACCAAACAAGAGATGCAATAACGAAAAATTGGCACCCTTCTTATCCATTCAATAAAACATCATATCCAAATCTGGGTTGTATGCTTCTTGGATATCTCTTAATAAGTTGCAATAACACTCCCAGGGTTCATCATCAGCCAAAATAAAAAACGATTAGTAATTGAACAAATCCATATCATTATTAGTGGATCTTGGTTAGGAAAACTTCAAACTGGACATATTGATTCACATGAGGTGTTTGAGCCAAGCATTTGACCAACATATTGAAACAAATCTCTTATATGAATGGACCCACTATACAATAATGGAATACATATTTCCAAGAAAAAAATCATTTCATCACGATTCTACTGTGAATTATATTTGTTTCTTGATGAATTGTGTGTGTATTTTCATTTAAATTGAAACAAATTTAATACATCATCATTGCTGGTGGTGTATAAAATGTTACAATAACATTATTGTGTTTTTGCATATTAATCATGAGTCTTGTCTTTGTGACTTTCTTCACCCCTTTAAAGATCCGATTCCCGATTTTAAAATTTAGATAATCACATATATTTCGTTTAGATTCTGTAAGCAAACAATGATGTTTAATGTAAATAATTGTATTTATCAAGTAAATAATATTTATTTTACCTCACATTTAGGAGGTTCATTGAAATCAAAAGTATTTAAAAACTTTCATTCATCTACAGTTTTACATTATTCTTACTAATTTTTCATAGTTCATCAAAAAAAAAAATGAACTTTGTAGGCCATTAACGAAAGTGACAAAGAGAGTTATCTTGTACAAGCTACCCTAATTCATACCAATTAAGAACAACATTAAAACAATGAACTCTTAATCCTCACATATGGATGATCACTAAAGCAAAAAATAATACTTCATTTTTGAACTACATATAACAAAATTGCAATGAAGGGAACATTAACAAGAAAAAACGAAAACTTACAGTATAGAAATCGAGTTTAACATTTGGACCAATTAACCCTTTACTGGATTGATTACTAGAAAAAACATATCAGATTCACTAATTACCAATAGAAAAAATATCAGATTGATTCATACTTTCATAATAATTAGAAGCTTCTAATTTAAGAATTTCAAACCCCATTAGAATATTAGCTTACGAAACGTTTAACAATTATAGGCCATGAAGTTACAGACAAAACATCTATCATTGTAAATATATATATATATATATATATATATATATATATATATATATATATATATATATATATATATATATATTACAAATCTTTGATTATTCATTATCTAACGTTTTTTATCAACCGTGGTGTCCACGAGTTTAAACCTAGTATATATATATATATATATATATATATATATATATATATATATATATATATATAGTTGTGAGACCCATGTACTAGATAAGTTTATTTAAAAACTAATATAAAAGAAATGAAGATATAAAAATTTAGAAAGTTGTAATTTATAAGGAAAGAGAGAAAAATATTTAACTATTAAAATTAAAGTGCTTATTTCTCTTTTAAATTTAAACAAATAGTTTAAATGAATAAACAGTTAAAAAAATCTGATTCAATTTAGAAATTTAGAAATTATAAGGAAAGTTATATTATTAAACTTGATATGCATTGATTGTTATATTCATGACATTTAAATATTATATGAATTATAATAAAGTAGAAAAAGACCACAAAATGACATAAATATAAGTTAATCTAAAATTACCATAAAATGACATGTGTCATAATGCATGAGAGAATGACAAGTGACAAAAATGATTTTTATTTATTAGAGTGTATATATATATATATATATATATATATATATATATATATATATATATATATATATACCTTAAAAAACATTTACCATGTTTTGCTGAATTTTAAGAGGTACAAGACCTTATGCAATATATACAATTAATTTATGCATGTAGAAAAAGTCTATCTCTAATCGTTTAAATGAGTTTATCTATTATTGTTTGAATGAGTCAAGCTTACCTATTCAAATAATAAACTTATTTTATAGGAAACGTGACAAAAAATTAGTTATTGTTTATGATTTTTCTAACTACTTATTTATATCGTCGTTGTCAGTGCCATCATTTAATCACCACCTCACAATTTCAATCTTCTTATTTGATACTCCATGCTTTCTGCATCTTTGTGCCTTCATCCACAACATCCAACACAATTAAAGCCTCCGCAACTTTTAGTTTCAAGCTACATATTTAGAAGAACACCACTGGAATGACCCTTAACCTTAGCTGATCATCGCTACCGCAAAAACTCCCCAAATCTAACCTAACGACGACCACTATCCACCACCCACCATTCAATTGTATTTCAAAATTTGAATTATGTGTTTTTAAAATCCTATTGAAACCCTATATATCACACTCTCTCCAAAAGCGGTCTAACATATTTCTCTCTATTTTGCAGATTTCATTCTACATCTGCTTGATTCAGGTATGTAGTACCCCTCATCCACCACAACGAGCAATGCCCTTCTCTCTTATTATCTAAGAAAAGCCCTAACATTTATATGTGTCCGTGTTTACAGGTCCTGAATTGAACAGTAGATGAGCATTCACTTTCTAAGAGGTTCGTATTAATTGGCTATATTTATGGTTTGTTTTTCAGTTCCATATAGTCTATACAAATATCTTCTTATTTTTGATCGGTTTACTGTATATTTTTGTCGGATTAACTTATTGTTGAAAAGCACTTACTTTTCAGATGATTCCTTCATCACATTTACACAACTGCTTCTTTTGTGACAATGATAATGTTAGGATTTAAAGGTCTGTTTCTTAAGATGAGTGGAATATGTGGTTTCATTAAGGGCTCTATTCAACATTATGACTTTTATGCGGTTGAGGCATGTGTAGGAATCTTTGGGCATCTATCATGAAGATAAGGTCAAAATACATTCCTGAGTGGGTCTTAAGCACTACTATTATGATGTATAACATTTACTTGACAGTAAATGTGGCTTCTTAGAAGAAATCATGAATAAAAGATTGTATCAGATCAAAATCCGGTAACTTATTCCTCTGACTTATGATCTGTCCATGATGTCAAAGTTTACATGTGACCATTTATCTTTAAACTATAAACTCAAGTACCATTTAATTTTTTGGTCATAAAAGATTGAAAACCTTAACGGTTGACATGTATTTAGTTGGTTGGTTTTGTTTTTGGAGTAACAGAATGTCCTAATATAAATTAATTTGAATTCAAACTCTTTTTATTATTTAATTTATCATACTAATGTGTTTTCTGTTTAAATAAAGATACAAATTTTAGGCCATATCTTTATTGATTTCCAAGATAGACATATTGAGGTGCATAAAGGGCAGCCCTGGAGGAAATTCTGAATATTTGATTGTGGTTATTGTAATTCTTTGAATATATCCATGCTCTTATACTAGAATCCATTCAATTCAACTGCTATAGGTCAGTCTTTAATATAACTGATCCTTTTGTCACAAATTATCTGATTTTTTTTTTTAAAGTTTCATTCTTGGCAGGATGAAGCTGTTGAAAAGGTGTGGAGTTGCTATTGAGTTCTCAGAAATTGTGTGAAATATTTTAGTAATGGTCCCCCAAAAAATTACAATTATATCCTTGACTCTCAAGAAAGGCTGTTTCATGAGTTGGTAATTGTTGTATTTCTTGATTTGCAGAAAATTTAAACAGATTGGTAAAGTTGCTATTGAGTTCTCGATCTTTGAGAGTGTTTATGAATCAATAACCATCAATAAAGGTAACCTTAATTTTCAAATATATATGTGTTTTTATGATTTTTGTAAATAGATTTGTGGGATTATTTCATAATGTTTCTTGATTTTCGGATAATAATTCCAGCTACATTTTAGGTAAGTTACCCTGAATTGACAAGGTTGGCTGATGCAACACCTGTGATTATTCCTACAAGCATCTCTGCAAATTTTATGTTCTAGAATCGAAGCTTAATTAGAAGTCAAAAATGCTAATTATTTGTTCTCCACATCTGTTAACCAAGTTTATGCATCACGAATATAAGGTATGCCATTTTTCTTCATAAATATGTCACCATGTCCACTTTTGGGGTTTTTCCTTTCAGTTTTTGAAGACAAATCCAAAAAAAGATTTTCTTGACCTGCTATTGCTTTTTTTTTTACTATCATTTGTTGTAGTTTTTTGAACAATTATTGCTTTAGTTTTACTAGAAGAAACCTTGATGCTAACTGAATTTGTGATTGATTATAATAATTTGAAGCTTATGGTTCTATGTGTGTTCTTATTAGTACCAAACTGGAAAGAACAAGTTTACAAGCTATAAAAGTCTTTAAAAGGAATTACAAAGAAAAACTTCATGCTTAACTCCATGGGTCTTCCCCTTCATCCAGCATCTTTACACTTCATTTTGATTGAAAAAAAGTTTGAATAATGTATATGACAACCTTTTTTCCTACAGGATGTACATGTGTTCATATTTTTCTTAAAAGGGTGTGTAAACATGGACCATCATTCAAGCGTTTGATTATTCAATGGGGGCGGTGAGTTGATTATAGAGTAAAAATAGATCTGGTTACCACAAACCTTTTCATTTTTTTATCTAAGTAAAGTATGTAACATATAACTTGTAATCGATGTTATATGTTATCTTATTTTCATTTTTATGTACATTTTATTCTATAATTACTTGAAAAATCATTTTCAAAGCATATGTTGAGATTTATTATAATAGTGGGAATTGTATTACGGCTTTGATTGATTATTGGAAAGATGGAAAGAGCGTCAAAGTTTTTTTTGAATGAAATTATCTTTTTTTTTTTTAAATAGATTTGTGGTGGGGTTAAAGGGGTAGGGTCAATCCGATTCAATATTATATAATATAAAAAAATACAAAAAAGTATGTAATATAAACATAAAAAAGTCATAGTAAATAAAGTAGTTACTAAAATCGAAACTAAACCTGGACATTGAATAAATTTGAAACTATAATAAATATTGGATTTAAATTTAAAATTTTGTTCTATATTATATTTTTTTATTAAACCGTTGTGCATCAAGTAGTATTATTGTGTTTAGAAGGACTAATCTTATAAAAGGCTTAACTTTTTAACGTGTAATTGGAAAAAACCATAATATATTTTTTATTATTGCTATGGCCACAACTTTCTCGCATAATTATCACTCTAGCCCACTTAACGAGTTTCATAGTTAACTTGGTTAAAATTTTTGCAAAATCAGTCCTAAAAAGATTAAATTTGGTCCCTGAGGTTTGTAAAAAAATATACCACATGGTTTTTTAACTTTATTTTTCATTTTTTGTATACTTCATTTATTTTTGTTTTTTTTATAAATATATATACATTTTTTATTTTCTTTTTTTACATATTTTTTTATTTTCATTTTTTAACTTTATTTTTCAACAATTTGATTTTTTTTGTTTACCTTTTTACCTGTTGTTTTCTATTTTTTTTTTCTATTTTAGTTATTTATGATTTTTCTAATGTTTTTATTTATTTTGATTCAAGTAAATGAAGTCGAATTCAATATAAATTACTATAACAGTTTTCTTTATAGAAACCGATTATGATTATTATTATTTTCTTTCATTTACTCTATTATCAAATTGAAAAATATTATCTTGAATATAAACTATTGATATCACATACAGAAATATGATTTAATTTGCAAGTTATATAACACATTAAAACACTAATTCTCATTAAACAAGTTATTTTTTTAAATTTTTATTTTTTCATAACATAAATATAATAGCACTAAAGAAAAAAAAAAGTTGTACTGAAATTACAAATATTAACATAACTATTTTATTTACTTGAATAAAAATAAAAATTTACAAAAAGTAGAAATTATCAAAATTGTAATTTGTAATATACTCTAATATATTAATACATTTTATATTTTTTTTGAAAAACGTCAATAAAAAGTTAAAAATACAAAAAAATAAAAACAAAGAATTGGAATGACAATAAGAAAAAAATAAAAAATAAATAAAAAAAACTAAAAGATGAAAAAATTAAAATATAATACGAAAAGAAACATGAAAAAAACAAAAAAAAAACTCTAGTATACCATATATATACACTAAATAAATAGAAAACAAAAGGTAAAAAAATCAATTTTGTGAAACATAAAGTTAAAAAATGAAAATAAATAAAATATATACAAAAAAAAAGAAAATAAAAAATGTACATATATTTATAAAAAAACCGAAAATTAATAAAGTATAAAAAAACGAAAAATAAAACTAAAAAATCATATGGTGTAATTTTTTGCAAACTCAAGGACCAATTTGAACTTTTTAGGATTGATTTTGCAAAAAAAGTTTACAAAGTTAACCATGCTACTCGCTAAGTGGGCTAGAGTAATAATTCTGCAAGAAAGTTGTGGTCATACCAATAATAAAAAAATATTAGGGCAATTTCCAATTACGCGTTAAAAATTTAAGGTTTTTATAATATTAGTCCGTATTCAGAACAATCAATAAAATATGATGGTTTCCATTCTAATATTGTTATATTTAGGAAGATATATTTTGTAAAAGTAATTTCAAAATTATTGTTCTTAAGAGACAATTTTATGTTTAATAGTGAGTAAAGTTTGTTCTTTAACCCTAATGTTGTTAAAAACAATATAGTTCCAATTTTGACCCAAAACAAAATCGTAAAATTTATTTTCAAGTTAAAATAAAAAAGTTTACTTTTTTTTTTTATCAAAAGAACAAATTATTTTTATTTTTACTCTTTTTTAATCTAACGAAACATACTTTTAATTTTAACCCATAAAACAACGATATTTCTTTTAAACACATATAACATTAGACTTTTATTTTTTCCACAAACAAGAAACTAAATTTTAGATTTTTTTAATGGTTCATGATATTTGTCCACTCATTATATTTTTCAAATATCATATATTTCCGTAAGGAAACTAACCTCCAAAAAAAATTGTTCATCGAAATAAATTAATGCAAGTTTTGTAATTTCTAAGCTTGACTGAAATTACATTAACTTTGATATAATTAAGAATGTAAGGCGATAACACATTTAAGTTAGACAAAACATCGACACAAGTTGGTCCTTGTGTTAGCTTAAACAATGAGTGTCCTTGGATGAAGAATGAGTAAACGAGATGTCGTTTTAGATACCATCGGCAATTTAATGAAACCATGTTACAAGGAAATGACTCGAAAGAGAAATAATGGTATAGAGGTGGTACGAGGCAAAACGAATCATTGAATCGAAACTAATGCTTAGTCATACACTCATACTTGCCAATACATTGTGTCTTTGTTTTAAGATGACATGTTTCCTAAAACAAATTAATTGTTGAATTGAAACTAATCATTTTCCGCCGAAAAGAAACTAAATGTCGAAAGAATCTATTCGCACTCGTCGCTTGACGCGGGTAAATGACTAGTATGTATGTGTATATATATATATATATATATATATATATATATATATATATATATATATATATATATATATATATATATTCAAAGAACAAGTTGGTTTATATAAAAATATGTCATGATTCATAAACCTGTTATGGAAAAAACATATCTACTTATATTTTGTAGATATTCCTTTCCATTTTCGAATTTTGTCCATTCATATATATTTTACAACTCCCTTGATGGTCAACAACTCCATGCTAATGGTTGTGGGATTTGAAACCAGATGGTGCATTTACATTGCCTCCATGAGACAATTCATCAATAATAACAAGATGAGTCTTTCAATTAGAAGATGGAACAAATGGTAGTAAACTCAATATCTTCTTGTGGTATGTGTACCTAAATAGAATTGCCAGTAAAGAGAACTTACAAAACATTGGAGTTGATTTAAATGACAACGTATGCCTATTCTATACATATACTGTGGAAAACACATCATTTATTGTTCCCATTCCAGTTTGCTAAAGGAATTTGAAGTAAGATACGTAGATGGTGGTCCGTTAACCATGTTAGAGATTAAACACTTCAACAAACAATTCAAAATTTTTTTATCATAGAGTAATAAATGAAAATGAAAATAAGAACACAATCAATGTATGTGGCTCATATGATTAGAGTGATCAACTATGTACATGGACGAACACAAGAGAGATTTTATTGATACCATCAAATAGCTCACATACATTAGCTTACAAAAAGTTAATGGATATAAATACCGATAAGTTGACCTAAAAACTACAAATAAGGCCAAGACGAGAAAATGAAGGAATCCTATCCTAATCTCTATGTCCTTATCTCCTAATTATCTTCTATTTGATTAGTCTTTATCTAGATATTTGAATTACTTGTTTACCTTTATCTTTTCCCGATTTTGTATTTAAACCCTTTTGGGATGATTAATGAATTAAGTCAATTTCAATCTCAATTCTATATGGTATCAAAGAGGGTCAATCAGAACCACAAATAGAAGAACTTCGCCGCCATGACAATCACCAAATATGAAACAACGAAAATAGATAGCAATTCGCCATACTAGCTACATGCGTCTACCCAATAAAGTTTCATTTAAGTGACATCCTCATGGATAGTACCTATGGTGATTAGTCATAGGAAATCATGAATTTTCATTTTGCAAAGAACAAGATGGGATTCATCAATGGAACGGTCATGACACCAGAAGAAGACCCGGGTAACTACATGACGTGGATGAGGTGCGAAGCCATGATAAAGGGTTGGCTTACCACAAACATGGAGTAATATCAGATCAAGTGTTAAGTATGCTAACACGTCAGTTGAGACGTGGGGAGATGTTGTGTTGGATTAGGTGTTTAAGCCGTTAACTAAATTGTTATAAACTTAAACTATTAGCAAAGTTCTTTTCGGTTGCCCTCAAACCTAGTAATTGACTAGGATGTTTTTTTTGGAGATAAAGGACGTTTTGTTAATTTATTATGTGATTAATATATTAATTAGAAATCAAAATAGGTATTTATTAATACGTTTTGAGAAAAATATATTAATTAGAAATTATATTATTTAATTAAGAATTAATCAGAAATTAATTGGAATTAATTTCGGGATTAATTAGACTAATTAAAAATAGAAGGACGAAAAGTGTCAATGTCCAAAAGTTGAAATTTAACTGATTCTAGAACCTCCCTAGGAGAGGGGATGGTTCTAAGGGGTTTATGGAGCTTTTCTAGGAGTTCTAGGAAGCCTAGAGTTGCTTGGGGGGGGGGGGGGGGGGGGGGGAGAAAATGGTTAGAGTTATCCAAAATGAAACCTGCCTTTTATACACCTCCTTAAACCCTATAAGTACCTCAAGGCTTAGGTTTTAAGCTTACACTAATCCAAGGAACCATTAGAGCTGAAAATTATTCTTTCAACTCCTCTCTCTGCAATAGCCTCGAATTGCTAGGGTTTGAGTGTGAGTCATTAGAGACACAAGATTTCTGGTGCTGACTTTCTGGAGTTCTACAAAGAAGGATTACTAGTTCATTTACAAAAGTAAACTAAAAGGTATGCTTTCTATTATCCATTCTCCTAAATTGAAACTAGCAATACACTTTAGGGTTCTTAAACTCAAATGGTTGGTGAGAGCATAAATCCTTTAGGGTGTATGTGAACTTAGGGTTTTGGGTTTTTCGCCAAAAATATGATTTTTGTTACCTATAAAACCTATCACGTTGAAGAAAAGTTTAGGAAGGAAAGTGCACCTAGATATATGAATTAAAACAAACCATCATTGTAACTCAACAAGTCATGGCTTCCATTTCGGCTTAATATACAAAGATACAAGGCCTATGGGACGAGATACAATCAGTATCACCCTCGTCTAAAAATACATGTGTAATATCAGAAAATGGCTAAGTGATTCAAAGGAAAAGGAAAGATAGTACGAGATCTTGATGGTCTAGATGGTGTGTTCTCCACTGTGACAACTCAAATACTCACATCAAAACCGATACCAACATTGGGGACTGCCTATCACCTGGTCATAAAAGACAAACACCAAAGAGTGATCTCAAGCATAAGAACAAAAGTATATGATGTTGTTGCCTTACAAAGCTTCACTTCTAACAAGCAAGAAATAAAAAATAATAAAGGACCTGCCAAGGAAACAAAGTTAGTCAACAACCAAGAGTTGCGATAGTGCACCTTCTGTGGCAATAGTGGTCACAATAAAGAGGGATGCTTCAAAAGGATCGGTTATCCAGATTGGTGGACTGTGAATGGAAAGAAAGAGAAAGAAAAAACCCAAGTCTGCGTAGGCCAATGCACGTTTAAATTCTATACCAGGCTTGACAAGTGAATAGTACCAAATGCTCGTCAAACACTTCTCGGGTTTGGCAAATAATAAAGTAAAAGATGATACTGGTTTAAGTGTTAACATGGCTGGTAAGAACTTTAAAAACTAATAATGGATTATTGATATAGGAGCAACATAGCACATGACTTGTGATCGTGAGTAACATATCACTATTCCTAAGGGTAATTCCATTCCTATTGAAGGAAAAGGAAATTCTGCCTTAACTAATGGAATGAACATTGATTGGGTTTTATGCATTCCACTTTTTATGTGTAGTTTGTTATCCGTTAGTCGCCTAACAAAAGAACTTAATTGTGATGTGACTTTATTTTCGGACTTTTGTATCGCAGAGGGCTTAGAAACAAGGAGCTTTATTGGTGTAGGTAAGTGCAAAGTAGGACTATATAGAATGGATTTTGTGACAAAGAAGAGGAATGACATGTTGGTTGTACCTGATGTGGGGGTATGGCATAAGAGATTTGGGCATGCTTTAGAATCTATGTTACGTCAAGTTGAGTTTTTGAGAAATTATACTTTTTGCATTAATAAATAAGACTTGTGATTCTTGTGTAAAGGCAAAACCTACAAAATTACCTTTACTAGTTCGTCTATTAAAACAGTTGAGTGTTTCGATTTATTGCATCTTGACATTTGGGATAATTATCGCACACATTCTCTCATGGGAGCATGTTATGTTTTGACAATATTAGATGATTCCAGTAGAACTGTGTGGGTATATCTTCTTAAACATAAACATGAAGTAAATCTCTCATTAACTTTTGTAAAATGTTGAAAAATCAATTTGGGAAAGGAATAAAAAGAGTTAGAAGCGACAACAAGTGAGATTTCACTTCTAATTCCATGAATGAGTTTTATACATAAGAAGAAATTATCTTGGAAACGAGTTGTGCTCATACACCTCAACAAAATGGTGTTGTGGAAAGAAAGCACCCACATTTTCTTGAGTTTGCTAGAGCCTTAACATTTGAAGCTATGCTACCAATCAGTTTAGCTATAGGGAGAATGTATGTTAACAACATATATCATCAGTAGACTACCTTCTAAGGTCATTGGATACAAATACCCTTTGGAATTCTCTTCCAACAAAACCAAACAATGAATATATGAAGGTCTTTGGATGTTTAGCCTATTCCAGAAACACCGAAACAAAAGGAAATAAGTTTGAAGTAAAGGGGAGACCGTGCGTCTTCGTTGGCTACCCATAAGGACAAAAAGGTTATCAGGTATATGATCTTTAAAGCAAAATGGTGATTCTGTCAAGGGATATTAGATTTGTTGAACAACATTACCCATTTGATAAAATAGAGAATCAACAAGAAAATAAAATTGAGAAAACCTTCACTTTCAATGGACCGTTGTAATATGATGATGTCTTTGAGGTTTTTCGTGCTCAACCTGATGAAGTTGTTACCGATAAGGAGGCTGACAGTGTACCTCAATTTAATAAAAAATCCCATGAAGAAATCAAAGACATATATCGTTATATCAAAACTGAGCAAGAAATGGAAGTGGGCAACAAAGACCATAATGAAACCCCACATGAACAAAGAGATAAAAAAGTTAGATTGCACCCAAACATATTTGATGACTTTCAAGTCAACCTTCCTCCTTTGATAGATAATGCATGACCCTCACTCTGTTTGTAACACCCAGTTTATTTATTTAATAAATAAATAAATAAATAAATAAATGATTGTATAATAGCCCTAAGATCAATAATTGTATAGCAAGGTTTTGGTTTTCGGGAGCCAAAGGTTATGATTTTAGAAGTCGGGGGTTAAAGGTGTCAGTTCCGGATTAGTTTTATAAATAATTAT
Organism: Lactuca sativa; assembly: GCF_002870075.4. Classification (NCBI taxonomy): domain Eukaryota; kingdom Viridiplantae; phylum Streptophyta; class Magnoliopsida; order Asterales; family Asteraceae; genus Lactuca; species Lactuca sativa. The sequence goes on along the minus strand of NC_056629.2, from coordinate 54,013,991 downwards.
GAAGGTAGGGGCTATAGGGTAACTTCTGGGACTTCATGTGAACAGATTTTGGAGGCTAAGGGACCGTTTGGTAATTATTGTACCTAAATTGCAATGGGTTTTAATATTGAGGGTTGTTTAGTAATTTGTGGGCTGAATTTTAAAAGGATTTCAGGAACCAGGGTATATTTGGTAAATTATGGACTTAAGTTGAAGGGAGTTTAGATGGCAGGGGCTAAAAAGGTAAAATTTGGATCTATTTCGAATTGAATTGGAGCTGGAGGGACCATTTTGGTCATTATGGCAAACTTTTATACTGAGATCGGGTATATAAGGTTATGTAACCCTAACCCTAGCAAAACCCTTGCAGCCGTCATCTCCTTATGCCCCCTCCTCGAGCCGCCGCACTCGCTTCTTCATCCTTCGGCACTGCACCACCACCCCTGTTGAGGTCGTCAACCACCGTTTCTGATCCGCCAACACGTCACAACCCCTAGCTTCCGGCGAGAACAAGTTGACGACGGGTTCCGAGTGTGTTCGCTGCCACCGTTATGCTCCATCAGTTGAAGACGAAAGCGCCGCTAGCCGGCGGTCAACGTTGCTTCGGTTCACGACGGCCTCCATTCATCCTCCTCATCGTTCTCATGGGGCTATTTCTTAGTCGCGACCTTCGTATGGCTTAAGTAGGTCACTCCGGTCATTGTTTGCCACCCCGAGGGGCTGTTGTGTTCGTAGGTTTGGGCCTCTGTCGAGTAGGAGCCGTGGAGAACCACCATGGCAGCCGGCCATGGTGGCTGTCATCGCAAATCCCACCACCTGCCGCTAGTTCTTCTACTTCTGCTCGTCCCCGCCATGTGCTATCTGGTGGTTGTGAGTTGTATGGGTGTGTGATTGTGCTTCAAGTGCGTGTTTAGGTGTGTGTGGTTGTGTTTCCATTTGTTATAAGTGTGTTTGGGATGTTTGTGTCGTCGGAGAGCAAGTGCACCACCATGGTAGCCAACCATGGAGGTTGCCATTGGTTGTAGCTTTTCTGCCGCCGTGCGCCATCGTCGGCCACCCTTAGGTGGTTGTGTGTATATGTTAGTATTAGTGTGAGTGTGTGTTATTTCGAGATTTTGCATTGTAAACTATAATAGTGTCAGAATAATGAAATGAAATCTCAAAACCACCACCATAGGGTGGTGGCTGGCGCCTCCTGCTGCCACCGGCTGCCATGTCAGGTGGCGGTGTACTTGCCTTGTTGAGTTTGGTCTGTTTGGGATGCTTGAAGCCCTAATGGGCCCAATGAAGCCCTAATGGGCAAGGGTTTCATTGGACCCTAGTTGACCTTGAAAACCCAAACATGTGACTAATGGGCTTAGCAAGCCCTAATGGATCTAATGACTTAGCTATTGGGCCTATTGGGCTAAGATGGGTTGGAAACCCTAATTAGGGTTTGGAAAACCCTAATGCCATGAAACTCTAATTTGGGATTATCGGGACCGCATCAAAATTATTTAATGAATCTAATATATTAATTAACAATCATTTGCAATCAAGCTAAGTTAATATTGGACTTAATGGATTAAGTCCTTCGTGGGTTAAGTCCTTAATAGGTTAAGTCCTTAATGGATTAAGTGAGAAACACTTAACCCTAATCATCATTTTATGTGAAACCTTAATTTCACTTGGGCCTTGAGTTGGGCCTTTCCATTGGGCTTTGGTAATTGGATTATTAATGGGTCATCCAAGAATAATCTTATGGACTAGTATATATTGATGGGCTTAGGATAAGACCCATATGAGGGTTTGAGCCCAATTTGGAAAATTGGGCCATAGATGGGCCATAGTTTGGGACTTTGCGATTATGAGATATTGGGCTAATAAAAATACCAAGTGATGGATTGGACTTTTGGTTGGGCATTAGAATGAGACCATGCAAAGGTTTGGGCCCAATTTGGAAAGGAGTCGGCTTGATCGCAGGGCATCACACTATGTTTTCCGCACATGAGATCTTTGGGATTACACTCTAATATGGTTTATGATAATATGTTTTGATTATTGACACTGTGATTTTGACAGGAGATATTAATATGAATGTTTTTATACTGTTGTTTTTTTAATAACATATTTTAAAAATGAAAATTTTGGCATGTATTTTTGGGATGTTACAAGTTGGTATCAGAGCCTTGGTTTGAGGGATTCAGACACACTCTCGGGTGTGTCTGAAATCAAACTAAGGACTTGGTATGAAAATTTTCCAAAGTAAAACCCTTTTATAAAAAGAAGTGAAAAGAATCTGTGAAAGGAACAGAACTTTGAAAAGAACAAAGTGTATGATGCGTGCAATCAGCCGAGCTCATGTAAGTTTTCCCCAAGATACCCATACATGTTATGTTATGATATGATTATGAGAACTACATGCTAGATTAGGGTTGAGGATCTAGGAGGATGCCTTATATGCCTATTGTATGTGCTTGTAGACTTGCATGCTAGTACTAATTAGTTAGTGATAGGATAGCTTGTTTAGGTTATGCTTGATTGTATGAACCTTTGAATTGCATGTACCGACTCCTGAGTAGAGGATAGAATGGTTTGATTGGAATATGATGGTTAGATTTTCCATTTTCTGAATGTTGCTTGCTCCGTGCTTTGTGGGATTCTTAGTAATGTGAGCTAGCTATATTCATGAAATAGCTAGTTGACATTACTGGGAATCTCTCAGTAGCTGAGGGCTGGGTGAGTTCGAGAACCTAGGAGAGCCTAGGATATGTTTCAATGGGTCAATAGTGAGGTTTAGTGAGACTGGGTGTACCAGTTGAGGAAGTGACTTGGAGGATTCGGGAGGATTGCTGAGGAAAGTATGGATAGGTGTGGAAGGTAGTATTGGGCCCGTACTACTGAAAGCACAGGATCCATACTTGAATCAGTGAGAGTCTTGGAGAATCTAAGAAGCTTCAAGGAAGAGTTTGTGACCCAGTTTGGGGATAGAGGATGTTCCAGTTGTTGCAGCTTAGCCATTGGCAAGTGAGCTAGTGAGCTCGACAGGGTGTCAGACCCTGAAGGATATGATTTCGTGCTAGGTGAGTATAGTAAAGGGTCCCGGGAAGAGACCCATGACTTCTGATCATCTGGTGAAAAGGCCAGAAGAGCCCGCATCAGTGCAACGTGTAAGAGGAAGTACACGAGAGAGTTTGTCACTCTAAGGGTTTAGGCTGCTACAAGTGTGGCAGGATTAATCATGTCAGCTGGAGGTGACTAGGATTCCTCCAGATGTTGCGGGTATGTCATCTTTTACTGTTATTAGATGGATGTTGAGAATACGTATCGCTTTGGAATTGTGAGCGAGTTTGGATAAGTCGGATCTCGAGTCGGTTTTCTGCTAGTGTTTGGGTTATCAAGGATCATATATGCCATCCTGCATGCCGAAAGGTGCTTGATGAACCTACAGAGGGACATACCTTGCGGAGCGGGTTCCGCGTGTACCGTTATCCTTCCAGATCTTTGTCGAGATATGTGCAGGAGTATTATTTGGAAGATCATCTGTCAGGGTTAGAGTGATAGTTCTACAGTGAAGTCAGCATTTAGGGGTTCTATCATTGTTCAGATGTGGTTGAAAATTGTCTATGGATGAACCTTGGAGTTCAAGGAACTACCATTGCTAGGACAGAACTGGCAACATGAAGAGGGTAGTGTCAGTTGCGGGTGTTAGATGTATAAGTGGTCGGTCATCGGATGTTCAATAGAATGGTATTTTCGCATGGGAGATGGATTGAGGTGTTAGAATGGACCAGATTTCAAGAGTACCCATCAAGATTTCTGAGGATGGGCGACCTTAAGGTTTAATCGGTGACTAATCACTAGCAGTGGTAAGCACATGTTGTCATCAGTGGGATACTAGAAAGCGAGAAGGATTGGGAATCCTTTAATTCTCACGTGCTGTGAAGACTTAGTCGAATCTAAGTGGGGGAGAGACTTTTTATAAAGTTCTCCAAATGTGCGTTCTGGTTGCACGAGGTGTAATAAATTGGACACCTTGTCAACCAGAAGGGTATTCTGGTCGATCCGGCCAAGTTAGAGGCCGTGATGCAGTAGGAGATTCCGAGGTCTCCAACTCAGATTCAGAGTTTCTTGGTTCTAGCGGGTTATTACCGGAGACTTATACGAGACTTCTCCGAGATTGCGGTTCCTTTGAACCGACTGATCAAGAAGTCGGTGGCCTTTCACTGGGTGCCTGAGTAACAAGCAGCCTTCGAGACTCTCAGACAGCTGTTGTGCGAGACACTAATTCTCACCCTCGTAGAGGGTGTAGATGATTTCGTGGTTTACCGTGACGCTTTGATCACGGGCATGGGTACGGTACTGATATAATGGGGTCACGTGATAGCCATTTTCGAGAACCATGTTAGAGTTCCAGTTAGGACTCTAGCTTAGTGATGTGTTAGGTCGAGTGCGTGTTTGACCCGGTTTGGAAAGTGTTGTAAGATTACGGGGATCGCCGTAGCATTCACTAGTAGTCAGATAGTATGGAAAGTTTTGTAAGGCTACGGGGGTAGCCGTAGCATTCACTAGTAGTCAGATGGTATGGAAAGTGTTGTAAGACTACGAGGGTAGCCGTAGCATGCACTAGTAGTCAGAATGTATGGAAAGCGTTGTAAGAATACGAGGGTATTAGTATGGGAAGTGTTGTAAGACTGCGGGGGTAACCGTAGCATTCACTAGTGGTCAGTTAGCATGGGAAGTGTTGTAAGACTACGAGGGTAGCCGTAGCATTTACTAGCGGTCAGATAGTGATAGAGTGTCATGAGACTGCGGGTAGCCATAGCATTCACTAGGTTGGTAGATGGCATGAGCGTGTTGTTGGAACGCAGAAGGAACAGAAGCACCCAACAGTTTGAGTGTACCAGTGGGGTTACAGAAATCTGCGGATTGGATTTTGGAATTACCCAACGGATTAGATCTGGTTAAGCCAGTGATAATACTGTAGGAATGCCACTACATTTATGTGATCAAGGAAGCAAGAGATTGCTTAAGGTCGTTTGTGATATAAGCCTACCATTGGTCATGTAGCAATCAATTTTAGCCTTGGATTCGGTAATATTAGGATTCGACACATGGACCCGATCGGTTGGATCAGGAGGTTGTTAGACCCACAGTGGCATGATAACTAGTGGCAACTAGTTTCAGAGAAGGATTTCGTTCATAAGTCGACTAAGTAGGGAGCCCTTTGGCTTCGCAGCTGGGTCGAAACCTGGTGTTTTAGATGATTGGTGAACGAATTGAGACCAGGGAGGTCTCGTTAGATTTTGGAATGCAGCCACGTGCCAACATACTGCTTCAGTCAGTTCAGTGTTCAGGCAGTTTCTACGTTTGGGCAGTGTTAGTATTTGTGCCTTAGATTACATATACAAACAAAATAATTGGTTGATTTGGGGAGTGACAAGTCACTCACAACGAGATTATCTAAGCCTTGGCCAAGTATAAGTGGTCTGCGGTGATATTTAGGTATGTGAACCTGTTCTGAAGTGGGAACCTCGAGCTATTAGAAGTTGAGTAGACTGTTGAGGGATAAACGGACTGGAATCAACGATAATGATTCAGTATGAGTGGTCTGTCAGAGTATCAGACCATCTTGAGACTACATATTTCAGAGTAAGTAATGTGATTGTAATGCAAGAAATTTGCTCATATTAAGGTTCTAGAACCCTGCGAGGGATAGATTTGGTTGCCCTGGGAAGGCTAGGGTGTGCCTAAGATGGTAACCGTGATACTAGAATGGTTAAGAATGTAAGGAATGGTAAGGAATGATTTCGAGGACGAAATATAATTTAAGTTAGAGAGAGTTGTAACACCCTATTTATTTAAAAAATAAATAAAGAAATAAATGATTGTATAATAGCCCTAAGATCAATAATTATATAGCAAGGTGCTGGTTTTCGGGAGCCAAAGGTTACGATTTTAGAAGGCGGGGGTTAAAGGTGTCAGTTCTGGATTAGTTTTGTAAATAATTATGAAGGCAGGGGCTATATGGTAACTTCTAGGACTTCATGTGAAGAGATTTTGGAGGATAAGGGACCGTTTGGCAATTATTGTACCTAAATTACAATGGGTTTTAATATTGAGGCTTGTTTAGTAATTTGTGGGCTGAATTTGAAAAGGATTTCAGGAACCAGGGTATATTTGGTAAATTATGTTGATGGGAATTTAGATGACAGGGGTTAAAAAGGTAAAATTTGGATATATTTCGAATTTAATTGGAGCTGGAGGGACCATTTTGGTCATTATGGCAAACTTTTATACTGGGATTGAGTATATAAGGTTATGTAACCCTAACCCTAGCAAAACCATTGCAGACGTCATCTCCTTATGCCCCCTCCTCCAGCTGCCACTCTCGCTTCTTCGTCCTTCGGCGCTGCACCACCACCTCTGTTGAGGTCGTCAACCACCATTTCCGATCCGCCAACATGTCACAACCCCTAGCTTCCGGCGAGAACAAGTTGACGACGAGTTCCGGGTGTGTTCGCTGCCACCGTTACGCTCCATCAGTTGAAGACGAAAGCGCCACTAGCCGGCGGTCAACGTTGCTTCGGTTCACGACATTCTCCATTCATCCTCCTCATCATTCTCATGGGGCTATTTCTCAGTCGCGACCTCCGTATGGATCAAGTAGGTCGCTCCGGTCATCATTTGCCACCTCGAGGGTGTGTTGTGTTCGTAGGTTTGGGCCTCTATCGAGTAGGAGCCATGGAGAACCACCATGGCAGCCGGCCATGGTGGCTGTCATCGAATCCCACCAGTTGCCGCTAGTTCTTCTACTTCTGCTCGTCCCCGCCATGTGCCATCTGGTGGTTGTGAGTTGTATGGGTGTGTGATTGTGCTTCAAGTGCGTGTTTAGGTGTGGGTGTCTATGTTTCCATTTGTTATAAGTGTGTTTGGGATGTTTGTGTCGTCGGAGAGCAAGTGCACCACCATGGTAGCCAACCATGGAGGTTGCCGTCGGTTGTAGCTTTTCTGCCGCCATGCGCCACCGCCGGCCACCATTAGGTGGTTATGTGTGTATGTTAGTATTAGTGTGAGTGTGTGTTATTTCGAGATTTTGCATTGTAAACTGTAATAGTGTCAGAATAATGAAATGAAATCTCAAAACCACCACCATAGGGTGGTCGCTGGTGCCTCCTGCTGCCACCGGCTACCGTGTCGGGTGGCGGTGTGCTTGCCTTGTTGAGTTTGGTTTGTTTGGGATGCTTGAAACCTTAATGGGCCTAATGAATCCCTAATGGGCCCAGTGAAACCCTAATGGGTCTATTGGACCCTAGTTGACCTTAAAAACCCAAACATGTGACTAATGGGCATAGCGAGCCCTAATGGATCTAATGACTTAGCTATTGGGCCTATTGGGCTAAGATGGGCTGGAAACCCTAATTAGGGTTTGGAAAACCCTAATGCCATGAAACCCAAATTTGAGATTTATCAGGACCGCATCGGAATTATTTAATGAATCTAATATATTAATTAACAATCCTTTGCAATCAAGCTAAGTTAATATTGGACGTAATGGATTAAGTCCTTAATAGGTTAAGTGAGAAACACTTAACCATAATCGTCATTTTATGTGAAACCTTAATTTCTCTTGGGCCTTTCCATTGGGCTTTGGTAATTAGATTATTAATGGGTCATCCAAGAATAATCTTATGGACTAGAATATATTGATGGGCTTAGGATAAGACCCATATGAGGGTTTGGGCCCAATTTGGAAAATTGGGCCATAAGTTGGGCCTTTACGATTATGAGATATTAGGTCAATAAAAATACCAAGTGATGGACTGGACTTTTGGTTGGGCATTAGAATGAGACCATGCAAAGGTTTGGGACCAATTTGGAAAATTGGGCCATATGTTGGGCTTTGATTCATAGTTGACTTTGGGCCTATGGATTGGGCTTTGGGCTTGAATAAAGCCAACCTTGGGGTAATGTAGTAATTATCCAAGTATTTATGTATGGTTATATGTTGGGACCCAATTATTAATTGGTTGTTATTTTGGTGTTGACAGTTCGGGAATCTGTCATCTAGCAATTAGGGTTGAGTCTGCGGGACTTCAGCAATGTGGGGTTGAGTTTGCGGGACTTCAACAATGTGGGGTTAAGTCTTTGGGACTTCAGCAGTGTGAGGTGAGTTACGTTCCAGTAGGGGTGGGTCTAAGGCACCAATACCGGCCCACCAGTATGTGATTATCTTTGAGATGATTGTCTTTGTGATAATTATATGGTTGCCATTAATTGATATGCTTATTGAGATGGGATGCTATGAGATATGTGTTAGTAGTAGTAGGGGTGCAATAGTACCCAGTTACCGGTTGAAAGATACCGAAGACGGTTACCGGTTGAAAGATACCGAAGGGGTGGACAGAACCCATGCATGCCTAGCAGTATGTTTATGATATGTTATTATGTGACATGTATGGTTATGATATGCCATTATGTGAGCAGTATGTTTATGATGATATTATGTGACCTGTATGGTTATGATATGCCATTATGTGATTCAGTATGTTTATGTTATGTTATCATGGAACCAATATGTATATAACCTATTATTATGTGATAGTGATAGGGGTGAAATAGTCCCCGAATACCGATTGATAGATACCGAAGGGGAGGTTAGATCCCGGTTACCGGTTGAAAGATACCGAAGGGGAGGTTAGTTCCCGGATACCGGTTGAAAGATACCGAAGGGGAGGTTAGCTCCCGGTTACCGGTTGAAAGATACTGAAGGGGAGGTTAGTTCCCGAGTACCGGTTGAAAGATACCGAAGTAGAGTCTAGCTCCCAGTTATGCCAGACAGATACCGGTTGAAAGATACCGAGGGATAGGCATTATGTGGTATGTGGTATGCTGGGGGAACTCACTAAGCTTCGTGCTTACGGTTTACAGTTTTGGTTTCAGTTACTCGTTTTCAAAGGAAAGGACCCAGCTTGATCACAACGCATCACACTATATTTTCCGAACATGAGATCTTTGAGATTACACTCTGATATGGTTTTATGATAATATGTTTTGATTATTGACACTGTGGTTTTGACACCAGATATTGATATGAATGTTTTTATACTGTTGTTTTTTTAATAACGTATTTTAAAAATGAAAATTTTGGCCTATATTTTTGGGATGTTACACTGTCAAAGCGAATCGTGCCTTCTACCTTTCGATTTCTCCGGTTGGCTTATAATTCACCTTGTAAACCCATTTAGAATTAATGGCACGTGTGTCTAGAGGTAATTGCTCGAGGGTTCATGTTTTGTTTTCATCAAGAGCATTTATTTCTTTTGCATTGCTTCCCGCCACATACTATTTTGTGCAACTTGTTTGTAATGTTTTAGCTCATCTGTTGAAATAATAACCGATAAAAAAGTTTTATGTTGTTCGGAGAAATTGTTATAAGAAACATAAGCAAACATTAAAAACAAGTTGCACACAATAGTATGTTGCAGGAATCAATGCAAAAGAAATAAAGGCTCTTGAAGAAAACAAAACATGAACCCTCAAGCAATTACCCCTAGACACACATGCCATTGATTCTAAATGGGTTTACAAGGTGAATTACAAACCAACCGGAGAAATCGAAAGGTAGAAGGCACGATTGCTTGCTAAGCGTTTCAGTATGATGTTAACTCAACTAAAGTTCCAACAATCACATGCCGATGTTTCTCTTTTCTTGTACAAAAGGGATGCTCCCCCATTGCCATATTGATTTACATGGGTGATGTAATAATCACAGGAAACAAGGCAGCCAAAATACATGAAATATAAAAGGATGGTTATTCTAAGATGCCTGATTGAGTTGTTCTTGTTAGGTTTTGAGCAATCTAACACTTCCTAAGTGTGCATGCAACCCTAATAAACCTTGGATCTATGTTTGTCTAAATACATGCAAAATAATAATTTTCCAAGGTTCATAACCTATCTAACATGGCATGGGGTACTTTTAAACATAAAAGAGTTAGAAGAGATTACATACCTTTTGATGAGTTTGATTCTTGAGGAGTTTGAGGGCCAAGCACCAATAATGTGAATGCCTCAAATGGAATCACAAATCACCACAAACACTTGGAAAACTTTGAGAGAGTGTACACACACTTATATTTTCGGCCACACACAAGCACACACACTAGTGGCTATTTCATGCAACATAAGCATGCTTATATAGTGTGCATGGTTAGGGTGAAACCCTAATAACCCATGACTTTTCCTTTTCCAAGGATCCATGGGTTAAAAGCTCCATGGATCATCCATGGACTTCCATACAAGCCTAGCCCATTAACAAATGAGTATTAGCCCACACTATATAAAACCAATAGCCCACAATCTAATTAGTCTTCCTCTTAATCTCTAAATTAATTCATAATTAATTTAAGACTAAGACTAATTAAATAACATGACTTCATATTAATATATTATAACTTATAATATATTAATAAACATATGTGTATAACTCTCATAAAATTATCCATAAATTGTTCGGGTGAAGTGCAACCCAAATGGACCATGCCGGGTCGGGTCAAGTATATACCAAATAAGTTATGGACTTAGACACCTTATCCAATAGTTCTAATCCAATGCAAATACACTCTCCATATTATTGAAGTGTAATGTCCCAAAAATAATGATAAAATTTTCATTTTTTAGTTAAAGTAAAATCATTGTTTCAATCAAAATCCAAGTCATAAAAATCAAGTATAATATAGAATATCCCAAAATGAGAGTATCATAAAATCTCAAAAACATATCACTGAAGGATTTGTACGATCAGGCCTTTGCCTTGCCCCGATCATTTGAAGTATCTGAAACATAACACTTAAACTGTAAGCCAAATCTTAGTGAGTTTCCACAAAATACCATACACCAACATGTACACTAGTCCCATAACTTATGTCTGGAATACCCCTACAACGCCCTCAACATAAGTTTGGATTGCCCCTAAGCCCACATCATGAGTCTGGAATGCTCTTCCCGACCTTCAGCCTATGTCTAGAATGTTCTCGATCCCTTAGTATGAGTCTTAAATACCCCTACAGGCTCCTCAGCTAATGTCCAGAATGCTCCCAGTATCTTGGCCTTCAACACAAAGTAGAACCGCCACAACTCAAACGTTTACAATATGTCGACATATGCACATAAGCGAATAATAGATAATAGCCAGCCAAAATAGATAACCATGTAGATTTACTAACTATCAAAAGACTAACGCATACTATATCCTAAATATCGGATACATGCATAATCTAGGGGTCGACATTGATGCCTTCGACCCCGAGTAAAGTGAGGAAGAACTCATCTCAATGTCAAGAAGGTAGCTGAACAGATCACTGATCCGACATTGGCTCTCCCGATCACCTGAACATTAAACAGGGACCAAACGTTAATTCACTATGCAAAATAACATATATGACCTAAAGTCAGACTTGGTCAATTTCCCCATATAGACCGATTTTTCCCTACGTACTTCCTCTCTATGCCCTGCATAGAGGGTTTCTTGACTTTTACGAGACAAACAGGAGGTACGCGTTGCATACCCACATGTACGCCCCGCGCACTCGTGCTGAATCCAAATCCTTTTAGTAAGTCCTTAATGCAGAAATCCAACTCATCAAACTTCATATCTAGACAAAAAAGGGACGCCTCAATGGATAAAGTCTCTGCCTTTATCCATTTACATATATACAAAAGGGTATAAATTCAAACCCTAGGTCCAAAATTCATCCAAGACTCCAAACTCATGCATGGCTTAATGAGAGTGAGCAAGCTCTCATTTTTATGACTCCCTAAGCTCAATACAACAAAAAACTACACCTCAAGGGCTTGAAGTAGCTCATAGTTTATTAGACCAAGACTACGGGACAAAAAATGTACATAAAAACTAGAACTAGGAATACCTTAGCAAATAAATCATCAAGTTCATAGCTTTATACCTTCTGGGATGCCTGAGGGTGAGATACTTCTAGATCTAAGTTGCCTTGAATTTCCAAGCTAATCTACCACCTTCTGCCTCCTTCACAAGTACAAGAACACACACTTTCAAGCTCAAACACACACACACACACACACCAAATAATTAAGGTTTGTAAGGAACGTTTCTAGGAGATGGAGGATGATGAGAGGAAGGTCTTAAAGGAGTTAACTCCTTTATATAGGGATCAAACTCTAAAAATTTGGGTTGTGCACTGCAGCAGTACGTCTTGCATACCTAAGTTATTCCATGCATACTGCTATAAGCCCCCATGTCCATTTTAATGAGTTCTACCATGCGTAACTCCAACTTACGCCCTACGTAAGTGGTAAAACACGAGAATGCATTTAGAGAAAATCAACATGTGTTTGTTCCTTTTGCATTCGATACATTTGGTTTTATCGCACTAGAGGCGGTGGAGCTCCTTAATAGAGTCCAACGGGTCATGCATTCTAATGTCATATCTCCTAGATCCACAAATGTTGTTTTCAAAAGAATTGGGTTTGCCATCCAGAAAGGGCTAGCGGCGCAGCTTGTTGTCCGTTTGCCTTCAATCGATATGTATTGAACTATAATATTTTTAGTTCCTAAAATAGTTAAAATGCTCCAATTCGAAGTAAACATAAATTATGTTCAAGCGGTGTAACACCCAAAAATCATGATAATTTTTTTACTTTTCAGAAACAACCAAAAGCCATCATTGTTTACAAAATCAGTGTTTCAAAAGTGTTTATCAAATATCAGAATATCCTAAAATCCAAATAACAAAAATCCAAAGGAATGTGCACGATCACGCCTTCGCTTTCCCGAAATACTCAAAAGTACCTAAAACAATAAACTAAAACGGTAAGCCAAAGCTTACTGAGTTCCCCCAAAGTACCACCACACAATATACATATCATATATAAACAATCATTCTGCGTCCACTCAGTCATCGGACTGGAATAATCGCGTGTCCACAACCATCAGGCTAGAATACCCCCGGTCTGTTGACCCATGCATATAGCAGTAAAGTCTCAACCCAAAACCATAACATGTCGAAATATACATAACAAAAGAACACATAACCAGTCAACCTACAAATAGGCAGATCTATAGATCACTACCGCATAACAACATCCTATATACCAGGATATATAACCTAGTGGGCCAGTATTGGCACCTCCGACCTACAAGTATAATGCAGAAAACTCACCTCACAGTTTGAAAATTTTATGAACAATACTCTGCTCTAAATAACGACTCTATATGTCACATATTCAATAGATAGAGACCAAGGCTTAACTACAACACAATATACCCAAAATACCCTTAATTCAAACTTACTCAACCCTGGTCAAAGTCAAAGTCAACGAACGTTAATGAGAAATATCCATCCTCAAGTCGTGACCAGGCCTCGGTAACGTCGTGACAGTCCACTCGGTCCAGTTCCAACTCGACTTGACCCAACCTATTCGGCTTAGTTAAAGAAATCACCTGAGCTGACATCACGACGTGAGCACCCATTCTACTGCCATGAGCTCCAAGGATCCTAACAGAAAATGAGAGATTATTCAAACCTCACTTCATGAATCTTAGGTCCCACGTCGTGAGCACGATATGAAGCTAAAAGTCACCATTTTAAGTCCTTATTCAAATAAGTCCTCGAATCCATCTTATCCAGAAGTTAAAGGGGACCCCTATAGTCCATAAAAATGTTTTCTTTATGGCCATGCTTGCACCATGCATGATCCAGCCCATTCTAGTTCAAAAGTGAAGAAATATGCTTCCAACTTTCATGTAGGCCTCTCTTACCTCACCAACTTCTAGTTCTGAACAATATGATGATCAAGGAACTCTTATAATCTGTAACATCCCAAGACCAGGTATACCTTATAAACGCTTGTCTTATTTAAATTTTAAAGTTTGACCCCTTCATTTGAGAAAAGGTGGTAACTGAGTGCGCGGGGCATACGCAAGTGTACGCTCAGCGTACTCATGTGCATGATTTGGACGCGGAAGCCACCTAGTACGATGGGTGTACTAGAGGGTATGCTGGTCGTACTAGGCCCAAATTGAAAACCCTATTTGTGGGGTGTGTCCATATTTAAGGAACATGATGGCCTCATTTCTGGCCACCATTTCCAGCCCTAAACCCCCTCAAAACCCTAATCTTCGTCCCTTGAGCTTAAGTGTCCCGATGAGCTTCTTAGTGTCCTTGTGGCATCCTTGGAATGAAGAAGGAGCATTGAAGAGGATAGAGTTGGAGTCAAGGCTTTGGATCTGAGCTTTTATGTGGCTGAAGCATTGGTTGAAGATATAAAGCTCAAAGCTTTCTCATCCTTTTTGATATATGGTCCATTTTAGGGTTTTTGCTCCCAAAGCTTGAAGCTTTATGAGTTGTTGAAACTCCAGAGCCTAATATTTGTCCCTTTGAGTGTTTTAATGGAGTGGTTTCATAAAAATGGAGTCTTGGACTTCAAAACCACCCCATGCATGAGATATGTGCATTTTTGGGAGAAAAGAGTGAGAGTTTTTGGGTTTGGGACTTTCACAACCATGCAAAGGCTTAAAGTCACGAGCTTTATGGAGTATGAGCCTTTAGGGAGTCTAGATCTGAGAGTAGAGCAATGGTCTTAACGGATTAAGACCAAGAGAGTGGGAAGAACAATTATGGGATGTACGCGGAGTGTAATCCTAGTACGCGACAGTGTAAAGGGGCTGTACTATTGGATAAGGTGTCTAAGTCCATAACTATTTTTGGTATGTACTTGACCCAACCCGACATGGTCCATTTGGGTTGCATGGCACCATGCATTGGATAAACTAAATGAGAGAAATAACACTTATGGTTTATTAATATATTATAAGTTTTGATATATTAATAATATTATTTAATTAGTTTTATCAAGAATTAATTTAGAATTAATTGAGTGATCAAAAGATAACTAACTAAATATATGGGTTGATTATGTAAATCATCCATAACTTATATAGTGGGCTAAGAGGCTTCATGGATTATCAAGTTGGGTTTCACCCGTAGGATGCTCTATGGAGTTAATCCATGTATCATGGAAATGAAGATTCATGTTACATTAGGGTTTACCTAATGCAACACACTATATAAAGCTCATGTTCAACCAAAATCAGCTACACATGCATGCTTGAGGGCTAGAGCTGATTTTTGAGTGTTATACTTTCTCTCCAAGTTTACTCCATAGCATTTGGTGTTGTGTGAAGCATTTGAGGCATCACACTTGGGGTGCTAGGCTCACAAGGTTTTAAGGAATCAAAATCAACAACAAGGTATGTTATTCTATCTATCATTTAAGGGTTGAATTTTAACTTTTAAAATTCTAAGGGTTGAACAGGTTGAACTTTAGTTCCAACAGGTTGTCTTACCGCTAGTACCCTTATATATATATATATATATATATATATATATATATATATATATATATATATATATGTATGTATGTATAAGATCAAGTTGTCTTACCGCTAGTACGCCTCATTCACGAAGCCGGTCTATAAGGGGGGTATAAGGTTGTTGCCTATAAAATGGCAACTTAATGGGTGTCCACTCTCACACACCGCTTCCTTGATCGGTGGAGGGTCGTTAGCCGAACGGGTAGGACAAGGACTTATAAATTCTCATTAAAAGTATAATGAATATATAAAGTAACTAAATGTTTTAGTAAATTTCCAATCTTAGTTACTTTCGGAAAAATGTGAATAAGGTGCTAATCCATGAAATTACACTTTACACTTTGTTTAAGTCGTTAGTGGAGCGTGTGTGGTTAACCGGCACACTAAATTGAACTTAACAAGGTAGGTAAAGGGTGACTTAAAGTTTATTAAAGGTCGTTGGAGCGCGTGTGGTTAAACAACACATCGATTGAGTAATAAACATTGAGGGTACCAAGTGATTTTCATGGTTACTTCACACCTCGTTTTGGATCCTCGGTATCCCAGTTACAAAACTTGGAGGGCACACTCGAGATTGAAACATGCCTTTGAAAAGTTCATTGAATCTCAAAAGAATCTAGGAATTTCTAAGAACCACATTAAAAACTTAATATATTAATAGTTCGTTTTTGGTGGAAATTGGTGAATCGTCATTCACCTACCTTTCAAATATGTTATTACTTAGATTACGACATACCTCTTTTAAGTATAATATATTGTGATTAGGTCCTAGACTTAATAATACATTTGGGTGTTTTATTAAGGACTAAATTAATATCTAAACTAATCTTGTCTTTCTTCTTACTCAGATGTCTTCAAACAATGCTGCTTCTGGCTCTAATCCTAATGGCTCCTTTACCCTTATGAACTTGTGTGGGAAAGTCACTTTTGATGGATCCAATTTCAATGAATGGATCATAAACATCAGGATGATTACCCGCTACGAGGACAAGGAATATGTCCTCGATAAGGAGCTTAAATAGATTTATGAGTGTTACATTAACTCCCCAGGAGATCGCTGACTTCCGGACACATGAAAGGGATGCCACCAAAGTGGCATGCATCATGATGGCCACCATGACAGCAGAACTCAAAAAGTCCTATGAGGACTTCTACCCTTTTGAAATGCACCAAGACTTGATGGAAAGATACCATCAAAGTGCCCGACAAGAGAGGTATGAAATCATCTCCTCCATGATAACAACCCAAATGAAGGATGGTGAACCCATCATGGGCCACATGCAGAAAATGCAAAGATTTGTGGACCGTCTGCTAAAGCTTAATGTGAACTTCCCCGAGGAGCTTGCAATAGATATCATTTTGCACTCCTTACCCTCGTACTATGATCAATTCCGCATGACATATCACATGAATAAGGAAGAGGTCACACTCAGCAGACTTCAAGGACTCCTAAAGACCGCGAAAAGTGGTATTAAGGGTAAGTCGATTGTTACTCCTACTCCTATCAACTCTGCCCCTGTCTTGGCAATTGGGAAAGGGAAGGGTAAGAAGAGGAAGAGCCCCTCAAAGGGTACCAAGGGTAAGACCCTTGAAGGGTAAGAAGAGGAAGAGCCCCTCAAAGGGTACCAAAGGTAAGAGAGTTCATAAGCCAAGGAAACAGTGGGATGCAAGTTGACCTCGAAGAAATTCAAGAGTCAAGTGGTGAAGGAACTTCAAACCCTAACACTCAACATGAGGAGGAAACTCATGTTGAGCCAATTGACGAGTCTGTACCTTTGAGGCGTTCCACGAGAGTTAGGAATGCACCCGAGCATTACCATGGATTCCATATTACCGTGGAAGGTGATACACTTATTAGTGATGAGACACTAGTAAGGCTGGATGAACCTAACAGTTATGCGGAAGCCATAGCAGGCCCTGAGTCAGCCAAGTGGAAAGAGACAATGGACAGTGAGATACAGTCCATGTATGACAATCAAGTTTGGAACTTGGTTGAGAATGTACCATGTCGTAAGACTGTAGGGTGCAAATGGATCTTCAAGAAGAAGACCGACATGGATAGTAATGTACACACTTATAAGGCACGACTGTTTGCAAAGGGCTTTTCTCAAACTCCAGGAGTTGATTATGATGAGACCTTTTCTCCAATAGCCAAGATTAAGTCTATTAGGGTTATGTTAGCCATAGCTACATTTCATGACTATGAAATATGGCAAATGGATGTCAAAACTGCTTTCCTTAATGGAAAGTTGGCTGAGGATGTTTACATGAGTCAGCCAGAGGGTTTTGTCAATGCAGAGTACCCTAATAGAGTGTGTAAGCTTGAGAAATCCATTTATTGATTAAAGCAAGCACCTCGCAGATGGAATCTTTGCTTTGATGAGAAAGTCAAAGAGTTTGGCTTTTCTAGAAGTGAAGATGAATCTTGTGTATATGTCAAGGCTAGTGGGAGTATAATTAGCTTTTTGGTATTGTATGTGGATGACATACTACTCATAGGAAATGACATCCCAACTCTTGTCACACCCCAAAACCAAAAACGGCGGAAATGTTCTGGGGCGGAGGACGTCATGTATAGTATCACAACATAGTAAATGTAAATAAGCAAACAACATCATCCATTGCATTAAATATATAATTTTAATACAGTGCGTTCTGTACAGTTATAGACACCAAAAATAATGAAACACAAAATAATATGAGATGAGTCTTGAATGCACTCCATCTTCTCAAAAGCTGGCCTCGGTACCTGTCTACTGATGACCTGAGAATACAAGTTATTTTGAAAGAGTTTATCAGCATTAAGCTGGTGAGTTCATAAGTATTTTAGTGTCAATGTTTCTTGTAAAAACGTTTGAACCTGTCTCAATGTATAAGTTTGTAAAAATGTAAGCAAATGTTTGAAAGTATTTGTAAAAGTCTGAATCACTCAGAAAATCCTATATTTTCTATAAAAGTAGCCTTCTACCAAGGCTAGACTGTTTTGTAACCTTTTCAGTTATAAACGTGTGTGATTACCCAAATATAACTATCATTTGTTAAAATATAGTTTGTACATTAATGCTTAAGTGATGTTATCACTAAAATATGTAATGGGTAAATCATTGTAGTACTGTAGCTTTGTATAATAAGACTACTGCTGTACTAAATACTACTACCTTAAACCGGATTTATATTAAGGTATATTGTGATAAATTGCACCATGCTATCGACTGGTAACAACGACATAATGAATGGTCGTAATAAAAGAAATGACGTTTGGCACCCGCAGACCTGCAGGTCCGGCTGTAGCTAGCAGCAAGGTGTAGGATAGTCAATCCAGTATAGATCTATACGCAAACTCACGCTCTCCCTCCAAGAGAATTCTGGCTACAACTCGGGCCATGACATTTAAGGCATGCCCGATACAGTGGATCACAATTGTTCAGTATTCATGTATATGTATTGTTTCTCGTATGTCTGTATATGTATTGTTTCTAGTATATCTGTATATGTATTGTTTCTAGTATATCTGTATATGTATTGTTTCTAGTATATCTGTATATGTATTGTTTCTAGTATATCTGTATATGTATTGTTTCTAGTATATCTGTATATGTATTGTTTATAGTATATCTGAATATGTATTGTTTCTAGTATTTCTGTATATGTATTGTTTCTAGTATTTCTGTATATGTATTGTTTCTAGTATTTCTGTATATGTATTGTTTCTAGTATTTCTGTATATGTATGATCCTGCGTTACCCCGATGGTAACCAGCTAATGATGTACTGATGAGTATGAATATGGAAGTACTTTTATGTCTATACATGTATATATGATATATAAGTAATATGGAAATGACCTTCGGATGGTCACCCGAAATCCCACCAGACCACATCCAAATCGAGGAAAAGGAAATAGGGCGGATGGCATTCCTAAGCCTTTTGAACATTATTTATATATCTATACATATATGGGCATGCAATTGTATATATAAAGCATAAATAAGTTTTCATAAAACATTTTGAAGCATAAATATAATTTCAAGAGAAGATTGACTTGATGTCGACCTATAAATCATTTTGAAAGCATAAGTTGATAAAACAGTTTAAGTATAAGAAGCATTTGATTGAATCACAGTCTATAAGTAAGTTTGGATAGTAAAACAATTTGTAAAACATTTCAATAGTAAAGCAGTTGAAAAACAGATTGAACAGTGTGAAAATCGTTGTTCTCCTAGTTATTAATCACATGTGATTAAACACAATCACATGTGATTGAAGTAATAACTTATAAGTATTTGACTTGTATTCCCCCCCCCCATAAAGTGTTATAAAACATTTAAAATCATTTCAAAGGTTGATTCAAGGGGGGTATGAACTCACTTGCTGTGAGTCGTCTGAATTGCAGTGTCGGCTACCGTGCTAGGTGGCAAACGGAGACTGGTTTACACGCACGAGCCTAGTTATCATATAATAAGCATATATATAACTAATTAGATATATAATAACTTAAATAAATAAGTTAAGACACTTAGAAAAACATTTAAACACTTTTATGAGTGTTAAAGGTTCAAATGGTTGCATCTAAGTTGCTACGGGACAAGGCAAAAGGGTTTGAAACATCAAAGGGCCTTGTATAGGAGTTCACCACCCAACAAACCCCACACCTTGGAGTTTACGGCCGTAAAATCATAGGTTTATGGCCGTGAACTCCTCAAAGGGTTGTTTTGGGTGTTTTGTGGTGTTATCTTGCATCTAGAACACTCCTAGCTTTGTTGGAATAATACATGAAGTAGTTTTAAGGCTCTAAAACACTCCATATGGGAGTTTACGGCCTAAGGTCCTTCACCTTAGAGTTTACGGCCGTAAACTCTAGGAATTTAATTGATTTGAGGCACTTAAACATCAAGGATGGCTTCCATGAATTTATCTAAGGCTAATGGGGACAAGAGACACACTTTGGTGCCTTCACTTGGAGTTTACGGCCCAAGTCATGTTCCTTGGCCGTAAACTCCTTTCAAGGAGTGATTTCTATGTGTTCTACTCTCCATTCTAGTCCCAAAGGTGCAAGGTAAATTGTCTAAAGGCTTAAGGGTTGCTTGGAATGATTTTTGTCCCACAAAAAGGGGTTTACGGCCCAAGAAGGGTTCTTGGCCGTAAACTCCTAGAAACTTATGGTTTTTATGGGCTTTTGATGTTCTAAACAAGCACAAGTACTAGTAGTTAAAGTCCTTAAGCATTTGGGGAAAGTTTTAGGGCATTTAAGCCCTTGAAAAGGGGTTTACGGCCCAAGGGAGTTCCTTGGCCGTAAACTCCTAGAACTTATGTTTCTTGGATGCATTTAGGCCTATAAAGATCATACACTAAGTCCTTTACAAGTCCTCTAACATAGGAATGGGTCTAGAAAGCATTAAAGTTCCATTTTGGAGTTTACTCCCCAAGAACGTTCTTGGGCGGTAAACTCCTGGGTCTTGATATCTAGACATGTTATTGTTGTTAATAAGCATTAAACAAGTATTGAAACACATATAGAAAAGTAGACTCACAATCTGGGATGAAAACCCGAAGATCCGCCAGAGAGAATATGGCTTTTCTCTATTTGGAATTGTGAATAATGAATTAATTTAATTCAGAAAACTATTTATAGTCCTGGAATATTTTGACAGAAAATATTTTTATTCCTAACGTTGGACTGTAACAGTATGAAACTTGAAATGCCCAAGTTTCACAAAACCAGGAGTATCCACTCTCCTGATATCATCTAAAACATAAACCCTAATGTACACAAAGTTGTTGGGAAAAAGCTTGGAAATCACTGAAACTGAACTAGCTTCTATTGAATAGATGATGTTCGTACAATGGAAATTTCGGGTTGTCACATCATCCCCCTGTTAGAGGGAATTTCGTCCCGAAATTAGAATTTAAGCAAATAAAAGTTACAAACAATTAAGCGAAAAGATGAGGGTGTTTCAACTTCATCTGATCCTCGCGTTCCCAAGTGAATTCCGGTCCTCGCTTGGCGTTCCAGCGAACCTTCACGATAGGGATACGGCTTTGTTTCGTCTGCTTGACCTCACGGTCCATGATCTCTACAGGTTCTTCCACGAAGTTGAGGCTCTCGTTGATCTCGATTTCGTCGAGTGGGATTACGAGAGTCTCGTCGGACAGACACTTTTTCAAGTTAGATACGTGGAATGTAGAATGTACGTTACGCAGCGTGTCGGGTAGATCAAGTTTGTAAGCTACGGGGCCGACTCTGGCAAGAATCTCGAAAGGCCCTATGTATCTCGGATTAAGCTTCCCACGCTTGCCGAAGCGTATCAAGCCTTTCCAGGGTGAGACTTTGAGAAGGACTCGGTCTCCCACCTGAAATTCCAAAGGTTTTCTTCGTTTATAGGCGTAGCTCTTCTGTCGGTCTCTAGAGGATTTCAATCGTTCACGGATTTGAACGATTTTCTCTGTCGTTTCCCGAATGATTTCCGGACCAGTGAGAGTACTGTCGGAAGCTTGCCCTCTTGCTAATTGGGTATCACCAACCTCAGCCCAGCACAGAGGGGATCTGCACTTGCGGCCGTAGAGAGCTTCGAATGGAGCAGCCTTGATGCTCGTGTGATAACTGTTATTATAGGAAAATTCGACAAGGGGTAAATGAGTATCCCATGCCTTCCCAAAATCAATCACACAGGCTCGCAACATGTCTTCCAATGTTTGAATGGTTCTCTCACTCTGTCCGTCGGTCTGTGGATGGTAGGCTGTGCTCATGTCCAGCCTTGTTCCTAGGGAACGTTGTAGGGATTGCCAAAATCTTGAAGTGAACCTACTATCTCTATCGGAGATAATGGAAATAGGTACACCATGCAACCGTACAATTTCCTAATGTATGTTCTTGTAAGTTTCTCCATCTTGTCGGTTTCTTTGATAGGCAGGAAGTGTGCAGACTTGGTCAATCTATCAACGATGACCCATATGGTGTCAAGTCCACCCGTCGTCTTGGGCAACTTGGTTATGAAATCCATAGTGATCCGCTCCCACTTCCACTCTGGGATCTCTGGTTGTTGTAGTAAACCAGAGGGCTTTTGGTACTCGACCTTAACCTTCGCGCAAGTAAGGCATTTACTCACAAAGGTAGCAATCTCTGCTTTCATATTAGGCCACCAGTATAGCTTTTTCAGATCCAGATACATCTTATCTGAACCTGGGTGGACGGAATACCGAGTGTTGTGCGCCTCAGTCATGACCAAGTCTCGGAAACCACCGTGTTTCGGTGTCCAGATCCGGTTCATGAAATAAAAAGCTCCGTCACCCTTGGCTTCGAAGTTCTTGTCCATTCCCCTAAGGGCTTCACTCGACACATTTTCAGGTTTTAGGGCCTCAAGCTGAGCCGCCTGAATTTGCTTAGTCAGGTGTGAATGGATGGTTATTGATAATGACTTGACTTTGCGACCAGAATATTCTTTCCGACTTAGGGCGTCTGCTACTACGTTGGCTTTACCCGGATGATAACGAATATCGCATTCGTAGTCACTGAGTAGCTCGACCCACCGTCGTTGTCTCATGTTGAGCTCCTTCTGATCGAAAATGTGTTGTAAACTCTTGTGGTCGGTAAAGATAGTGCTCTTCGTTCCATACAGGTAATGTCTCCAGATCTTCAGAGCAAACACTACTGCTCCTAGTTCAAGATCGTGGGTCGTGTAGTTAACCTCGTGTGTCTTCAACTGTCTCGAGGCGTAGGCGATGACCTTACCTCGCTGCATCAGAACACATCCGAGTCCTTGATTGGATGCATCGCAATAGACAACAAAGTCTTCTATTCCTTCGGGAAGGGATAGTATTGGTGCGGTGCACAAGGCTCGTTTGAGAGTTTGGAACGCTCTTTCTTGCTTCTCTTCCCAGTCAAAGGCCACGCCTTTCTGGGTCAGGGTCGTAAGAGGCTTTGCTATTCGTGAGAAGTTCTGAATGAACCTGCGGTAGTAGCCAGCGAGACCTAGAAATTGACGAATTTCTGTAGGTGTCTTTGGTGCTGACCAGTTTTCAATGGCTTTTATTTTGGATGGGTCCACGTGGATTCCTTCTTCGCTAACCACGTGTCCTAAGAATTCGACTCTTCGGATCCAAAATTCACATTTCGAGAACTTCGCATAAAGTTTCTCCTTTCGTAGTGTCTCTAGAACTTGTCGTAGGTGGTCGCCATGCTCTTTCTTACTTCGGGAGTAGATCAGGATGTCGTCAATGAAAACGATGACGAACTGATCTAAGTAAGGTCGGCATACTCTATTCATTAGATCCATGAAGACTGCGGGCGCATTGGTCAATCCGAATGGCATCACCATGAACTCGTAGTGTCCGTAACGAGTTCGGAAGGCTGTCTTCGGCACATCCTCCTCGAGCACTCGTAACTGGTGATATCCGGATCTCAGATCAATCTTGGAAAAATAGTTCGCCCCTTGCAGTTGGTCGAATAGATCATCTATGCGTGGCAGAGGGTAACGATTTTTGATCGTCAACTTGTTGAGTTCTCTGTAGTCGATACACATACGGAATGATCCGTCTTTCTTCTTAACGAACAAGACCGGTGCTCCCCAAGGTGAGAAACTTGGTCTTATAAAGCCCTTGCTGAGCAGTTCGTTAAGTTGACCAGAGAGTTCTTGCATCTCGGCTGGTGCTAAACGGTAGGGCGACTTGGCTACTGGGGTAGCTCCTGGGACTAAGTCTATTCTGAACTCGACTTGTCGTTGCGGAGGTAACCCGGGTAGTTCTTCTGGGAAAATGTCGGGAAAGTCGCTCACTACTGGGAGGTTCTTCAGTTCTTTCGTTTCTAGGTTCGTGTCGACGACGTGAGCAAGAAATGCGTGGTATTCTTTGCGCAGATATTTCTGAGCCTGAATACTAGAAATAATGCGAAGACTCGCACCAGGTTTGTCGCCGTAGACTATAAGAGTTTCGTTAGACGGGAGGTTTAGTCGGACTGCTTTCTCGTAGCACATGATGTCGGCGCGATGAAGACTTAACCAATCCATACCGATAATAACGTCGAAACTTTTTATTGAGACCGGCATAAGGTCGATTGGGAATGAATGGTTATCTAAGGTTAGAAGACAACCTAAGTATATGCTATTAGTACTTTCAGTTTTCCCATTGGCCATTTCTACTGTGAATTGTTCATTAAGTGCGTGTGGTTGTTGCTTAAGCATGCGAGCAAATTTGTGGTTTACGAAGCTTCGCTCCGCTCCACTATCGAACAGATTGCATGCATAGGAGTTATCAAGGAGGAACGTACCAGTCACCACTGTCGGTTCAGCAACTGCTTCCCCGTGGCCTATTGCTAGTACCCTCCCTGCTCCTCCAGTATTCCTCGCCTTAGGGCAGTCCCTTTTAAAGTGGCTGTTTCGCCACATCCATAGCAAGTTGGGCTCGCGCCTGAGCCAGGAACTTGAGAGATCAGTTGCGCCGGGAACTTACAGAATCGGACGGTGTGTCCTTTTCTGTGGCAGTTGTTACATTGCATTTCACGGCAGGCGCCGTTGTGGTGGAAGTTGCATTTGTTGCACTTCGGCAAACTTCCAGCATACTGCTTCCCCGGAGCAGTAACAGTAGTAGGGGCTACCGCAGCATGCACTGCTACGATTTGTTGTTTCTTTGAAGCACGCTACTTCTTCTTCTCATCCCAGAACTTCCGCTTGTTGCCAGCGGGTTTAGAGGGTTCTGGGATGGCTAGAGTGGTTGTAGCTGCAGGGGTCTTGACTCCATGGTCAATAAGTCTTTGTGCCAATCGCTTGGCACTGTCGAAAGTAGCAGGGTTGGATGCTAAGACGTTCCCCTGGTACGGAGGCACTATCCCCCATATATACCGCTCAATCTTTTTCCCTTCAGTGGGAACCATGTTGGGGCATAGGGCCACCAGTTCGCTAAAGCGGGTAGTGTAAGCGATCACGTTGGTGCCCTTCATTGTCAGATTCCAGAGTTCATGTTCCAACTTCTGGACTTCGCCCCTAGGGCAGTACTCCTCAGTCATGAGGTCCTTCATTGTTGCCCAGCCCATGTCGTTAGCCACGACGAGAGTTAGGGCTTTGACGTGGCCGTTCCACCACGTTAGGGCTTTATCCTCAAAGGTGCACGTGGCATATTTCACTTTAAATGCAGCCGGGCACGAACATATTTCGAAGACTGATTCAGTCTTCTCGAACCATTGCGAGAGAGCAATGACTCCGCCGGTGCCATAGAAAGGCTTCGGCTTGCAGTTTGTGAAATCCTTGTAAGAGCACTCCCTGGAGCACACTGGGATTTCAACTGGGATAGATTCAACAGGGGTTCCACCTCTGCTAGCATCCGATGAGTGATACTGAGCCATGGCAGTTGCCACTGCTGCAGCTACGACAGCATTCAGGGCTGCAGTATCGATGACTGCAGGTGGTGGAGGCGGTGGAGGTATAGGATTATTCCTGTTTCTGGGAGACTTGCGAGGAGGCATCCTTCAGCTATAAGTTTATAAAAACAAGAAGGATGATAAGAATCAATTTGTAAGCAATGTGAGAGTGACGCAGGGACTAATTACCCATAGCCCAACAGTTGAATGAGTGTTAGAAATCACAATAAGAAATATCAGTAGGAATACACAAGTGTACAAATTTTTCCCACATAATAGATTTCAATAGTACGGGTATTACTGATGTAATAAGTTCAAGGAAAATCGACCTAACAGTAGGTCTTACATCATACCATAAGGACAATACTGACAGTCCTAGATTCCTAATTAGAGTACCGAAAGTTAGGAATATTTTACAGACAAGTGCTACTTAGAGCACATAAGTTCAAGGCTATCCTTAAATCAAAAGACATAGATGTACTAGACATCATCTAATGGCGATGGGAATTCCTCGGGCAATCCCTGAGGTCGGACACTTGGCGAAACACCTCTTGAAGGTGTCGGTCCTGAGCTCTCTGACGAGCTCAAAGTTCTAAGACTTCAGCACGGGAGGCAGCCAGCTGTTGCTGCAGAGTTTTGTTGGATCTCCGGGTCCGTTCCATGTCTTCTTCGAGACGGCGAATGCGGACTGTATTGACACCTGAATTGGCATCAATCTCCATGACCCGGTCGATGGCTGCTCGACCCTGCTCGACATTACGAGCTATTCTGCGGATGATTACCGGCAGAGCTCTATCAGCAGAGCCACCATCGCTAACATTGTAAAAGGTTCGGTCCCCATAGTATGGCAAGGGCTGACCCTGCTCATCACTCCAGCGATTCAAGTCGTTTGCCCACATGGGAGTAGGGCCTGGAAACGCTGGCCGAGGGTTGTTGTTCGGGGCTTGACCTACTAGCGGTAGGTTGTTGACTTCAGGCTCGGAGTCGGATCCATCCGAAAAGCCTTCTGCGAGGTGATCATCCAAAGGGATTGGATGCTCATCTTCAGGCTCTTCATCGATCCATCCGGCATTGCCTTCAATGGGGAAATACGGGTCGCCATGATGAAATCCATCCATTTAGATCTACGCGAGAAGAGAGGTATAAGAATATAGTATACGTGTAACTAGTAGCACAAAATACTCCTATAGTATTTTAAGGTTAAGTTCTACTGATCTTCTTGTGGTATTGTTGGTAAGTTTTTAGACTTGTTAACATATCACAACCATTCTAGGGCATATTCTAATCACTCCTAGGACCAGCATAGTTGATCAGGCTATGCCATTCCCAGGACTGACCATACATCCCCGAGCTCACTTGTGATATTCAACAATCGTAATACTTTTGTTCTTGTCATTGTGACACTGATTTTAGTATGAATGCTGACTAGTATACTTAATTAAATATTTTATTATTTAAAGTATAGACTCTTGGTCAGAGTGTTTTAGTCCCTTTTGGGTTTATAGATTAGTATATCTTTTATGGGTTGATATACTTGATTCACTATAAACAATGCTCTGATACCAATCTGTCACACCCCAAAACCAAAAACGGCGGAAACGTTCTGGGGCGGAGGACGTCATGTATAGTATCACAACACAGTAAATGTAAATAAGCAAACAACATCATCCATTGCATTAAATATATAATTTTAATACAGTGCGTTCTGTACAGTTATAGACACCAAAAATAATGAAACACAAAATAATATGAGATGAGTCTTGAATGCACTCCATCTTCTCAAAAGCTGGCCTCGGTACCTGTCTACTGATGACCTGAGAATACAAGTTATTTTGAAAGAGTTTATCAGCATTAAGCTGGTGAGTTCATAAGTATTTTAGTGTCAATGTTTCTTGTAAAAACGTTTGAACCTGTCTCAATGTATAAGTTTGTAAAAATGTAAGCAAATGTTTGAAAGTATTTGTAAAAGTCTGAATCACTCAGAAAATCCTATATTTTCTATAAAAGTAGCCTTCTACCAAGGCTAGACTGTTTTGTAACCTTTTCAGTTATAAACGTGTGTGATTACCCAAATATAACTATCATTTGTTAAAATATAGTTTGTACATTAATGCTTAAGTGATGTTATCACTAAAATATGTAATGGGTAAATCATTGTAGTACTGTAGCTTTGTATAATAAGACTACTGCTGTACTAAATACTACTACCTTAAACCGGATTTATATTAAGGTATATTGTGATAAATTGCACCATGCTATCGACTGGTAACAACGACATAATGAATGGTCGTAATAAAAGAAATGACGTTTGGCACCCGCAGACCTGCAGGTCCGGCTGTAGCTAGCAGCAAGGTGTAGGATAGTCAATCCAGTATAGATCTATACGCAAACTCACGCTCTCCCTCCAAGAGAATTCTGGCTACAACTCGGGCCATGACATTTAAGGCATGCCCGATACAGTGGATCACAATTGTTCAGTATTCATGTATATGTATTGTTTCTCGTATGTCTGTATATGTATTGTTTCTAGTATATCTGTATATGTATTGTTTCTAGTATATCTGTATATGTATTGTTTCTAGTATATCTGTATATGTATTGTTTCTAGTATATCTGTATATGTATTGTTTCTAGTATATCTGTATATGTATTGTTTATAGTATATCTGAATATGTATTGTTTCTAGTATTTCTGTATATGTATTGTTTCTAGTATTTCTGTATATGTATTGTTTCTAGTATTTCTGTATATGTATTGTTTCTAGTATTTCTGTATATGTATGATCCTGCGTTACCCCGATGGTAACCAGCTAATGATGTACTGATGAGTATGAATATGGAAGTACTTTTATGTCTATACATGTATATATGATATATAAGTAATATGGAAATGACCTTCGGATGGTCACCCGAAATCCCACCAGACCACATCCAAATCGAGGAAAAGGAAATAGGGCGGATGGCATTCCTAAGCCTTTTGAACATTATTTATATATCTATACATATATGGGCATGCAATTGTATATATAAAGCATAAATAAGTTTTCATAAAACATTTTGAAGCATAAATATAATTTCAAGAGAAGATTGACTTGATGTCGACCTATAAATCATTTTGAAAGCATAAGTTGATAAAACAGTTTAAGTATAAGAAGCATTTGATTGAATCACAGTCTATAAGTAAGTTTGGATAGTAAAACAATTTGTAAAACATTTCAATAGTAAAGCAGTTGAAAAACAGATTGAACAGTGTGAAAATCGTTGTTCTCCTAGTTATTAATCACATGTGATTAAACACAATCACATGTGATTGAAGTAATAACTTATAAGTATTTGACTTGTATTCCCCCCCCCCATAAAGTGTTATAAAACATTTAAAATCATTTCAAAGGTTGATTCAAGGGGGGTATGAACTCACTTGCTGTGAGTCGTCTGAATTGCAGTGTCGGCTACCGTGCTAGGTGGCAAACGGAGACTGGTTTACACGCACGAGCCTAGTTATCATATAATAAGCATATATATAACTAATTAGATATATAATAACTTAAATAAATAAGTTAAGACACTTAGAAAAACATTTAAACACTTTTATGAGTGTTAAAGGTTCAAATGGTTGCATCTAAGTTGCTACGGGACAAGGCAAAAGGGTTTGAAACATCAAAGGGCCTTGTATAGGAGTTCACCACCCAACAAACCCCACACCTTGGAGTTTACGGCCGTAAACTCATAGGTTTATGGCCGTGAACTCCTCAAAGGGTTGTTTTGGGTGTTTTGTGGTGTTATCTTGCATCTAGAACACTCCTAGCTTTGTTGGAATAATACATGAAGTAGTTTTAAGGCTCTAAAACACTCCATATGGGAGTTTACGGCCTAAGGTCCTTCACCTTAGAGTTTACGGCCGTAAACTCTAGGAATTTAATTGATTTGAGGCACTTAAACATCAAGGATAGCTTCCATGAATTTATCTAAGGCTGCTAATGGGGACAAGAGACACACTTTGGTGCCTTCACTTGGAGTTTACAGCCCAAGTCATGTTCCTTGGCCGTAAACTCCTTTCAAGGAGTGATTTCTATGTGTTCTACTCTCTATTCTAGTCCCAAAGGTGCAAGGTAAATTGTCTAAAGGCTTAAGGGTTGCTTGGAATGATTTTTGTCCCACAAAAAGGGGTTTACGGCCCAAGAAGGGTTCTTGGCCGTAAACTCCTAGAAACTTATGGTTTTTATGGGCTTTTGATGTTCTAAACAAGCACAAGTACTAGTAGTTAAAGTCCTTAAGCATTTGGGGAAAGTTTTAGGGCATTTAAGCCCTTGAAAAGGGGTTTACGGCCCAAGGGAGTTCCTTGGCCGTAAACTCCTAGAACTTATGTTTCTTGGATGCATTTAGGCCTATAAAGATCATACACTAAGTCCTTTACAAGTCCTCTAACATAGGAATGGGTCTAGAAAGCATTAAAGTTCCATTTTGGAGTTTACTCCCCAAGAACGTTCTTGGGCGGTAAACTCCCGGATCTTGATATCTAGACATGTTGTTGTTGTTAATAAGCATTAAACAAGTATTGAAACATATATAGAAAAGTAGACTCACAATCTGGGATGAAAACCCGAAGATCCGCCAGAGAGAATATGACTTTTCTCTATTTGGAATTGTGAATAATGAATTAATTTAATTCAGAAAACTATTTATAGTCCTGGAATATTTTGACAGAAAATATTTTTATTCCTAACGTTGGAGTGTAACAGTATGAAAATTGAAATGCCCAAGTTTCACAAAACCAGGAGTATCCACTCTCCTGATATCATCTAAAACATAAACCCTAATGTACACAAACTTGTTCGGAAAAAGCTTGGAAATCACTGAAACTGAACTAGCTTCTATTGAATAGATGATGTTCGTACAATGGAAATTTCGGGTTGTCACAACTCTGCAGGATGTTAAGTCCTAGCTTGGGAAGTGTTTCTCTATGAAGGATATAGGAGAAGCTGCCTATATTCTAGGGATAAGGATCTTGAGAGACCGGAGTAAAAGACTAATTGGACTTCGTCAGAGTACCTACTTGGATAAGGTGCTGAAGAGATTCTGCATGCATGACTCCAAGAAAGGAGAGCTACCTATTCAGTGTAACGCCAAATTGAGTAAGACTCAAAGCCCGAGTAGTGAGGCTGAGATAACAGAAATGAGTCGAGTACCTTATGCTTCGGCTATAGGATCGATCATGTATGCTATGACTTGTACTCGAACTGATGTAGCCTTTTCTTTGAGCATGGTTAGCAGGTATCAGGGGAACCCTGGCAAGGCACACTGGACTGCGGTAAAGAATATCCTCAAGTACCTATGGAGGACTAAGGACTGGGTCCTTACCCTCGGTGGGAGTGATGACTTGAGAGTTGTAGGGTATAGTGATGTTGGCTTCTAGACTGATAGGGATAATTTCCGCTCTCAGTCAGACTGGATCTTTTCCCTAAACGGAGGAGCAATTACTTGGAAGAGTTCCAAGTAGGAGACAGTGGCCGATTCCACTTGTGAATCAGAGTATATTGCAGGGAGCGAGGCAGCAAAAGAGGCAATATGGCTGAAGAACTTCATTGGAGACCTTGAGGTTGTACCAGCTATAAAGGAGCCTATGGAAATTTTCTGTGATAGTGAAAGTGTTGTTGCCTTAGCTAAAGAACCAAGGGATCACCGGAGATCCAGACACATCGACAGAAAATATCACTTTATCAGACATCGCATAGAAGAAGGAATCCTCATGGCAAAGAGGGTATCATCAGATTAGAACCCAGCAGATCCCCTCATGAAGGGACTGAGTCGGGTTAAGCATCTTCAGCATGCTCGGAGCATAGGGCTAAAAGATAATATTAGTTTTAGTAGTTAGATAACTCTGGAAATTTGTAAAGTGTAATTGACATTTGATGATGAATAAAAGTTGTGTTTATTTATGAGTAAAGTGTTTCTATCTTTTGTCAATCGTTTACTAGAATTTCTTTTGCATGTTTTGACTTCCAGAATATTATGTTTGTTTTTACATATTATTCAAATTTTCCACAGTCGATCATATGTTGGAAGTAGATATGAACTAAGACTGTCATGAAGTTGGTTGTAGGTGTCAAGTTTTAGGACAACAGTTCATGAGTACTCATAAGTTCTGAGTATTGGAATCAACTCACGCTCACTGGTATCACTTCATGGAATTTATCTCGAGTGATCGTGAGATGGTAACATCATATAAGTCTTCAAACCTAGAGATATGATTTGTTGCCTATGAGTTGGTTATGCATTGATTGTACGAAAACACATTAGTAACTCGATGTTATAAAACGTGCTTTTGTGTATAATTCAACAAGTAGGAGAGCAAACATATGAGTCGAAGTTTATATGTTCCTTCTTAGATTAGAAGCTGATATATGGGCCCCTCGATGATTTTGTTTTGACCTATGTACTGGGCACGGTCAGAACTAAGTTGATGTGTTCAATTAAGTTCTTTGTCAAACAAATCGGAAATCGGGAAACAAACTGCTAGACAATAAGAAAGACATTGTGCCATGTATTTTTCCGCCTGATATCTAGAACAGAGGATTATATTATCACTTATCTTAAATGGCGTATCATCATCTTCTCAGTTCTGAGAGACCTTGAAAGAGCTACGATTGTCGATCGGTTCCTGAAGTTATACTTGAAGATATAGTTATTAGACTTATCCAAGTGGGACACTTATGGTTTATTAATATATTATAAGTTTTGATATATTAATAATATTATTTTATTAGTTTGATCAAGAATTAATTTAGAATTAATTGAGTGATCAAAAGATAACTAACTAAATATATGGGTTGATTATGTAAATCATCCATAACTTATATAGTGGGCTAAGAGGCTCCATGGATTATCAAGTTGGGTTTCACCCATAGGATGCTCCATGGACTTAATCCATGGATCATGGAAATGAAGAATCATGTTACATTAGGGTTTACCTAATGCAATACACTATATAAAGCTCACGTTCTCCCAAAATCGGCTACACATGCATGCTTGAGGCCTAGAGCCGATTTTTGAGTGTTATACTTTCTCTCCAAGTTTACTCCATAGCATTTGGTGTTGTGTGAAGAATTTGAGGCATCACACTTGGAGTGCTAGGCTCATAAGGTTTCAAGGAATCAAAATCAACAACAAGGTATGTTATTCTATCTATCATTTAAGTTAAAATGTTCCCCATGTATGCTAGATAGGATCATGAACCTTGGAAATCAATTTTGCATGAATCTTAGACAAACATAGATCCAAGGTTTATTAGGGTTGCATGTATACTTAGGAAGTGTTAGAATGCTCCCCATCATGTACGCCCAGCATACGCACTGCGGTTGAATTTTGTTGACTTTTAGGGTTTGGTCAAATTATGAGTTTATAGAGTGTTTAGCCTAGCTTATTTGGGGGTCGTTTATTGATTAGAGATAATTAACGTATGTGTTAGGCGGAGGCTAGACCGGTGGTTCGTGTACGAGGCTTTTATTTGCTTGCTTACGAGGTGAGTCTTCTTAGTATACTTACCTAGAGTGGTAACCTTTGTGTGACTAGAGGGTCTTATGTGCTTATATTAAGTATTGTGATATCCTGCGTTATGTCTATGTGATTTATGATGTGTATTATTCTGATCTTACTGAGTTAGGACTGGAGGGTCCACCCGAGTTGTGGGACAGGAGGGTTTCAATGAGACACATTGACCGGAGGGTGTTAATGAGTATATCCGTGAGAGGCTAATGAGATGTGTGTGGTATTTTGGGGAACTCACTAAGCTTCGTGCTTACCGTGTTATGTGTTATGTGTTTTAGGTACTTCTCAAGATCACGGGAAGGCACCGGCTTGATTACACACACACGAATTGGAGATATGTTTGGAGGATCTTGTATTGTGTTTTAAACAATTTATGAACTTGTGTTTTTGATAACTCAATATTTAGGGGTTTTTATGGTTGTGTTAATGAAATTAATGTGATTTTTAAATGAAAATTTTGTTTGGAAATTTACGGTGTTACATAATCCAAGAAGTTGCTGACTTTATGGATTTTCCTCACTCATGCATGCTAAACAAGAAGAAAGGTGGACAAAATCCTAGATCTGCCCATGAAATGTAATAAAGTTTTATCTTTGATACTTATAACGGTCCAACAACAAGAAGAGTCGATGATAATATTGCTACTTGTCCACTCAACCACTAGATTACTCCTTTCTTATTCTTCTTTCATTCTTTTTTTTTTTTTTTTTTGAAAAGAGCTTCTTCTTTCATTCTTCAACATAGAAATGGCACAAAAATGGTTAAGAACTTCAAGGGTGATAAATATCAGGGTTCTCTAGGGCTTAGAGTGTGAGGGAGGTGGAGGGTGAACAACTCTAGCCCACTCTTTCCTTTAAATACCGAAAATTAGGGTTTTTAGTCCTCAGATTGCTCTCATGTCGTGAGCCTCAAAATGATGCGAAGGTCCAATTACTCCTTACAACGTGAGCAAGCATTCCTCATGTCGTGAGAAGGACCAAAATCGAAATTTTTTAACTTCACAATAATAATTATAATGTGCACTTGATCCGAGTGTTACAAGTGGTGTTTCAAAAAGCTAATTGGCTCATGGAAAGATAACGTTTAAGAATCAACATTCGTCATAATTGTTTTCTCAGGAAACAACTTCTGGCTACTAGGTGAGATCGTAGTACCATTTTGCAAATTGTTTTCTTTAATGATTCTATTTTATAATATTTACTTGAGCTTTTATTTTAATTGACTATCTCACATATCCTATATGAGGTTTGTTTCACACTGTTTTTTTACTTTTAACTTCATGTTCGTCATCTCATCATTTATTATTTATTATTATGTGACATGACACCCATGGGGTAGCCAAATATGAAAGTAGACATATAAGAAAAATGAAAAACATACTTGGTAGAATCAAGATATATATTATCGAGTGCATTGATAATGTACCTGGGTAGCCAAATATGAAAGTAGACATATAAGAAAAATGAAAAACATACTTGGGAGAATCAAGACATATATTATCGAGTGCATTGATAAGGTACCTCCTATATATATATATATATATATATATATATATATATATATATATATATATATATATATATATATATATATATATATATATATATATATATATATATATATATATATATATATATATATATATATATATATATATATATATATATATATATATATATATATATATATATATATATATATATATCATCTTGAGATTTGGATATGCCTTCAATGTACAATGTTTATTATTAATTTCAGTGTTGTAAAAGTCGCGAGAAGTTCCTAGGTCGTCGAGTTGGATCGATTTGCTCTGAGTTTGACTAATTTCGATTGTTTGATCAATTTTCAGAAAAACAAATCGGTACATACCCGATTTCAAGTACTCGGAAGTAAGCTGAGTTTTACACCACATATTATTCCATTATTATGTAATCATAAAAATATTGGTTCACATTATAGGCCAACTAGATTGGAAATACAGATATGGGATACGATTCCCCTATTTTCATCTTCAGATATATGCAACAAGGATATCATCCCTTTGTTACACCATGTTCCTTCCCTTATTTCATTAAAAAAAAAGGAAGTTGAAAGAAACAAAATCCTTAATTTTCTTTTCACTTCTTCAACTCGACATTCGAAGACACAAAATATAATTTTCTTGCACATTCTTTTCTCTTACTTTCTTTTCTCATTTTTTCTTTGCTAAAACTCGGAAACCAGGAAGGGTTATAAAACATCTATAATTGGACGTCAATCCGTTCTTGTCTAGTTTAAATTTCCTTTTTGAGAAGATGAACTCTTGAAGCACTTGATAAATATCCATGTTAGCAATTGGCCATCAATCGGTTCTTGTCAATCGTTTTTTTTTTGGATATCTTTTATGATTCCATCTCTATTATGTGTAATAATTTGGTACACATTTCAACAATTCAACGTCTCTCGGGTTCAAGTTCTCGACGCTCCACATACAAACCACCTATCATCGGCCACCCTATTTGGTACACATTTCAACACTTAGCGAATTTGTTGCTAATTACATGCAGATTTGTCACATACCATCTATTTTATAAAAAGTAATGTGTTGCCATGTAGTTTTTCGCAAGATTCCGATTGCCCCCATAACTCACAGATTAGCAACCGATTAGATATCCTTTTTTGTGGTGATGACGGTACATGCACCACAAAGTGTTACGTAAACTATGCGTTAACATGATACTATAAGTTTTGATTCGTTACAAAGCATAATATATATTATATAGCATCTATAAGTTGGTTGAGAAAAGTATCTTATCATTTTCAAACCCTTTTGAAAACATCTGAGATTCTATTTTTAGACATTCTTCTTGATTTGTCAAAATCTCGTTCGTTCATATATATTTTGCCGCTCCCTTGAGGGTGACAAAGAAAGCAACTCCATGCAAACAAATATTTTCTATATATTAAAGAATTAGCATGCAACAAAAAAATAAAACATACAATCAAAATGCAAACTTTAATGAAATAAACCTCGGGCTAGAAAAAGAAACAACATTTACGTTTCTTCCTTTCCAATCCTTTTACATCTAAAACTTGATCTGAATAGCACTGATAACATCATCACTAGCTTGGAAGGCCTTGGCAAGAATATCAGTTGATATATCTGGTTTCGAGCCAAAAATCACATTTGCAATGGGAATCACACCAGGATTCTGACTACTCAATGCTGCGATTGCAATGGCATTCGTCTTTCCAACATTTCTTTGGTAATGTACAAGGTTTACTGGGAAAACAAAAACATCACCTTTATATAGAACTTTAGTAATATGACGGTTTTCAGGGTTTGATGTGACAAATCCAACCTCAAGACTTCCTTCCAAAACAGTCAAGATTTCAGTGGCACGAGGATGCGTGTGAGGTTGGTTAATCCCCCATGGAGCGTAATCAATACGAGCCATTGAGATTCCCAAAGTGTTGAGTCCTGGCAATTGTGTCACAAAAACTGGGGTTACCCGTGAGCCAAGGGCATTTGAGGTATTTCCCATCATGTGTAGTCCAGCAAAGGAGAAGTCGTTGGCTTGAACCGAACTCGGGTTTTTGCAAGCAAATCCGTTCACCATAACTGTTATAAGAAAACGGTTATATAATAGACATCGAAACCTACAGAGTTAGAAGTAGATTTTCTAGTAATGAAAGTGAGAAAAATTAATGAAATGATCATGGTACCTTGAGCGTTCATGTCTGCAACGCAGAAATCTTGAAGAGGACTGTGGTCGGCTGCCATGGCCATAGAGAAAACGAGAGCCAGAAAGATGAAAACACAAGCCATTGTTAATGGATCAAAAGGATGTGAAGTTGATAAATGTAATGAGTTTGTGAATGTAAGGTTTGAAAAAGTAGGTCTGTTTATATACCGAAAGTAATCAGAGACGCCATGGATGATAAGCAGATCTTGCCGTCCTGTGAATATTTGAAACAGTCGTATTATGCAGGCAAGGTGCATAAAGAAGACAAAGGTTGATGAGCCGGCTTTGCCCATGCATCATGGCAAATTTGTGGATTGTGACATCAAATCTAGTCAAAAGTGTTTGATCGGCTGTTTTCAGGTTTTGTCGTGATTTGATTTCGGTTCAAAGGATTATTATATTATACTATATTGTTAATTTGGGCATACAAGTGTAGGTAAGGATATGTGGTTTAGTATGTAATACTATGATTTTTTTTTAGAAATTAAGTATCCATTTACATCATATTCATATTATCTTCTTACCCACTTTAAATACGACAATGAACTAAAACATTTTCAATTTCATTAAATATGTCATTAAATTTGATGTGTTGATATGTACGTTAACCAACTTTTTAGGTTAGAAGTTTTGGTTTTTAGATAGAAAAATAAAATTTCTAATTTAAAATAAAATAGTAAAATAAAAATAAATAAAATAAATAATTGAAAATGTGAGTACGTAATCAAATAATAATAATAGATCTTATTGCTACTTAATATTCAGAAAATAAAATAATTTTTGAGTGAAACTTCTATTTGACTTGAGAGTTGACAAATTAGTGCCAATGAGCAAGTTTGAAAATCTTAGGATGGAGAGGACCATATTAGAATTAGCTTAAGTTCTTTAGCTAGTTTGGATCCTTTTTAAAAAGAATGTTAGTAAGGAGGGACTATAGTTGCATACGTGGTCATTGTTGGATCTATTCCAAACATCTTTTTTCCTCATCCTTTTCCATCACTTATTCATCCCCCTTTCCACTCCATGACCGAATTCCTTCTCTAAATTTGTGGTGTTTTAATCATCACTGGTACAAAACATATTTTTTTAGTGCGATGAGGGTTTTTTTGGTGCGGTCGTAGCCTAAAACCGCACCATTAAAACACTTTCGCATCAACAAATCAAGGAACCACACTAACAAATGCATTTTTTGATGCTATTTAAATGCATTTTCTGATGTTGTTTTTCAAAATCGCACTAAAAAATGTATTTTTTGATACGGTTTTCCAAAACCGCAGTAATAATAAATGTATTTTTGTATGATGTTTTCTTAAAAAGCACTAATAAATGCATTTGTTGATGCTACTTTTAAAAATCACACTAATAAATGTATTTTTTGATGTCGTTTTCCAAAACTATGGTAATTGCAAATGCATTTTTTGATGCGGTTTTGGATTTAGTTCCCTCCTCATTTTTGTTCCCGGAATGAAGCGCCTTCCAAAATTTCATTCCCCGCGCGATGCCTTTCTCTTCCCCTTTATATTTTCTTAATCTAATTTCATTTGGCCACACACACCCTAATATCATCGACTACTGCCGCCCTCACCATCATCTCTGATTTCGGTCGACCCCACTCCTATCGTCGCTGATTCATGACTTCAGGTTAGCAACGTGATGAATCTGAATAATCTTTGAGGAGTCGACCTCCACTATAATCATTTTTGTCCATCGCGATCAACCCATCGTCAAGACCGTCATGTATGTTTCTGATATTCTGATTTATAATTTTGATTCATAAAATTACTTAATCTATATGTCTGACTCTGATTTCTTAAGTTAGGTTGTGAAAGAAGGAAGTGGCTGGGCAAAGAAGCTTGTGACGTTCAAAGGAGAGCACATATCTATGCAGGGGAAGATATAAAGGTAGAAAAAACCTAAAAAATGAAACAATCTCATGTCTTTTATCTACAAAAATTGAATTAAGGCAAGTTTTTTCCCTTTGTATTGATAATATTTCTAACATGTGTAATTTACCTTTTGATTAAATTGATTGTATGCATTTTGATAAAATTACTTTGTAATTTTGCTTCTGAATTCCTACCGAAGCGAGGTAACAGATTCAAAGGTGGACATCATCTCTAAAAGTCTGTAATATACCGAAGATGGGCCATATAAAGATGGTGATAACGAAACTGAACACGTCTATATAAAAAAAAAACTTGAATATGCTTCTGTAGTTACCTTCCTAAACAACTTACATACCTAAAGTTATTATATCAAATTGTAAATAGATATAAGGATGAAAAGAATGTGATTGTTTATTAAGATATTTTGAATCTCTTGTATGGTTTGTGCCTTTACATCTATTATGATTTTTTGTTGTTTTGTTTCCATATTGTAAATCAAGCGGTTTATCTTTGTAATGGTGGTGCTCTTGAGGTTTTTTTATTTTATTTAATGGAGCGGTTATAGCTTTTAGTAGTGTGGATGTACTCCCTTTTTAATGGAAAAAACATTTGTTTTTTGGTGCGGTTGTTCTATCTTTTAGGGCGGTTTTATAACCGCATCAATAAATAAGACTATTTTTAAGGCGATATTTTATGAAGCGGTTCAATAACCGCATCTATTAATCAGTTTAAGCGCATTAAAAAAATATTTTTGTACTAGTGCATTGAAGTTCCTATGTGAATCCTTGGTCAAATTCTCTTACAATCTAGAATTCAGATGTTGTTATATGTCCGCTGAACTTAACGTCGTCTCATGGTAGTCCGTATGAGTTAAGCCCTGTAATCACATCAATGAAGAAGATGCGTCAGTCGATATCCGAGAGGGGGTCTCGGGACAAAGCTCTGATAGTTTATTAGTCGGAGTGTGTATGTGAGAATACATATATAAGGGTTTTAGCTGTAAGGAAGCAATCCTCTCGTATGAAGGAGAAGGATTCCTTTTATACATGTCACTGTTGAGCCTGATCCCAATGATTTTCTTTGTCTTGTCTGGGCCGATAGGATATGGAGAAGTCTCATTGGTGGATCGTGCACCACTAGTCGTCCTCTCTGCTATTGGTGCAGAGGGAATAAAAGATAATGCTCTGAGCATTACACTTGTTGCCCAAGGGAGCGGTCAATTGTGTTTTGGTGTCACAACCCGGTTGAGGCGGTGGAACACGTCGGCATGTATGACTAAGTTCGTGGATCACAAGTAACTGAATATATAACAAAAGTACAAAAATAAACAAAATAGAATTCGTGTTCCACCTTAATATTTGAATACAAGGTTCTTACAAATGATAATGGTACATGAATTGCCTTAACAGATAGCAAGATAATACAACAGCTAGTAAACTATGTCACCTGTAATACAATCTGTCTTGAATGTCTTTTTAGTGATTTCCTGAGAATACATGTAATTTTGAGGGTCAACACCAGGTTGGTGAGAGTTATAAGTTTTCTGTTATCAGCAATAATACTTTTAAGAGTCTAAAACGTATTTTCTTTGTAAGTATAACAATACTTAAAATTGTGTTTGTATGGAGCCTTTGAAAACCAAAATGTATCTTTGTATAAGTAAATCCTTACTTAAAATTATGTTTGTAATGAATCTTTGGAAGCCAAAATGTATCTTTATATATGTAAATCAATAATTAAGACTGTTGTCACACCCCCAAACCATAACGGCGGAATCATTCGAGGGCGGATGACTTCATGTAATATCGAAACAGTTGAATACATAGTAAAGAAAGTAACACAAACATCATATATATAATTTGAAAGATTACATTGTAGAAAGTACTTGTTTCAAAAGAAATTACAATATGATGTCAAAATGAAATTAAACTAACGCCGCAGCGTCCCTTCTTGAGAAGCAGTAGTTTACCTGTATTACTGAATCCCTAAGAAATACAAGTAGTTTTGAAAGAGTAGGTCAGCATTTAAGCTGGTGAGTTCACTACTAGAATATAGGCCTTTAATGACACGCAAATCATGCCACTCAGTGATTTACGATACGCAAAAGCGTGTGTTCTAAAAATAATGTCATATCTTCTAAAATTTAAAGGATATAGAACACGCGTTTTTTGCGTGCCCTTAAAATTAGTGTCAGAACAAAAAAAATAAAAAACACGGAGGACACTCAGCATAAAAGGCGTATCATCTAGCATGTCGTTTTATAAAATTTTCATCAAACACACGTTCTCCATCTTTAACAGATGAGGGGGAAATCAAATCCCAAAAAATTAAAACCCCCGCCTTGTTTCTCATCTCCTACCAGCGGAAAGCCCCATTTCCTTTCCTTGACCTAATTTATCAAGCTCTGCAAATTCTATGGCCACTTTGAAATCTATACTTGAATCGGATCCAACCATACCTTTGCCCAAAATTCTTCAGATATGGTGTGCCTCCATCTTTTATCTTCACATATGGCCCATTTTCACATAATCAACAAAGATACTACGACTTTGAACCGGACCTCACAAAAGCCTTCATGCTCACAACAGCTTCTCACGCTTACTATGCGTCTCTATTTCTTCCTCTCACACCGACGATTTAGGGTCATCCCTATTTCATATCTTCTGGTTTCTAGAGCCTGGAAGTTATTAAAGAAACACAAAATCATCGTATTCTTATCCTCTTCATGTTCTCTTCCACCGACCACCCTAAGCCAGTCAAAAACCCTTCCGTTGGAAACCCTAAGTCGTCGCCGCCTTAATCAGTGTCTCCATCGCCCACCATCGCCCACTAGGCGTGTTCTTCTCCAGCATCAAGCAGCACCAACCACACATTCTGTTACTCCATATATGAATTATTTTTCCTCCAACCCTCTCACTGACCACCCCTTCTCCTCCCCTTGCCGTACTCTTCTAGCCCTTTATTTTTTTTCTTTTTGAAAGCAGATGTATGTTTGGTGAAAGAAACATTACCTTTATGCAGAAATCAGTTGTTGAATGTTTATGTATAGATATGTGTACATCGTTTTCTCCCTTTCATGTTCTTTTCTACATTTGGCACAAATGTTGATAAGTTTTCTCAGGTCCAAGTACATGAATATATTTTAAGCTAATTCTTTTGGCTTAATTCTATGCAAAACATCTCATTTATGGTGCAAAACACCCCAGTTGGAAGAACAAGAGTTTCAGAATCTAAAGAGGTTATGGAAAGTATTTGTAACCACTCAAGATCTTCAGATGATTGGCAATATATGGGGATCGATTGTCTTCTGTTACTTCTTCATGTCAGGTACGACCTACGTATCTCACATTCTCTAACTTTTGTGTTATTACATGTGTGTAATTGGTCATTTGGAAATATAGTTCGTCTTTTCTATCAAAAATATCAAATGAATTCGCCAAAAGGAAGAGATTTTAAATTTTGATGGTTAAATGAACCAACATTGAACATAAACACTGAAATCATTTCTGAAACTTCCAAAGCATAGTAATCAAAACTAAATAACCAATTATAAGAATCAATACCAAATAAACTAAATAAAACTTGAGAAAACGCCATACAGTATTACATACCTGACTACCTATGTTTTACATCGGAAGTCAAGGGTATATATGATTTTTATTTAGAATAAAATGTCTAAAACAGAACAATATATCATGCAGGCAATTTTCTATTCGAACTTTTTGCAGGGTTATATACCATTTTAGAAGACCCTGTTATCAGAAAAGATGGAGATACTAAATTAAAAATATACACACAGTTTAACCATAATGGTGGGCCACTTTGTATATGTTTCAACAACTTAGTCCCCACAAAGCTTTTCATCCAAAAATGGTAAAAAGCTAAATCTCACAAGGCTATGCTCTAAGTGTAATGTGTAAGCTTTTTGACAGCAACAAAGCAACAGGGACATAAAACTGAGGAGAGGAAAGGAAGAACTAGTAAAATACAGGCACAAGCATGTATAATTGGCTACATATAATCTATCAAATGTATGTTTTTTTGTGTTTTTATCATTTTTATTTTGTTTTTCGTGTTTCCATGAAGTTCTTGAATACCATGTATGTACAAATTCAATCTACCTTCTGAATCACCAGGTTTTCTATCTTTTTTCTCTTAACAGTCAAGTATAATTTTTATATTTACTGTTCTAATGCTTTGATTTTGATTTGGATGAAACCTATGTTGATAAAAAGTTATATGTATAGATATTGGTAAAAGAGTAACTTATCGCCCAATATCTGTTGAAACTGGAGTCATTGCTCAGGTAAAAACCTTTTCAAATTCTTTTTTATTTAATAAAAACACTTAGTTTATCTTCTTAATGAGCTTAATTAATGACAGGCATATGGTTCAGCAAGAGTGAAGATGGGTAAAACTGAAGTCATACCTTTGACTTGTCGTCTCAACTTGTTGACCATATCAAACATCACTGCTGGCAACAAGGAGCAGATTCAGGTCATAATTTGAAATTTTCATCAAGATCTAAACATTAAACATTATTTTCTTGACTGATATATCTACTTTATGATTTTTACAGACATTCATTGAAGCAAATATCATTGGCCCTCTTATTCATCTGCTTCAAAATGTAGAATTTGACATCAAAAAGGAGGTTGCATCAGCTATCTCAAATGCTACTTCTGGTGGAAGCCATGACCAAATCAAGTGGGATTCATAAACTTAAATTTTCATTATAATTTGTTTAGTATTTACATCTCAAAAGCTATATATTTATTGATAATAAAATGGTGGATGTAGGTATTTGGTAAGTGAGGGATGTATTAAGCCTTTGTGTGATTTACTGTTATGTCCAGACCCAAGAATATTGACAGTTTGTTTAGTGAGGCTCGAGAATATATTAAAAGTTGGTGAAGCAGAAAAGAATTTGGGAAGATCAGGGGATGTGAATCTTTATGCACAGATGATTGATGATGGAGAAGGGTTGGAGAAGATTGAGAATTTACTGAGTCATGATAACAATGAGATTTATGAGAAAGCAATGAAGCTTCTTGAGACTTAATGGTTGGAGGAAGTGGATGATACCATTCCACTTGGCGATGCAGCTGCAACTCAGCCTCCTGCTGGTTTCCATTTTGGAGGTGGTGATGTTTCCGTTCCTTCTGGTGGATTCAACTTTAATTGAGGTAGGTAATAATAATATGTGTTCTTTTGAATACCTTTGGAATGGAATGACTGATTCCGTCGGAATTGAAAAAACATCATGTTTGGTTTGAATTTCATTCCATGAAAGAGGGGTGTTTTTTTTAATACATTGAAGGAAAGGGATGATAATGTTATACTTATAAATTAGTTTTATTTGTATTATCTATTTTTCTTCAATAAGAAAATTCTTTTTAAATTTATTCTTAAGTTTC
The DNA here is from genome assembly GCF_002870075.4 of Lactuca sativa. Lineage (NCBI taxonomy): Eukaryota > Viridiplantae > Streptophyta > Magnoliopsida > Asterales > Asteraceae > Lactuca > Lactuca sativa. Next base: position 53,969,702 of record NC_056629.2, on the reverse strand, counting down.
AATCAAATCAATGTTTTTCCTAATTAACGTCAAAACAATTATTTAATTATGTTATGTTAAGATTTTATGGTATATATTTTTTTATAAACATTTAATAGCTTTTTTATTTGCTATTTGAAATAACATATACAGTATACAATAAAATGGTTCATTCCATTAGAATGAAAAATTCGTTTTTTTTCTTGATGGAATGGAATTTGATCTTTTTTTTATAAAAGGTAATGCTTTCCATTTTCTTAAGTTGGGGGTGATTCTTTTATTCCATTAGTTTTTTAATATTTTTGAACTTTTTTTTATTGATTTACAATATTATTTTTTGAAAATAACTAGATATTAATTCTATCTAGGTTGTAATCAGCTTTTGTTATGTTTGTACTTTGTTGATAGCAGTCTAAATTAGGAAGACCAAGTTGTTCAACCCCTGACAAAGGAAACGTTTCCGTATACATCGATTACAGTCCCACAGCAGCAACACAATACAAGGTTCAAATGACCATTTTACCCTCACAAAATCTTTCAAAAAATGTTTTTGTATGGCAGGAGCTGGAATCAATCTTTCATCTTTGTCAATTGTGGATGGGAGAGTGTGTTGCGATTTATATATTGATGGTCTTGCGATAAATATAGATGGGAATATACTCGATGGCGTCCTCTCACTCGTAAACTCAAAACATTTGTTGTTATTATAAGTCCATATCTGTGTGTTTAAATGCAAGAAATAGCAACCAACTTTTATTTATTTATTTATTATTTTGAAAATTTTTCTTAATGCAGGCTTCTAGTTTTGGTTCAAATGGACGTTCTTTGATTGTTTCTTCATTCGAAACACCGTGTCCCCAAAACCCTTTAGGAAAGTCTAATCTTCCAGGGTAGATGTCTTTGTTTCCACAACAGATCTAGATAAAGAACCACCTAATTCCCAATTTCATACAGGTAATGGCCAATGGGATGAGTATTTTTTTCAATGTGAAGTTAAATCCCTTTCCATATACTAAAATTACGATAATGTCGTTTTTCTTAGGGCATGTACAAATTACGGCTGGAATATTGGAAAGAGTTAGATTTGTATCGTCAGCTCTACTTGGTCATGTCATTTGGTGAAGAAAACTTCTATTTTGGGTTCATCCACCCATATTAGGTCTATGGGTGGTCAGACTTGTAGTCATTGCTTTGTTTGCTGCATTATCATTGGCCAACATTGTAAGTTTTTTTTATTCGAATATTCTTAATATGCTTTTAAATAATTTTTCAATTCACACCTCTCTAATATTTTTCAATTTTTCATCTTAATTACTTATAAGGTATTATGTACAAGGATTCAACCTGGTTGAGAACAACAAATAGTTCTTCCTCGAGACTCATATCTTCAGGTATGATAAGCTTCTGATACAACTATTTATAAAAATTTGAGCTTATGTGGTAATATGTCAACAGTTAAAATATTTTTAAAATATCATTTCTTTTGCAGGGTTATTTTAATAATGTCTCAGAGTATCTCAGAATTAGTCCGCCTCTATATTTTGTTGTGAAAAAAATATAATTACAGATATACTTTTCTTTTCTTCTTAATGCACGCTCCTGGTGAAGTTCATTTCAACTTGTAATGTAGACTAAAAGTTTTTTTTTCACATTAAGTTTTTCTGTTTTCTCAGTTCAATCAGAATCAAGACATACAAATCAGTTGTGCTCCATCAATCATTGTGATGCAAACTCCCTTTTGAATGAGGTATGAAAGTGTTAATTACTTGGGGAACCATTTGGTTGGATTGAATGGAATTATGATGAAAGGGGTAACGGACTGAGTTGTTAATTCGATTCTGAATACTAATGTGTTGATTATGAAAACAGGTATCATGTGGAAACAGAAGCATAACAATGAGAAGTAGAAACAATGTGTCCCTTAGCAATGTAGTATTAGGTTATATAGTTAGGGAAAACCTCTTAATAACAATGTACAATCAGATTCCCTTAATACCAATGTATTACAATTTTTTTACATGATGTTATTGGATGAAATTGATTGTTTTGATCTATATTTGTTTCCACCTTTTTGTCTTATACGTAAATGACTATCGTACGTGTCGCAAATGTATATCGTAAATGGTTGTTGAAGTTTATGACATGCAAATATGTGTCATCTTTATTTATGACAGGGGCTTTAATGATACACAATGTGTGTCCTAAAGGCGCGCCGTAAGGTTACGACACGCAAATGCGTGTCGTCTTCCTTTATGACAGGGCCTTCCTTGATACGCATTGCGTATCGTAAATGAGCATCGTAAATGTGTGTCGTAAATGAGCGTCGTCTATAGATGACGCGCAAAAGCACGTCGTCTCTCTTTATGACAGGGCCTTCCTTGACGCGCATTTGCGCGTCGTCTGAGCCTTTTACGACGCGCAATGAACGTCGTAAAAGGCTGTTTTTCTAGTAGTGGTTCATAAGTATTTAGTGACAATGTTTGAATGAAATAGAATGAAAATGGTTTGTACATGTTTAAATGTTCCTAGAAAATCCCATATTTTCTACTATAGTAGATGGTAGTTTAATTGGTCCAAAACTGTGATGCAATAGTGCTTTTCATGCCTAAAATAGTAGGTTTATGTATAAATCGTTAAGGCATTTGAAAAAACCCGTAAATCAATGTGTTTTTAATACTCCATGTGAGTTTTATAACCATACTATTTGACCAGGATGCCTATAAGAACGTTCTTCAGGCGTTGGAACGTTATGACGTTTGTCACTCCAGGCCTGCCGGCCTAACTGTAGCTAACAGTTTAGGTGTAGGATTGTCAATCCCATATAGATCTATACACAAGTATCATGCTCCCCCTACAAGGGATTATTGTATATAATACAGGACTTAAAATGTGTAACAGCTCAAATTTTTCAAACAAATTTTTCATTTTTAAAAACATAATTGTTTCCATTTTAAACAAGGCATAAATAGATTAATTATTCTGTCAAATACAATTATTCAAAATCCCAAGATCATAAAGACAATCTTCAGTGTGTATCGATCATGCCGGCGCCTTCCCACGGTCCTCGCTAGTACCTGAAATACATGCACAACAACTGTAAGCATAAATGCTTAGTGAGTTCCCCAATATACACTTACGCACATACGCCTTTCCAGGCCCTGACCTTCCGGTCCTCATAACGTAATCGCCTTCCGGCCCATAACATATTGCCTTCCGGCCCACATATCATACATAGCACACATAACAATTAACTTACCACTTATAGCATACATATCACATAACATATCCGACCTTCCGGTCACACAGTCAAACCCTTCCGGGTACAGTATAGTGAGAAGACTCACCTCGTGAATGCTGAAAGCTAGCAACTCCTGAAATCACTCGTGCACAATCCGACGAGCTACAACCTTCCTATAATATCACATATCTCATTAACACTTATAACTTCTAAGGGTGACTATCCCTAAGAAGTCAGACTTAGGTCAACTCTGGTCAACGGTCAACGGTCAGCTCGACCGGACTCGGCGAGTACCATGATGACTCGGCGAGTCTAGACGTCCTCCAACTTTCTGAGATTCCCTATCTACTCGTCGAGTACCCTCCTCGACCCGACGAGTTACCCTTGAAAGAATCGCGGGGCCACCCCGACTCCACTCGCCGAGTCTGAAGAACAACTCGGCGAGTCCCAGTAAATCTTCAAGCTACTCGCCGAGTCGGAAGAACAACTCGGCGAGTCCATGCCATGCAGACGAGCATCTGCTTCCTGAATTACGTGTGGTCCCGAGATATACAACCATGGGACTTTCTGGGCTTCTAAGCATCTCATTACTGGGGGTATAAACGTTTGGGTAATAACATAATAACCCCTTTAATCACTAAATGGGTTTCATAAACCCTAACTTCATAAACACAACAAACAACAGAAGGAAATCCGAAATATTACCTGGAATACGCCCTCTCTGTGTTTCCAAACCGCAGAACTCAAATCCTTTGCTGTTCCTTTAGCCAAAACCTTTCTTCTCTTTGCCCCACAACCTCTTCAAGCCCTAATATCCTCCAATCTTGCTCTAGATGCCCACAACCGATTAGGGTTCCTCTCAATCGACTAAAACGAACAATGACGGCACCTAAGAGCGTTATATACGATCCAAAACCGAACGGTTAGGGTTTCTGCTGAACAGCGTCGACTCGCCGAGTCCATACCTGGACTCGTCGAGTCCAGTCGCGATCCCGCGACCAAGTCTGCGATCCTACTCGGCGAGTCTAGGCTCCAACTCGCCGAGTCCCCTCTTAAATCACCCAAAAACATAATTTAGACAATACCTGAGATTTCGGGCTGTTACAACTCTCCCCCACTTGGATTAGACTTCGCCCTCGAAGTCTCACTCCGCAAATAGTTCCGAATGCTGCTCCCGCATCTCGCGTTCCGGTTCCCAAGTCATTTCCGATCCCTTACGGTGTTGCCATTGAACCAACACCAAGGGTACTTCCTTGTTCCTCAGAACCTTGATCTTCCGATCTCTGATCGCCACTGGTCTCTCCGCGTAATTCAGGCTCGCATCCACCTGAATATCCTCCAATGGAACCACTGCCGACTCATCGGCTATGCACTTCCTCAGCTGCGACACATGAAAAGTGTCATGGATCTGACCCAACTCTGCTGGCAATTCCAACCGATAGGCTACCCGGCCTATCCTTGCAATCACACGAAAAGGCCCAATATACCGGGGCCCCAACTTGCCCCTCTTCCTGAACCGAATCACTCCCTTCCAAGGAGAGACCCTCAGGAGAACGAAGTCGCCGACCTGAAATTCAAGCTCGGATCGGCGCCTGTCAGCATAACTCTTCTGTCGGCTCTGGGCAGTCAATAACCTTTGTCTCACTCGCTGAATCTGCTCTGACGTCTGGAGCACGATCTCCGTGCTGCCCATCACTCTCTGTCCCACCTCTCCCCAGCAAATGGGGGTCCGACACCTCCTACCATACAACAGCTCGAAAGGTGGCATACCAATGCTCGAATGATGGCTGTTGTTGTAGGAGAACTCTGCCAATGGTAAATACGCATCCCAACTACCCCCGAAGTCTAACACACACGCCCGGAGCATGTCCTCCAGCGTCTGAATCGTCCGCTCGCTCTGACCGTCTGTCTGGGGATGGTATGCGGTACTAAAATGCAATTTAGTACCCAGCTCCTCATGGAATTTCTTCCAGAACCTGGAAGTGAAGCGCACATCGCGGTCTGACACAATCGAGATCGGCACCCCGTGCCGAGACACCACCTCTTTCACGTATATCTCCGCCAACTTTTCCGCTGAAGAACTCTCACTGATGGCAAGGAAGTGTGCACTCTTTGTCAACCTATCCACAATCACCCAAATTGCGTCAACTCCCCTAGCAGTCCTTGGCAATTTGGTGATAAAATCCATAGTGATCTGTTCCCACTTCCACTCGGGGATCTCCAATGGCTGCAACTTGTCATGCGGTCTCTGGTGCTCGGCCTTAACCCTACGGCAGGTCAAGCACCTCTCAACGAACCATGCTACGTCCCTCTTCATACAGGGCCACCAATATTCCTTCCTTAAATCCAAATACATCTTTGTAGCACCGGGATGGATCGAGAATTTCGATTTATGAGCCTCTTCCATCAACGTAATACGCGTACCGCCCACGAACGGTACCCAAATCCGACCCTGAAACGTCATGAGGCCTCGACTATCCTTGACAAACTCTGAGATTAACCCCACAACCCGCTCCTTCCTCCGCATTTCTGGTCGTACAGCCTCTGCCTGGGCTCCACGAATAGCGTCCAATACTGGAGTCATCACGGTCAGTCTCAAACATACATCTCGCAATGGAGTGCTCTCCGCCCTGCGGCTCAATGCATCGGCTACCACATTAGCCTTGCCTGGGTGGTACAGGATCTCACAATCATAATCCTTGACCACATCCAACCACCTCCTCTGACGCATATTTAGGTTGGGTTGATCCATCAAATACTTCAGACTCTTATGGTCCGTGTATAACGTACATCGAACCCCATACAAGTAGTGACGCCAAATTTTGAGAGCGAACACTACTGCCCCCAACTCTAAATCATGCGTGGGATATCTCGTCTCATGAGGCTTCAGTTGCCTCGACGCATAAGCTATCACATGACCCCTCTGCATCAATACTGCACCCAATCCCGAAATTGATGCGTCGCAATATACCACGAAATCTTCCATCCCTTCTGGGAGAGCTAATACCGGGGCTTCGCACAATCTCTGGCGAAGTGTCTCGAAGGAGGTCTGCTGCTCAGGCCCCCATGAGAATGCAACACCCTTCCGGGTCAATCTGGTGAGTGGCACTGCGATCTTGGAAAAATCCTTGATAAATCTCCGATAATACCCTGCCAACCCAAGGAAACTCCTGATCTCAGAGGGTGACTTCGGCACCTCCCAACTCATCACCGCCTCAACCTTGGCCGGATCGACCAATATCCCTTTCTGATTAACCACATGTCCTAGGAACTGGACCTCCCGCAACCAGAAGTCACATTTGGAGAACTTTGCATAAAGCTTCTCCGACCTCAATACCCCAAGGACCTCCCTCAAATGCTCCTCATGCTGCTCTCTAGATCTCGAATACACCAGAATGTCGTCGATAAACACAATCACTGACCGATCCAACATCGGCCTGCATACCCTATTCATGAGGTCCATGAACACAGCCGGGGCATTGGTGAGTCCAAAAGGCATCACCACAAACTCATAATGCCCATATCGCGTCCTAAACGCTGTCTTCTGGACGTCCTCTTCCCGTACCCTCACCTGATGGTATCCTGATCTCAGATCGATCTTGGAAAACCAAGATGCTCCCTGCAACTGATCGAATAAATCATCGATCCTCGGTAACGGGTAACGGTTCTTGACCGTTAGCTTGTTCAACTCCCGGTAATCAATGCACATCCGGTGTGAACCATCCTTCTTCTTGACGAACAGAATAGGTGCTCCCCAAGGCGAGCTGCTCGGCCGAATGAATCCCTTTCCCAGCAACTCCTGGAGTTGCGAGGACAACTCTTGCATCTCTGGAGGTGCAAGACGATAGGGCACTTTAGCAATAGGCGCGGCCCCCGGAACCAGATCGATACCAAACTCTACTTGCCTCACAGGAGGTACTCCCGGCAGTTCTTCGGGAAAAACATCTGAAAATTCACGCACCACAGGAACCTCCTTAACTGACTTCGGTCTCTCGGAAACCTCCCGCGTATCCATCACATACGCCACAAAACCCTTACAGCCCTGCTGTAGACACTGCCTCGCCCTAGCGGCCGAACAAAAAGCTGATCCTGAACGGGTACCCTCACCGTACACCGAAAGAATTCCCCCACTATGGTCTCGTATGGTCACCAACTGACGCTCGCAGTCGATGACAGCGCCGAATCGGCTCAACCAGTCCATGCCCACGATAACACAGACATCCCCCATCGCAATAGGAATCAGATCAATCGGGAATTCGACCCCGAAAATCTCTAGTACACATTTCCGAAGAACCTCCGTAGCACGAATCACTTTCTCGTCAGCTATAGAAACTCGTAAAGGTCGACTCAACGACTCACGACTAACGCCGATCTGCTGGCTAAAGGCTAAGGACACAAAGGACCTACTCGCACCCGAGTCAAATAACACTAAGGCAGGCACAGAGTTCACAAGGAAAGTACCTACGCGCATAATAACATAAGCATAACATATCGACATTAAAATAATTACACAAATTACAACATACCTGCCACAACATCGGGCGCAGCGCGGACCTCCTCCGCAGTCAGCTGAAAGGCTCTCCCACGAGCCCTCGGGGCCTCGACCTTCACCGGTCGAGTCTCAGTAGTCCTGGCAACAGGTGCAGATCCCTGACGAAGCTGCGGGCACTCGGCCTTCCGATGGCCGGTCTGGTTGCAATGGAAGCAAACCATAAACCCCTTGGGGCACTCCCTAGCAATGTGCCCCTCTTTGCCGCACTTGTAGCATGCACCGGCTCGACACGCCCCATCGTGACCCTTGCCGCACTTTACGCAAGTGCGGTTCTTCGAACCTCCCGTCCTCGAATCGGCGGACTTGATCCGCTTGGCTGCCGGCTGAGACTGAGCCGGCCGCCGGTCTGCCTGCTGAGACTCGGCCTCCTCCCTGGCCTGAGTCTCTAACTCGATCTCACGCTTCCTGGCATTCGCCTGAAGCTCAGTAAAAGTATGGTAAGTGGAGTTTGACACAAACTCCCGGATCTCCCTCCTCAGAACACCCAAATACCGGCTCATCCGAGCCTGCTCTGTGGCCACCAGCTCGGGGCAAAACATCGCCCTCTCATGGAACTTCCGCGTGATCGCCGCCACCGAATCAGTACCCTGCTTGAGGGTTAAGAACTCCTGAACCAATCGTTCCCGCTCCACCGGGGGAACGTACTCCTCCCTGAACATGGTAGTGAACCCCTCCCATGTCACTGCCGCTGTCTCTGCCAAAGTGAAGTTCGCCGTCACGAACTTCCACCAGTCCTTTGCTCCCAGACGGAGCTGGTTCAAAGAGGACCGTACCCTCAGGTGCTCCGGGCATGAACAAGTGTAGAAGCACCCCTCTATATCTGCGATCCACCTCATCGCAGCAATCGGATCCTGCGTCCCATCGAACTCTGGTGGCTTCGTGTTGCTGAACTCTCGGAACAGCAATGAATCACCCCCCTGTGGCCTAGCAGCGGCCACAGCTGCGGTAGCTGCAGCGGTTGCAGCCTCAGTCAATGCGGCGTACCGCTCGTCGAACGTCTCCATCAGGGTGGTCTTGATAGACCCAAACATCTCCGGGATCTCAGCACGGATCGCCGCCGCCACCTCCTCGTGGATCATCTGACGAATATCCTCGTCACTCACACCGCTCGTACTTGCTCCGTGACGCGGTCTAACCATGATAAAACTATCAGAGATTCTACCGAGTATTATCGCACTCGATACGCAACCCTACTCAGTCCCAAATATCCAGGGATTCTTACTTGGGCCTCCCGCTGACCCGGTGTCCTCGGTAGTACGGGCCCAATACTACCGACCACACCGCATCAATGTTCATCCCAAGTCCTCCTCCCCAAACTCCGGATAGTGAGTACTCTACTTCTGATACGCCCTATCTACCCGCATACTAGCAAAGCATCTCATACAGGCAACTTCCCTAGACTAAGGCATCACAAATCAGGCCACTCTAGTCCTATCATGAATACCTAGTCTTCTAGCATGCATAACGATTCATATCATATAATATTGTAAGGTATTTTGGGGATCTTTACCGTTCGGGCGCTGACTGATCGTACACACTGCTTCTTTCTTGCTTACCACAAAACCATTTACAAAAGTTTATGCCTTTATTTGAAAAGCTTTCTCAAATCATCGGTTTGAGTTCAGTTACCCCCTAAGGTGCACCCGAATCCCTCAAACCAAGGCTCTGATACCAATTGTAACAGCTCAAATTTTTCAAACAAATTTTTCATTTTTAAAAACATAATTGTTTCCATTTTAAACAAGGCATAAATAGATTAATTATTCTGTCAAATACAATTATTCAAAATCCCAAGATCATAAAGACAATCTTCAGTGTGTATCGATCATGCCGGCGCCTTCCCACGGTCCTCGCTAGTACCTGAAATACATGCACAACAACTGTAAGCATAAATGCTTAGTGAGTTCCCCAATATACACTTACGCACATACGCCTTTCCAGGCCCTGACCTTCCGGTCCTCATAACGTAATCGCCTTCCGGCCCATAACATATTGCCTTCCGGCCCATATATCATACATAGCACACATAACAATTAACTTACCACTTATAGCATACATATCACATAACATATCCGACCTTCCGGTCACACAGTCAAACCCTTCCGGGTACAGTATAGTGAGAAGACTCACCTCGTGAATGCTGAAAGCTAGCAACTCCTGAAATCACTCGTGCACAATCCGACGAGCTACAACCTTCCTATAATATCACATATCTCATTAACACTTATAACTTCTAAGGGTGACTATCCCTAAGAAGTCAGACTTAGGTCAACTCTGGTCAACGGTCAACGGTCAGCTCGACCGGACTCGGCGAGTACCATGATGACTCGGCGAGTCTAGACGTCCTCCAACTTTCTGAGATTCCCTATCTACTCGTCGAGTACCCTCCTCGACCCGACGAGTTACCCTTGAAAGAATCGCGGGGCCACCCCGACTCCACTCGCCGAGTCTGAAGAACAACTCGGCGAGTCCCAGTAAATCTTCAAGCTACTCGCCGAGTCGGAAGAACAACTCGGCGAGTCCATGCCATGCAGACGAGCATCTGCTTCCTGAATTACGTGTGGTCCCGAGATATACAACCATGGGACTTTCTGGGCTTCTAAGCATCTCATTACTGGGGGTATAAACGTTTGGGTAATAACATAATAACCCCTTTAATCACTAAATGGGTTTCATAAACCCTAACTTCATAAACACAACAAACAACAGAAGGAAATCCGAAATATTACCTGGAATACGCCCTCTCTGTGTTTCCAAACCGCAGAACTCAAATCCTTTGCTGTTCCTTTAGCCAAAACCTTTCTTCTCTTTGCCCCACAACCTCTTCAAGCCCTAATATCCTCCAATCTTGCTCTAGATGCCCACAACCGATTAGGGTTCCTCTCAATCGACTAAAACGAACAATGACGGCACCTAAGAGCGTTATATACGATCCAAAACCGAACGGTTAGGGTTTCTGCTGAACAGCGTCGACTCGCCGAGTCCATACCTGGACTCGTCGAGTCCAGTCGCGATCCCGCGACCAAGTCTGCGATCCTACTCGGCGAGTCTAGGCTCCAAATCGCCGAGTCCCCTCTTAAATCACCCAAAAACATAATTTAGACAATACCTGAGATTTCGGGCTGTTACAAAATGCATACTCGAAAGTACATGAAATGTCTCACAAAACTTAGTATAAAACAGATTTACGTATGAAAATGTCCATTTGTTCTTGTATATGAAAGTATTTCCTTGATATAGTACTCGTTGGTATGCAAATGTTCATGATTTTCTCGTAAACTATACCTATTATAGTTTCTCAAAATGTGCGTTTCGTTTGTATAGTAAACCCTAGTGTAATGCTCACTTGTTATGAAAGGAATAACTTATGTAGTGCAATAAATGAACACATATACTTAAAGTATAAACATAGTGTTTGATTTGTGTATATATATATATATATATATATATATATATATATATATATATATATATGTATGTATGTATATATATATATATATATATATATATATATATATATATATATATATATCAACATATTTCACTTCAAAAGACAAGATGTTATCGTGATATATTTTGCATACGAAAGTTTCCATATAGTAGTTATGAATCACATATGATTCACTTGATAAAAAAAGTGTAAAATGAAACTTTTATGTAACTGTAGCACCTGGTTCCTGGTACGTTAATCTTATTTGAGTGTTTTCCATTTTTAGCCTTGGACTCGGCGAATCATAGGTCCGACTCGCCGAGTAGAGACGGGACCCGGGACACGTTTAAGTAGGCGACTCGGCGAGTCCATATCTTAGACTCGGCGAGTCACCGTTGTTGGATGAAACCCTAAGTTTCAGGGGTTTTCACCTTATTTAAGCACTCATTTCCGCCCCAAGCCAGTCCCCATTCACCCTCAGAGCCCTATACCTCGTTCAAGCCTTATTACTTGTGGAATTGAAGCCTTTGGTGTATTCTTTTGAAGCTTTGGAGTGAGAAGGAGAGGAGATCAAGAAGAAGAAGAGGAGGTCAAGCACCTTTGAGCAATCTCAGAGTGTTCACTAAGGTATGGCTCGTTTCCCCCATTTTTTCATACTTATGGCTCCATTAAAGCCCTTTTTGATCCATTCCAAGATGTATGCTTGTGGACTCGTAATAAGCTGGGTAACTTCTAGATCTAGGTGAGATCGAGCTCCAGGAGCTTGGATCTATTGCCTTTATGGACCCATGTTGCATGTACACCCTAGATCTACCCTTTTGGGTGCATTTTGAGCCCTAAAACCCTCATTAGTGAGTATCTACACGTAAAGTTGGAAACTTTACGTGCTATTCATGCTCTAGGAACCCAGATCTATGGATAGCATAAGTTGGATTCAAGCAAAATCGACCATATAGAAACTGCATGGTAGCGACTCGGCGAGTCGTTCATCTGACTTGGCGAGTCTGCTCGCGAGTCTCCGAGTTTGTCCCCTTTTCGTTGTGTCGAGTAGAGTAGTGAGTCATGGGGTGTGACTCAGTGAGTTGGAAGCCGGACTCATCCATGAAGGAACTCGGTGAGTCATTGCCCTGACTCGGCGAGTTCAAGGCAATCTTCTTAGATCAAGAACAGACTCGGCGAGTTGTTCATACAACTCGGCGAGTCTCAGCATAAGTGTTCATCGGATGAAGATGAACTCGGCGAGTTGTTCATACAACTCGGCGAGTAGGATGAAGGACTTGAACATCAGTTTGGAAGGAGAACTCGTCGAGTCAACGCCTAACTCGACGAGTAGAGACGGGATCCAGGTCAGTCGATTGGACCGTGACTCAGCGAGTTGGCGAGCCAACTCAGCGAGTCAGGTCAACTAAAAGTTGACTCTGACTTTGACTTAGGGCATGATTAGGGGTAAAATGGTCATTTTACCCAAAAGGGCAGTTAGCAGTGTTTGATTGAGTATGTTGTGGGAATTACAGCCGGAGGATTTCCGGAGCAGCAGCAGCAGCAGTAGACAGTCAGTTCCCGATCAAATCAGCAGCTACTTCGAGGTGAGTTACCTTCCAGTAGCGATGGGTCTACGGCCACAATGTCGGCCCACCGGTAGGAGTTGTATGTAGATGATTGTCTCTGTGATATTCATCTAGGGATTACTACTACCTGTGTTATGTTTATGTGCTAGTATGATATGATGCTATGTGCTAGTGACAGTAGGGGGAGATAGTCCCCGAGATATCCGGTCGGTAGGGCCGAAGGGGTAGTCATACTCAGCCATGTTAGATAGATTCTGATATTGTGATACATGTTATGTGGTAGTAGTAGAGGGGAGAAATAGTTCCCCAGTATCCGGTCGAGAGGACCGAAGGGGAGGCCATCACCCAGATATGCTAGGCAGTATCCAGGCGAGAGAACTGAAGGGGAGGCCAGCACCCAGATATGCTAGGCAGTATCCGGTCGAGAGGACCGAAGGGGAGGCCAGCACCCAGGTATGCTAGGCAACGTCCGGTCGAGAGGACAGAAGGGGTAGGTCGGGCACCCAGATATGCCTGACAATATATGTCTGTTATGTGATTATATGGTATGTGGTACAGTGGGGGAACTCACTAAGCTTCGTGCTTATGGTTTTCAGTTTTGGTTTTCAGGTACCTCTGCTTCAAAGGGGAAGGAGCCGGCGCGGTAGCGGCCTATCACACACACTCTTCTTTCCGTAGTTATGAGTTTATTCTGGGATTGATACTCTGATATTTTGGTTGTTCAAATGTTGTGGATTTCAAATTTGGTTTTCGATGTGAAATGGTTTAATTAAACAATGTTTTAATTATTAATGTTTTCTAAGTAATGTTTTAAAAACGAAATTTTTGGACGTGAAAATTGGGTCGTTACAGTAACACACTATAATAACCATGTGTTTACTTGTATTCCCACCCCCCCATTAAAAGCGTATAGAAGCATTTATAAAACATTTAAAAGTGTAGATTATAGGGGTATGAACTCACTTGGTTGATTGAAGATAGTGAGATGAAAATTGAGCAGAACTTCGGCTTGTGAAAGTCGATTTTCTCGGGAATCTCGGGAATACAAAACCTTCCTTCGGGACTTGTACACGAAAACTGGGACTTTGGGAGGCTCTCGGGGGCTTAGAACCAGAGTTTCAGCACAAGAGAAGAGAGAATTGAGCACTAGAACTCGAAACCATCGGTTTCTATTTATAGGATGAGTTTTGGGGTCTCACGTTGTGAGTTTTGGGTGTCTCATGTCGTGAGGATTAGTCAGCATGATCCTCTCCGACGATTTGATGTGGCTGACACTCTGGCACCCATCAGTCACGAGCTCATGTCGTGAGTTTTGGTCTCCTCACGTCGTGAGGCTGAGTCAGCCTCGGATTTTGTGTCCCGAACTTGTAAAATTCGTAACTTTTGCGTATGAGCTCCAATTTCAACGTTCTTTATATGCATGCGTAGCTGAAAATATGCTCTACAACTCTCATTTAGACTTCGTCGGCTAATTTTGAATTTATTTTTAATTATCTATTTTTAACGGGCCGGGACACGAAAAGTCCGTTAAAAACTCATAACTTCTTCATCCGATGTCCGTTTTCGTTAGACTTTTCTCCGTTGCGCTACTATTGTTGAGACCTTCGATTCTCATTTAGGTTGTTTCGGCCCAAAGTCTCTCGATCTCTATTTCGAGTTTTTAGCTGTCTACTGCTATATCCGGATCTTGGAAAAATCATAACTTCCTCATACGAAGTCAGATTTGGACGTTCTTTTTACGCACATTTACGGTTTAATGATATCTACAACTTTCATTTAGATACTTAAGGCTAAAGACTATTGTATTAAAACTTCGCGTTTTTCGTTAATCGGTGTTGCCGGTTTTGTCGGAAATCTTAGAATGGTCATAACTTCTTCGTTATAACTCGGATTTTAGTTTTTTTAGTATTTATGTAAACCTTGACACAATATCTAACATAGTAGGTAAACCAATAGAGACTTTTGTACATTTTATTTTCAAAGTTAATTTCATTATTTCAAAAGTGGTTACAATACTTGACTTTTTAGGTCATTACATAGAGTCGAAATATCGGGTTGTCACATCATCCCCCCGTTAAAGGGAATTTCGTCCCGAAATTTAATGTAAGAAAAACACTTGTGGATTAGGGAAAAAGATGTGGGTACTTGTGTTTCATCTGATCTTCGCGTTCCCAGGTGTATTCAGGTCCTCGTTTTGTATTCCAGCGGACCTTCATGATGGGTATGCGACTTTGTTTTGTTCTTTTAATTTCCCTATCCATGATTTCAATTGGTTCTTCTATAAAGTGGAGACTCTTGTTGATTTCGATTTCGTCTAGATGGACGATGAGGGTCTCATCGGACAAACATTTCTTCAAGTTTGACACATGAAAGGTAGGGTGTACGTTATCGAGTTCCTGCGGTAGACGAAGTTTGTAGGCTACCGGACCGATCCTTGCAAGGATCTCTAATGGTCTGATATATCTTGGGTTTAGTTTCCCTCGATTTCCGAAACGTATTAACCCTTTCCAGGGTGAGACCTTTAATAGCACTTGGTCCCCGACCTGAAATTCCAAGGGCTTCTGTGTTTTGTCCGCATAACTCTTTTGTTGGTCTCTTGAAGCCTTTACTCGTTCCCGAATTTGTATAATCTTCTGAGTTGTTTCTCTTATGATTTCCGGGCCAGTGAGAGTGTTGTCGGGTACTTGTCCCTTGGCTAGTTGTGTGTCACCCACTTCAGCCCAGCACAGTAGTGATCTGCACTTCCGGCTGTAGAGAGCTTCGAATGGAGCAACTTTAATGCTGGAGTGATAACTATTGTTGTACGAAAATTCAATTAGTGGCAAATGGGTATCCCATGCTTTACCAAAATCGATTACACAAACTCTTAGCATATCTTCCAAGGTTTGTATGGTCCTCTCACTTTGACCGCCGGCTTGTGGATGGTAAGCAGTACTCATGTCGAGCCTTGTTCCTAGGGATTTTTGTAACGATTGCCAGAATCGCGAGGTGAACCTACTATCTCTGTCGGGGATAATGGATATTGGTAGACCGTGCAGTCGTACAATCTCTCGGATGTAAGTTCGTGTTAGCTTTTCCATCTTATCGGTTTCCTTTATGGGTAGGAAGTGTGCGGATTTTGTTAACCTATCGACAATTACCCAGATGGTGTCTAGCCCACCTGTTGTCTAGGGTAATTTGGTTATGAAATCCATGGTTATCCTTTCCCACTTCCACTCGAGTATTTCGGTTTGTTGTAGTAATCATGAGGGCTTTTGGTATTCTACCTTGACTTTGGCGCAAGTCAGACACTTTCCCACATAGGTAGAGATCTGTGCTTTCATGTTCGGCCACCAATACAGTTTCTTGAGTTCCAGATACATCTTGTCCAAACCTGGATGCACGAAGTATCGAGTCTTATGAGCCTCTTTCATGACTATGTCTCTGAATCCATCAAACTTCGGTGTCCAGATCCGATTCATGAAGTAACGAACTCCGTCACCCTTGACTTCAAGATTTTTGTCCATTCCTCTTAGGGCTTCGCCTGCCATGTTCTCTGTTTTCAAGGCCTCCCTCTGAGCTTCCTTGATTTGTGTGGACAGATGTGAATGGATCGTCATGGTTAAGGATTTCACTTGGCGACCTGAGTATTCTTTTCGACTAAGAGCATCAGCTACTACATTTGTTTTTCCCGGGTGATAGCGAATCTCGCATTCGTAGTCATTAAGAGCACATACGACCTTACTTCGCATTTTGTGACTTACTCTGATATTTTGTGATGTATTGATACCTTTGGTTCCACTTTGGTTTCGTGATGATGTGTTGGATTACATTTTTATTAATTTAAAAACGAAATTTTTCGTTTTAAGTTATGGGAAGTTACAATGGGAGACAATTCATTTATCTTCATCTTCAAATATCTACAACAAGGATATCATCTCTCTATTACACCATGTTCCTTCCCGAGTTTTTTAATTGAAGTAAGTAGAAAGAAATGGAAGAACAACTTTTCATCCTAATTTTCTTTCTAATTTACAGAGAAAAAAAAAAGCAAAATGCTTAATTTTCCTTTCACATCTACAACTCGAAAACGCAAAATATAATTTTCTTGCACATTCTTTTCTCTTACTTTCTTTTCCATTTTTTTCCTAAAACTCGGAAACTAGGAAGGGTTATAAAACATCTTTAATTGGTTGTCAATCAACTATTGTCTACTTTAAATTTCCTTTTTGAGAAGACGGAACTTTTGAAGCAGTAGATAAATATCCATGATAGCATCAAATATATGTTTTTCCTTATATTTATTATTTTTAATAATAATCTATTTATTCTTTTTTGGATATCTGTTATGATTCCATATTTATGGGCGTGTTTGGCAAAATTAGCTGGTAGTGGGTGGTGGAAAGCTAATAGCTGATAGGAGGTAGTAGATAGCATGTAGTTGATAACGTTTTCTTAAAAGTTATGTGAGATAGCTTTTAGATTTGAAAGGTTTTATTTAAATTAAATGCTAAAATCTTGTAGTGTCAAACAATGTTTTTTGTTTAAAACTGAGCGTTTTGTCAAACGATAGAAGCTAGAAATACCTGAAACGCCTGATATATAATAATTTTGTACACTTTTCAAAGTCTCTCGTGTTCAAGTTTTTGACGCTCCACATAGAAACCACCTATCATCGGCCATCTTTGGTGTCAATTCTTTTCCCTAGATACATACGACTTCTAGACTAAGGGGAGTAGTCACAACCAACCCACTAAAAAGTGTTGTCAACTCAGCACCACGTTAGTTCCACTACAAACACACTACCAAACTACTAGCCCTTGGAAATGTTTACCACTCCAAAATATTTATCTTTTTTTAGGCAGTAAATTAAATAAAAAACATAATTTAAAACATAAATGAATATCTTACATTAATTAAAAAAACACAAATTTAAATCCTAAATTACTTAGAAAAAATAAAAAATTAAAACCTAAATTAGTAAAAAAAAACATAAAACATATCAAATAAAACATTATATTACTTAAAAAACTAGAAATTTAAAACATAAATTACTATTAAAAAAAGCATAGGATGTACTACTCGTTGTCATTTTCGTCCTCATCCTCCTCGTCGTCACTGACTGCATTTTCATCGTCAGCGTCCTTATCATCCTCGTCGTTACTGTCCTCATTCTCTTCATTGTCATTGCCATTTTGCCCTTGGAATTGCCTTTCCTATATGTGTCCAGTCAAATTATAACGTGGATTGTGACGTGTTTCACAGTTTTGTATTTCCAAAACCCTTGTGAAGTATGTCAGACTGCCGACTTATATTATTGCAGCTGGATTAAGTATATCGTCCGCGCTATACGTACAAATCGTCATACGGTCTTCTTCTATTATCATGTTATGTAAAATAACACAAGAGTTTAACATCGTTGTCAATTTTGCCCTACCTAAACGCTTATTCCACATCCTTCTGTGTAGATTCGTGTGCTAACTTGAACAATTTTTGTTTGTCATCGGGCGTATATGAATATGACTTGACAAATGTAGCCTACTCCGGATATATCTCATCACCAAGTTTCAAACCAAGGAGACACTCCAAGCACATTTAGGTCATTGTTTGACCTTTCCATACTAAAGAATGCATGTCAAAACCATATGTCATGTGAAACAACTACCTCTAATATAACAGTCGACAACCCATGATCACCTCGCGTGAATTGACATTGCCATGCGTTGGGACAATTTTCCTACTCCCAATGTGTACAATCAGTGCAACCTAGCATCCCTGGAAAAACCATGTTTAGCTTGATGCACGCCATACAACTGTTCGACATCACTTCTAGTCGGATGTCGCAAATATATGTCACGGAAAAGCTCTATAACATACTCACAAAAAAAATATGTACATTCTCGACACGTCCTCTCAGACATTTTCAAATACTCATTTGATGCGTCTGCGACTATGTCGTATGTCAATTGTCTAAGAGCGGCTGTACATTTTTGTATTGTAGTAAAACCACATTTACCTCTAGCATCCCATCTTAATTGGAAATACTCATAGTTATTTTCCAAATCTCTAGCTATATGTAAGAATAAATTTCTATTAATACGAAAACGGTTTTCGAATTTCGATAGATCGTATTAGCTTTCAGGGGCCAACTAATCACTTACCAAAAGTTCGTTTGCCCCAATACCATCCCAATTGATCGATTTTCTATGCAGACAACAACGTGTGCAAAATCAACTCGTCATCAAAATCATCATCATCGGATGAAGAAGAAATTGAACCTAAAAGTTATCTATTTTATTGAAAGTATGTGTTTGTAAGATGTAAAAATATGTGTAAAGTGTATGTATATACAGAGAGATTAATTTTAAATTTGAAAGATTTTTTTTATTCCGTTCAAATGGCTAGAAGTTAGAACAACAATCAAAAAATGAAACTCAAATGCCATAGGTCATCTTGGCCCGTCTTCGCAACCCCATCACAGCCAAGCCACCGGACACCGGGGTGGTATTCATACGTGACTTGGCCGTCCACCTAGGCTCAAACGCGTCTTTTTGATTCCCATTCTGGACAGCCTTAAAATATTTACAAATTTATCATCTTATGCACAAGTAGCGAATTCGTTGGTAATTACATGCAGTTTTGTCGTATACCATCTATTTTCTAAAAAATATTGTTTCGCCATGTAGTTTTTCGCAAGATTCCGTCCGATTGGCCCCATAACTCCCAGATTAGCAACCGATTAGATATCCTGTTTTGTGGTGATGACGGTACATGCACCACAAAGTGTTACGTAAACTATGCGTTAACATGATACTATAAGTTTTGATTCATTACAAGCATAATATATAGCATGCACCACAAAGTGTTATGTAAACTATGCGTTAACATGATACTATAAGTTTTGATTCGTTACAAAGCATAATATATATTATATAGCATCTATAAGTTGGTTGAGAAAAGTATCTTATCATTTTCAAACCCTTTTGAAAACATCTGAGATTCTATTTTTAGACATTCTTCTTGATTTGTCAAAATCTCGTTCGTTCATATATATTTTGCCGCTCCCTTGAGGGTGACAAAGAAAGCAACTCCATGCAAACAAATATTTTCTATATATTAAAGAATTAGCATGCAACAAAAAAATAAAACATACAATCAAAATGCAAACTTTAATGAAATAAACCTCGGGCTAGAAAAAGAAACAACATTTACGTTTCTTCCTTTCCAATCCTTTTACATCTAAAACTTGATCTGAATAGCACTGATAACATCATCACTAGCTTGGAAGGCCTTGGCAAGAATATCAGTTGATATATCTGGTTTCGAGCCAAAAATCACATTTGCAATGGGAATCACACCAGGATTCTGACTACTCAATGCTGCGATTGCAATGGCATTCGTCTTTCCAACATTTCTTTGGTAATGTACAAGGTTTACTGGGAAAACAAAAACATCACCTTTATATAGAACTTTAGTAATATGACGGTTTTCAGGGTTTGATGTGACAAATCCAACCTCAAGACTTCCTTCCAAAACAGTCAAGATTTCAGTGGCACGAGGATGCGTGTGAGGTTGGTTAATCCCCCATGGAGCGTAATCAATACGAGCCATTGAGATTCCCAAAGTGTTGAGTCCTGGCAATTGTGTCACAAAAACTGGGGTTACCCGTGAGCCAAGGGCATTTGAGGTATTTCCCATCATGTGTAGTCCAGCAAAGGAGAAGTCGTTGGCTTGAACCGAACTCGGGTTTTTGCAAGCAAATCCGTTCACCATAACTGTTATAAGAAAACGGTTATATAATAGACATCGAAACCTACAGAGTTAGAAGTAGATTTTCTAGTAATGAAAGTGAGAAAAATTAATGAAATGATCATGGTACCTTGAGCGTTCATGTCTGCAACGCAGAAATCTTGAAGAGGACTGTGGTCGGCTGCCATGGCCATAGAGAAAACGAGAGCCAGAAAGATGAAAACACAAGCCATTGTTGGATCAAAAGGACGTGAAATTGATAGATATAATGAGTTTGTGTGGATGGAAAGGTTGAAAATGTAGGTCTGTTTATATACCGAAATTAAAGCAGAGACGCCATGGATGAAAAGCTGATCATATGCCGTCCTGTGAATATTTGAAACAGTCGTATTAGGTACGTACACAAGCAAGACAAAGGTTTATGAGCCGGCTTGGCCCATTCATGGCAAATTTGTGGATTAGATTACGTTTAGACATCGATCTAGTCAAAAGTGCTTGATCGGCTGTTTTTAGGTTATGTCGTGACTTGATTTCGGTTCAAAGGATTATTAGATTATATATATAGTTAATTTGGGTAGACGAGTGTATTGTGTAAGGATATGCGTTCTTGTAACGATGTACTAATGAATTTTATATATTTTTTAATAACAATAATTTTGATGTATTAATATCTTCTAGGTTAACGAACTTTTTGCAAATTTGTCAAATAACCATAACTTTGAAAATAGAATTTTTGTTGTCACAAAAAGTATGTTTGAAACTACTTTTTCTTATAAAATTTACTTCAAAATATTGAAATTTTTAATGAGTTTCAAACTTGTTCGATTGTCTAAGTTGAAGTTGGAACTTCTTCTTCTTAGATATTGAAATAATATAATAGAAAACAGAGAAAGGAAAAGAAAATTAATTAATTTTTCAACACAAAATCAAGATTTGAAGAAAAAAAAAGAAAGGAAGTCAAGAATGAGGATGACCAATGATACTAAAGGAGGAGATGAAAGAGAAAAAGAAAGACATAAAATTCTAACAGGTACTTGTATTTGAGTTTCAGAAAAAAAAATAATAATAAGTAAAAAA
Source organism: Lactuca sativa (assembly GCF_002870075.4). Classification (NCBI taxonomy): domain Eukaryota; kingdom Viridiplantae; phylum Streptophyta; class Magnoliopsida; order Asterales; family Asteraceae; genus Lactuca; species Lactuca sativa. The sequence goes on along the minus strand of NC_056629.2, from coordinate 53,948,130 downwards.
GAATACATTTTTAGAAAAAATGCTTATTAATTAGCAGCTATGGTAGTTTTAAAAAATGTTTGTATTAGTATTTAAGGTGACGATGACAAAACGTATAAACTAATAAACTTTTTTTAGAGTGTTTAGCAAAACCTACTCATATATTTAAAGTGATTAAAAAAATATCCTTAAAACAAATGGCGTCTGAAAGGTCAGTCAAATAGTTCAAACTCACTTACAAGTCAGTAAAAAGAGAATAATCACCTTTTCAGGAGATGTTGTTGTGGTTTAGAAACTCAATTTGTACAAGTAAATGAAGACCCCTACAAGGCCGATCCCAGTGGTTCAAACTCACTAAGGATCTTCTGGATCAACCTTGTAAGCATCTTCATTTTGTTGTTGTATACATCGAGCTTCTAAACCATAATAGCATCTCCTAGTAAAAGGGTGAGTACGCCGTTTTTGTTGATTTTTAAGTGAGTTTGAACCACTGGATCGACATTCAGACGCCATTTATGAAGAAATACTCAGACGAGAATAAGAGAAGAAGATATGTGAAATTAGGTTTTATGTACATCCTATATTTGAAACTCAATCCTAACACATAAGATCTGACCTAACTTCCACATCACAATATTATCATTTCATTTATTTGGCCTGATAGATCGATGGTAACCAGTCAATTTGTTAACATTGTAACAAAATTGTAAATTTAATAACATAATGGTGTTGAAATCGAAACTTTGGTAAACTTAATGACTTTATTGCAATTTAGAAATAGTGGTTACCAGAAGAACAAAAAGAATTGGTCATTTGGTTGATATTGCAGCAAAATTGTAAATATAATGACTTAATTGAAAGAAAAAAAATACAGTGTCAAAATCAAAATTTTTGATTAACTTAATGACTTTATTGCAATTTATCATAATTTATATGATAAGAAAAGTCTAAAAAGACATGCTTATTAGCTTATATGTTAGGAAAAGTCAATTTAAAAGTCAACACCCATTGTCAAACATTCATTTTAACTTAAAGGTTTTATGATGTATTGAACACATAACTTTTGGGAACTTCTAGCTTTTAAAAAAAATCTTGATAAAAAGAAAAAGTTTTGTTCGGTAGGAGAAGCTTGTAGTTTTTGGGTTAAACAAAAAGCTCTAAACTCAAAAGCTCAACCGGCGTTTAAAAAATTCTTTTAGATTTTAACTTGTTGACTAAAATACCATTTGAAATAAATAAATCATATCCATACTCTTAGTAATTAACTTATACGATTAAATATAAATATATTTAAATAATTATGATGTTTTTGTTGGAAACAACAATATCAACAGATTCTATAATTTATTAATCTTCATCTAAAAAAAATAATAAATTTTTATTATATGACTTTATAAACCAAATTTATTATCATATAATAATATTATTTTTTTTAGAACGTTGAAACATTTGTGCTATGTAAAAATGTTTTGTAGAGGTTTTACAAAATTGAAAAGTCTTATTTATTTTATTTGTAAAAAAATATTATTTGCCCTATGTTTGGTGTGTTACCTGGAAATATAGCTGTTATATATAAAACTAGTTGATAACTGAAAAACTAACTGATAAAAAATAAAGTTTGATAAAACTAGCTAAAAGATATAAAATAACATCAAAAAACATTTAGAAGAATGTGATTTTTGCAATTAATTAAGGGTATAAAATGACGTTAGGTTATGTTTGTTGTGCCACATCTAACTTATTTTTTTTTAAGTTTTTAAGTTATTATGTTTGACAAGCCAAGAAGTATATTATAAACTAGCTTTTTAAAACGCTACTTATGTTGTGTTTAGCGTGCACAATTAGCTGATAAACAAACTTATTTTTTTGAGTTTTTATAAGTTGTTAAGTTTTGCAAGCTAAAAAGTAATTTAAAAGCTAAATTTTTAAAAATTTATTTGAACTAGCTTTTTCATAAATATTTTTTGTAACTTTCCAAACATACCCTTAATTAATTATAAAAATCATATTTTTTAAATGTCATTTTATATTTCCAGCTAGTTTTTACCAAAATTTATTTTTTATTAGATAGTTGTTAGCTATTCTGCTAACAACTAGTTTTTCACTTAACAACTAGCATTTTAGTTAACAACTAGTTTTTCACTTAACAACTAGCATTTTAGTTAACATGTCAAACATATGTATAAAAATTTCTTATCATTTAAGAAGCTTAACCAATGCACTTGATATTAGATTTTGGATGATTTTTAACTTATGATAATTATAGCTTAGAAAAACTAATTTGTCATCATTATATTTCAGTTTTAGTTTATATCTATATACCATATTATGTAATTTTGGCTTTTGACAAAACACTCGATTTAAACAAAAAGATTTTTTTGACAATATTTGTTTTTAAATTTTAGTTTAAATAAAACGTTTCAAATATAAAAGGTAGAGTAAATTACACGAATGGTCCCTATGGTTTAGGGTAAATTGCGCGTTTGGTCCCTAAGTTATTTTTTTAACTCGGAAGGTCCCTACTGTTTGCTTTTGTTACGCGCTTGGTCCCTATCTTACCTAAAAAGACTATTATGCCCTTGATTTTTTTAATTTATTTAAATAAGCACACCCCTAATCCCACCCCCTCACCTTACCTCACCTACCCCATCATTTTTTCCTCTTTAAATAATAGTCTTTTTAGATAAGACAAGGACCAAACGCGTAACAAAAATAAACAGTAGGGATCAAACGCGTAACAAAAACAAACCATAGGGACCTTCCGAGTTGAAAAAATAAGTTAGGGACCAAGCATGCAAATTACCCCAAACCATAGGGACCATTCGTGTAATTTACTCTAAAAGGTATTTCATATAGAGTTTAAGAAAATGCTATAGAGATTTTAGAATCAATTTCCATAATTGCCCATAAAAATATATTTATATATTTATCTTTTTTAAACAACTGTCCTTTTACGTAATTTTACACATTTCAAAATCTTCCAACTACATTTGCCAAATACTGATATAAGAAATAAAAATTACACATTCCAACTATTAGTTATCACCTTCCAACTTCCAACTAGTAGTTAGTTTTGCCAAACACGCTTTATATATAAGTAACTAATTCTTCACTTCTATATTAACTTCATTAGTTAAAGAATGTATGTATATAAACAATATGGAAAAAAATATATTTATTGTTATTATTCATTTACACATTTTGAACTTCATTACTTAAAGAATGAACCTCTTCAAAAATTCCATACTAACAAAAGAAAAACAATACTTGCTAAAAGAATTTTTCCATTGATTCTTGTATATATTCTTTAACTAGTGCTTATAAATTATTCTTCAAAGAAGTATAATTTGTTTTAAGTGTTGAGTATCATAATTAATCATATTTTCATTTTTTCTAAAAACCTTTTTTCTCGTAAAAACCCTTTTACAATCACGCTTGAAGCAACTTTTATTGATTTGAAAAAAAAAATGTAACATCCTCTTTTGAGAAGTTTCTTATTTAGGGATTGTGGCAATAAATGGATCAACTATAGGTCTTAGTCTTTAAGGGAATATGGCTTATACCTTATTGTATGTTGATAACTCTTGTTAGGTGATCTAGCCGTTGGTTTGTGTTTCAGAGCCAAAAGGGTAAAATGGGAAAAGTTAATTATTGGGTGTCTTGCATGGATTATGGTTTTTAGATCGACAAGTGTTAAGCAAAAAGTAACTAGATAAAAGTGTTGGGTCGTCAATACCTTTCCGTGGATATAAAGATTGTCGAAAACAGAGTTGAAACAAAGAAGTTATGGTTGTTTAAAGATTGAATGGATTTGGGTGGAAAGTCGTGGTCATGGCATGGGGGTCATAGCCCACAACATGGCGATCATTCAGGCCAAAGCCCATGATTTTTAGGGTTTTCAATATATTTAAGCTTAATGTTTCACATTTTTGGGCATTTTATCAGCCCCCGTCACCTCTAGGACCCCTTAACAGAAACCCTAGCCTCCACTTTCAAGTTTTGCGCTTATCCCCTATCCTCACTCCTCTTTTGGATGCTTGTTGAAATTTTTGATGATATTTAAGATCAAGTAGGTTCTTTTGGTTTCAAGGAAAGTTGTTTCAATTTTGAATCCATCAAAGGCACTATATTTGTGGACTATTGTAAGTATAAAGTTCCAATCTTGCTATCTAGTTCTTCAGATCTTGTCATTTGGGGGTTTTGGCACTTTTAGTCCATTTTATGGGTAATATTGGAGTTGAGTGGACTCCAACTTCTTTTGATTCGTTTATAATGCTTCTTGGACCTCATGGACTAGGAAAGTTATGATCTTTTTCCTTCCCTTCTATCCATGCAAGTTATCTTGGTCCTTAAGGTTATTTTGGTGTATTAAAGTTTAGATCTTGAAAGTTGGTGACTTTGCTATGGATAAAGTTCAAAACTTTATCCATCTAAACATCATGTTGATCCAGATCTAAAGGTTGGACACTTGGACTTAATGGATTAAGTTAAGAAAGATGCATTTTGTGTCCCTTTGAGACTTAAAGTCCACATCTTGGTGGTTTGGAACTTTCTAATGGATAAAGTTAGAAACTTTATCCATTTAGACCTTAGAAAGGATCAGATATGAGCTTTGGAGCTCTTGTAAATCGAAAGAAAATGGATTAAGCTCTTTTGAGATGTTCAAACCCGTCCCCACAACATGGCCTTAGGTTGCCACAGTGTGGCGATTGGGGAATCATCGACTATTTTGACATTTAGTGCCCACGACGTAGCCAAGGAAGACCACAACATGTAGAGTTGTTGTTGGCAATTTTGACCTTAGCTTTGACCGTTGACTTTTTGACAAGTATAGTTGAATATTTGGGCAAGGATTGGTCTCAGTTTGGTTTTAGGAAGCTTGGATTGGTTATGCCGTTGAGGTAGCTGTTGAGCTTCTATTGATGTGTTGAGGTGAGTTTTCTGTTGGAATGTGTCCAAGGTCATTCTTGGCTTGATTTTTCGCCACTTCTTTCTCCCTCCTTGTGGAAGAACTCTCTTTATAGCTCATTCCCTCATAGTTATTTTTTATTCTACTCTTTTGAGTTCATTGAGTGTGAACCAAGAGAAGGATTCTGATTTGGGTCCTCATCAACCAAAAAAGGTGGCACGCATAAAGAGCCAACTGTGAAGATCTTTAGCTGCAAAAGAGGTATGTGTTCTTCCTTTGTGTTTTTGGTATTTTCTAAGGTAGATGTAATAGTATGAAACCATAGATCCATAGGTTGCATGTACACTTAGGTATATTGTGTTTTGATTTTTTCGATGCCTATTTTAGAGTGTGTTTGATGCTTAGAAAACCTAACATTTTCCTTACTATACTCGTGGGTCGAAGACACCAATGTTGGCCCGCTAGGTTGTGTTACGTATCCTGGTATATAGGATCTTGTTATGCTATAGTTGTCACACCCCAAAACCGGAACGACGGAAACGTTCTGGGGTGGATGACGTAATGTCAAGTATCACAACACATGCATTATAGTAATCAAAGTACAACAAAACATTGCATTAATAGTAATAGTTTTCATTGGTTTACATTACACTATATTAAAGTAATACAAGTAAATAATATAGGTGCAGCTTGGTACTAAACTGTCTTCGTCAGAAGCTCCGTGGATGTACCTGTCTAATGCTGACCTGAGAATACAAGTTATTTGAAAAACGAGTATCAGCATTTTTACAAATGCTAGTGAGTTCATAAGTATTTAGTGTCATTTTATTCAAATAACTTTAATAAAAGTGGTAGTTTTAGAGTATCCATTACATTAGTGTCTTTTCCAGAAAATCTTGTATTTTCTTTAATAAAAGCAGTCTTCTACCAACACTGGACGGAGTTATGTGGTAAAAAGTAGTTTTCCCTTAATCGCTATCATTATCAAAATACAGAATTTGATTATTAAAGAAAGCAAGAGAAATCAGGGAAATAACATATGCCTCAGCAGTGAAGACTGCTGACTACGGCAAAGGAATCATAGACTCCAGGAGAGTATCGAACAAACAACACGCCTGGCTCAGTCTAACAAAGAGAGACACAGACCCCAAACGGTACCAAATGAAAGGTATGGCTAGCAAGGTCTAAAAACAGAGAATACAGACCCCAGACAGTATCTACAGCTAGTAAGGTCTAAAACAAAGAATACAGACCCCAGACAGTATCAAATGAAAGATACAGCTAGTAAGGTCTAAAACAAGGAATACAGACCCCAGACAGTATCACATGAAAGATACAGCTAGCAAGGTCTAAAACAAGGAATACAGACCCCAGACAGTATCAAATAAAAGATACAGCTAGCAAGGTCTAAAAACAATGTGACTCTAAGAATGGATTTTCAGCATACAGTGTAAAGTACAGTGTAAAATACAGTGTGAAATACTGTTACCTTAAGGCCATGAATTATAAGGTAACCTGGGATACTCGTAACCATACTAACCGACACTAGAGTACCTGGCGCCCCTACAAGCGTCAATATAAAATATGACATTTGTCACCCCTTGGCTTGGTAGGCCGCTGACTAAGGGTGCGGGGGTGTCAATTCCGTATAGATCTATACACACAATGTCCGCTCTCCCTACAGGAGACTCTAGTTACCAACTAGACGACGGAGAAGGCCGTGTCCTGAAGATGCATCCCAAATAGTGGGTAGTGGGTTTCCAATATAAGTGTTGAACTAGAGGTAGAGACTCATAACTGAACTGACTAGAGTGAACCTATATGTCTATGCTCGTATACATAATATATAACTAATGAATTAAACGACCTTCGGACGGCCATCCGATCCCACCAGACCACATCTCAACGAAGAAAAGGAAATAGGGCGAACAAGCCTTCCTAAGTCCTTCACCCATTATTTATATGCATCTATACTAGCATAGGCATACATCCAAATACGCTTGAGTGTGTAATAAGTGAAAACATATCGTGAAGTATAACCAAATCGTGATGTATAACCGAGTCGTGTGGAATAACCAAATCGTGAAGTGTAAACGAACAGTGTGGAATAACCGGATCGTGAAGTATAAGCGAACAGTGTGAATAACCGAATCGTGAAGTATAAGCGTTACCAAATATAAGTGTATCACGAAGTGGAAACGTTATCAAGTAGGAGTTTAAACTAAGTAAAAGCGAAGGAGCAGTATCTAACAAGTAAGAGTATACGGCATGAAAGAGAACTTTGATGAAAACCTTGGAAAAACCTTTATACTTAAGAAAATCACAACTTGGTAGTCTTTGGTAAAATAAGTTTGAAAACCTTTAGAAATTCTTTGGAAACCTTTCACAAAACCAGTTTAAAATGAACTTCGATAAAACAGTATAAGTAAGAGTTTTGAACAAGTGAAAACATTTTAGAAAACCATTTATAGTATCCTACTCGGTAAAACAGTTTACAGTGTGGTAAATCCTTGTGCATGCGGGTTATCAATCACATGTGATTGATATGATAACTGGCATGTTTAACTTGTATTCCCCCTATAAAACATGTAAAAACATTTAAAAGGTTCATTCAGGGGTATGAACTCACATGGTGTAAGTGGATCCGACGAAGGTGCCGGTTGGGTGCTCGGTGTCAAGTAAGGACTTGGACACACTTAGTGACCTATTTAACATATGATAACATATGTTCACATACAATTAGTACTGTTAATACTAATTAAACAAGTATACGCTTCCTAAGTGTGAAAACACTTTTAATTAAGCGTTTGGGGTGTCCCGGGTAACATTTAAGGGTGTGTATGGCTCAAATGAGGAGTTTACTCTCCTTAAAACTCACTTTATATGAGTTCATGGTTGGGAGGCCATATTCCCCATGAGTTTACGGCCGTAAACTCATGGGAGGATTGTTTTAGGTTAATTTCAAGTCCCAAATGCTTCAAGAATTGGCTTTAAGTAATTATTCAAGGCTATAGGGGTGTTTGGGGTTCCAAGAGTGCACTCCCTTGGAGTTTATGGTCCAAATGACCACTCCTTGGGAGTTTACGGCCGTAAGCTCTTGGCTTGGCCGTGAACTCTCATGCACCCCTCTAAACTTTGATTTTAAGCCCTTGATTCAATTCTAGTAATTTGTAATAAAAGTCTAAGGCCATTTGGGGGACAAAAACTATCTTTTGACATGGTTTGGGGGTGTTTACGGCCTAAGCATGTGCTTGGGCCGTAAAATCCATTTCACCCCTCAAATCTATGTGTTTAAATGTTCTAAACCCAAAATAGCAAGTCCCTAATTTATGTATTAAGCCTAAGGGTGGTTTGGGAGTGTTTTTGGGGCATTTTTGCAAGGATAAGAGGTGTTTACGGCCTAAGCATGTGCTTGGGCCGTAAACTCTCTTTTATGCCCTAAAACTTTGTGTTTTGATGTTTAAACACTCCTAGATAAATTCTCTAACTAGTATCTAAGCTCAAATAAGGAAGAATCGGGACTTTTGGCCACTTATTGGGTGTTTACGGCCTAAGGAGGCTCGTAGGCTGTAAACTCCTTTTCCTTGTCCTTTTCATGAGATTTTTGAGCTATAACAACAATAATGCATGTTTAGAACAAGTTAGGGTTGAAGGCCTTACGTTTATGAGGCGGGAATTCGCGGATTTGAGGCTAAAACGAACTTTATGAGAGAGAGTATAGAGAGAGAGTGTGTAAAAGGGTGGAATGAAGTCCATTCCCCCTTATATATGGGTTGGAGTTGGAGCTTAGTGGGAATCTACCCGATACTGTCGTTACACGGGGCTTTTGGTCGCACCCGATTTAGTGGTCGTAATAAAATTTAACTTTTTCCCAAATTAATATGGAAATGTAAAGTAATTGTTTTATTTATTTTATTACGACTATAACGACATAAAAATATAAATAAATAAAACATTTATTTATTTGGCGACCTCTAATTAACAGAACTTTTATAAAATGGAATATTCCGTTAACGGTAACGGGGTAATGTAACAGAATAAACTTTGGGTTGTCACAATAGTGAACTGTTAAATTGGTATATCTGTATGATTACCTGTTTGCTGGTTATATGTTTATCTGTTGGATATGTTGACATAGTGGGGTTTGGGTTGAGGCTTTAATGTTATGTGTGTTAGCCAACAGATCGGGGCATTCCAATCCGATGATTGTGGGCCAGGGGTAATGCAGTCTGATGACTATGGACCCAATGTGCACGACAATCCAATTTGATGACTGTAGGCCTGGGGTAATCCAATTTGATGATTGTAGACCCAACATACATGTTTATACATGTTCTGTTGTGTGGGGATATTTTGGGGGAACTCACTAAGCTTCGTGCCTATAGTTTCATTTCATGGTTTCAGGTATATCAGATGATCGGGACAAGGCGAATGAGTGATTGTGCACATCATCCTTGGATATTTCGTTGATTGATGATTTTATGATACTCTGATTTTGACTATGTTCTTGAAAACAATATTTTTTTTTTGTGTATGGATTATTAAAGGGTTTTTAAAATGAAAATTTTTACTATGGTTTTTCGGATGTTACAAAAAAACCCTTCAATAAAACAACCCATTCTGAAGAATATTTCAAATGCATGATGAAAACCAACAAAGTCGAGAAAATACATTCTCATTCATCTCTTCCACCCTCTTCAGTTTCATACCTGCTATACATCTCCTCTATTTTGGCGACACCTCTATCTTCGACAACCACTTGTATTTCCATATTTCCGATCTCCACCAAAGGAAACCACAATGAAAAAATCAACGCCTCTCATTTTCGGTTAACTCTCTTTCTCTTCCCACCACGACCTCTAAACTTTTGCATATTCCGGCTACATCTTTATCTTCGAATGCATCATCCACGACTGCTCTCCTTCCCTGCCACAACTACTAAAACTCTTCTGCATTTCCTTCTCCTCCTGTAACCATTAAAGCATTGTTGCCTCTCCTTAGTATATGATGCTAGAGACGAAGAAGGTGAGAGGAGGGATTGTGTTTTCTTTCCGCTTATTCTCTTCAATCACCCCACTTCACAAATCTGCTCATCACATTATTAATTGCCCCTTTATGGACTACAACCGTTTTGGTGACTTGTTGAAGATGAAGATAATTGTGGTAGTTATCGATTGTGTTGGAGCCGGTGGTTTACACAAGAGGACTTAAAGGTGGTTTACACAAGAGGACTTAAAGGTCGGGTGTAGGGGCTCTCTATTTATTAATTAAAATAAACATAATAAAATGACAAAAAATGGGCATTTTTGTCATGTCACACATACTTAGCCGAACATTTTAGATGTAGCAACCACATGGACGAGTCATGTCAAATATTAGAAAATTGAACTAAAAATATAGATTGGTGTAAACCACATGGATATGTTTATCGGATTTCGGATTTGTTTTTGAAATCCTGAATTTTTTTTATTTTATTTTATTTTTATTTTTTTTATTTTTTCTGAATCCAGAGAATTTAATATAAAATATATTTTTTTAGTAGAAAAAATGTTTTTTTCATGGTTAGGAATATCCATTTAAGACCGAATGGCTATTTTTTGTTAAAAACATTTTGTTTTTTATTTTCTTCAAATAGATATTAAATTGTGATTAAATTACTTCATTTTCTAAAATACATCATAATTATTCTTTTAAATATAATAATTAATTATGTTTCAACTTAATTACACTCGTGGTTCAAATTGATTGCTTTTGGGAACAACCCCTAATACACCAAGTCCGTGACCATTTCCTTGGCTCTAATCAAAATTACTTGTCACAATCGCCTACGGCGCCGCTTTAAGCTTTCGTCATGGCGCCGGCGAAACCAATGCCTACAGTCGTCGGAGAAATGACGATCATATGGGATTTTGATCGAACGATTATGGACGACGATAGTGATCGCTGGGTGGTGGTAGAAATGGGTTTGACCCAATTGTTTAATCAGCTTCGCCAGACATTGCCATGGAATTCTCTCATGGTTTGTATGATTTCTCGTTTTTTAACCTCTTAACTTAATTTGCGACAAAATTTCAGTTCTCTAGTCGGATTTGGTAATTAAATGATGGTGTTTCTAGCTGAAAACCTTTTGTAAATATGCTTTTGATGACGAATGTGAAGTTCTAATCTCATTGTAAAATCAACCGATTCACAATTTCCAGACACGCCTAATTCTCTCAAAGTAATTGAAATCGAGCTGCGTTTAGTTCTAAATTCAAATCGATTTTGCTTGGATTCCATTTTTATATATTCAAATTCAAACTTCATATCGATTTTTCATTTATCCCGACAATCAGCCTTTTCACTGCAATTCATCTTCGATTCCTATTGTTTTGACCAAAATAATCAGAAAATCATTCAGTTTTTGCTCCCAAAACTGAAATCGCAATCACTATTTAAATTTAAATACTGATATAATGAAAAACTTTACTGTGTTATTGAATTCAGGATCGTATGATGGAGGAGCTACATTCTCAGGGAAAAACAATCGAAGACATCATAAACTGTTTAAATCGTGTTCCTTTAGATCCACATATCATTTCAGCCATTAAATCAGCTCATGCTCTTGGGTACCCACTACACTGATCAAATTCTCATCTTCTTGATTCATCATTTGGGATATTACAATGAACTGTGATTGTTTCAGATGTGATTTGAAGGTACTCAGTGATGCTAACAAGTTCTTCATAGAAACAATCTTGAAAAACCATGGAGTTTATGAATGCTTTTCTGAGATCATTACAAACCCTACTTTTGTTGATAAAGAAGGCAGACTTCGAATCTTTCCTTATCATGGTTCAACTTTGCCTCCCCATGGCTGTGATCTTTGTCCCCCAAATTTGTGCAAGGTACCTAAATTACTCAATCAGCAACTATCAATCTTGTTTCCCTCTGATCTCAAACTTATAAACAGGGGTTAGTTTTGAATCAAATAGAAGATTCAATGTTGGAATCAAAGCAGGTGATAATCTACATTGGAGATGGTGGAGGTGATTTTTGTCCAACTTTGAAGCTTGAAGAAAAAGACCATGTGATGCCTAGAAAAAACTTCCCATTACATCATCTCATTTCCAAATCATCTGTACCTATTAAGCCAAAAGTTCATGAATGGAGTAATGGGGAAGAACTCAACAAGATTCTGCTTCACCTTATTCATCCTGTCACCACTAATCCAGCAGACTGATTGAATCAGAATTGAATTCTGGTTGAATTGTTTCACCAAAAAAACTAAAATATTCTTTAAATGATGAAACTTGGTATTGACTGTGCAAGGTTTGCGCAAACTACAATAGCATTCGTAGCTAAAAGAGTTTAGGACACTTTGTGTATTGCTTATAAATAATCTTACTTCTTGGTAGGTGTGTATTTCAATTCATATATGATAAAAGTTGGTTATTTTGAGCAGGAATGTCCCTTTGATTTTTGAGGGAGCATGCAAAAAAAATAAAAATAGTACCCTAAGTATAATTTTTCTTTTTCAATAAATAAATAAAATTCGTTAATACTACAATAAGTCGATAAATGTTATAAAAATAATCAAAACAAAAGAACGATAATATGATATAATCTTACAAAGTGATATGAATCGCGGTGCTCTTCTATCATTTTTTGAAACAAAGTTGGTGACCAACTCTTAAAAATCAGTATTCTCAGATATAACGTGTTCAATAACTATCATTATCAATCCATTAAGCCTTTCTCATGGTATCGGAGTTAATCAGTCATATATATATATATATATATATATATATATATATATATATATATATATATATATATATATATATATATATATATATATATATATATAGGGAGTGGTTCAAATGAGAACAAAAAAAGGTTAAGAACCGTAAGAACCTCTAACTTTAGATGTTTATAAAGGGTTTAGGGTAACCCTAAACCCTAAACCCTTTATAAACACCCTAAACCCTAAACCCTTTATAAACATCTAAAATTAAAGGTTCTTACGGTTCTTAACATTTTTTGGTTCTCATTTGAACCTATATATATATATATATATATATATATATATATATATATATATATATATATATATATATATATATATATATATATATATATATATATATATATATAAAGCAGGCTCCCTCATGACGTGGGCCTTGTGCAACCGTCTATATCGCACACCCTTCAAAGACACCCTTGACTTTGAGCTATAACTTCTTGTTGATGAGTCAAATGAGTTTTATTAAAAAGAAGTTAACATGTGAAAGAGTACTCATGTAAAAGTCATTTGTCCTTCTACAGTTATTTTAATTAAAAAGTTAAATTACATGAATGGTCAATGCGGTTTGGTGGTAATCTATTCATTTGATCGTTAACTTTGCTTTTTAATGCAGAACATCCCTAGTATGAGTTTTTTTTTTTGTGCCTTTGGTCTCTATTAGACGTAAAATGATTGTATTACCCTTATTAGTTTCTTTTTCTAATTTATTTATCATTAAATGTATTTCCTTTTCTTTGAAAAAATATAGATTGTTCTTTGATGAATAACGCCTTATGTCTTCTTCATTTAGTTGACCGAAGTTGTATGACTATATGTGTATGTAGATGTAATTTAGAACTTTTAACAAACTTAGGGACTATATGCCAAATTTTTCGTATGCATAGGGACCATTTATGAATTGGGTGTATTGGATGATGATGAATTGGGTGTATTGAGAGCATCATCGGATGTTTTGGAAGATCTGTTGATTCCTCTTCGAATTCCTAGAAAATGGTTGTTCTTTGTTGGAACTTATGATTCGTATGTTGGTGTTCGGAGGATGGTGATGAAAAAGAAGGTAGAATTTTGGATGGGATTGGATGATGCTGACGACCTAAAAAATGATCTCGGAAAGAATCTGATCATGGTCGTTTATAGGTTTATGTATATAAACATGGGAAGAAACAAATGTGTGTGTTTGTATGTGTGTGTGTGATATATATATATATATATATATATATATATATATATATATATATATATATATATATAGAGAGAGAGAGAGAGAGAGAGAGAGAGATTGGGACATTTGTGTATTTAATAATAATAATATATTATAAGAAAATTATGAAAAATGAAAAATAAATATGTAAAAGGTAAAAAGGTCATTTTAATTTTCGAAAATGACTAAATCTACAATGAAATTAGATTAAAAAAATTTTGTTTGTTAAAAGTTTTGAAAGCATATGGACGATCTATAAAGTTTTTTGAACTTCAAGACTATATGTCAGAATTCTGAAAAGCATAAGGACCTTATGAAGTTTTCTCTAAAATATAGGAATATGTTTTATTATAAAAATTATTTGTTAGCCAAAAGAGACCCCCATATTTCAATTTTAGTTTTGTACTTGCAAGATGGTATTCTAGCAAAAACATAGTCGATTAGTGGAAACTCAACCCTATTCTCCAATACTAGTTTCGTTGTGTCATCACGGATATATTTAAAATATCCTCCATCTAATAACCGAAAATCAACAACAAATTCATAAAGATAATCAGTGAAAAAAACACATAATAATAAGATAGATATGTGTCTTAATCGATCAAGAATGATAACTCGCTCATCATCAGGATTGTTAATTTGTTTTAATCAATAGAAAACCAACGCTCATTGGGAATGATAATATATGATAATAAGTAGTAAAACATAAATGATAACTTTCCTAATCAATTAGGAAGGAGAAACAAAGTAATCCTACGATTGTGTTTTTAGGGCTCATAACGTGTTTCTAGAAGGAGAAACAAAGTAATCTTGCAATTTTGAAGCAAGGGTAGTATGGGCGTGTTTGGCAAAAGTAGTTGTTAGCTGGAAGCGGATAGCGGTTAGCTGGTAGCGTGTAGCAGGTAGCTGGTAGCGGAAAGCTGTAACTTTTATTTATTATATGAATGTTTGGCAAAAGTAGCTAGAAGCTTTTGAAATATATAAAATTACATAAAAGGACAACTGATTAAAAATAAATAAACATAAACATATAAATATATTTTTAAGGGTAATTATGAAAATTGATTTCAAAAGCTCTGGAGCATTTTGTTAAACGTTACATGAAGTAGCTTTTAGAATCGGAACGTTTTGTTAATACTAAAAGCTAAACGTTCGTACTGCCAAACAGAGCTTTTTGTTTAAACTAGAGTGTTTTATCAAAAGCTAAAAGCTAGAAGCTCTCAAACGCTTCCAAAAGCTCCGTGCCAAACACGCCCTATGTTTAATGTAACTTTTTTTATAATAAAAATAATTTTAAAAAACAAAATTTGATTACAAAAGTATGTTAAAATGTTAAAAACAATAAGACCTTTGAAAAATATGATATTTTGAAGACAAAATTGCAAAAATGGTCCCTATGGTTGGCAAGTTTATGTGTTTTTGGTTCAAAACAAAATGTTGGTGCACCACTGGTCTAAAATTGGATCTTTCTATTGTTTTGGTCCTATCAACATAAAAAGACTATTTAACCCTTATATTTGTTTTTTTTTAATTTTTTTATATTTATTCAAATGTTTCATTAATTAAAATTGAGAAATCTCTCTCTCTCTCTCTCTCTCAAGCCATTCTTCCATCACCATCACCCGATTTTGATATTTCAATTCCATTGAAGACCTTCGTCTTCTTCCCCTCTTTAATCATAAGAGCTCTATCACCAAAAAACCTATAAAAACTCATCACCACCTTCGTATCTGCAACTTCAATCATATAATCTCTCTAACATACCTCCACTGTAACACATAATCATGGGACGACTTTATAGTGGGAGTTCCATCCACACCTCCAGTTAAACGAACCATTAATTTCCAGAAAATGTAATATAATTTTCATTCAAACCAAAACATGTGAAACAATTTCCACTCAAACATGTTAAACAAACCAATGATCTCTCACCTATTGAACAAACACCTAGAAAATTTTAAATCATGCAGGAAAAAACAAGAAATGTTTTAACAAGCTAAATCAAACATGTAAGAGTGTTCTTGTAACACCCTATTTCTGGTATGTGATTTAAATAAAGTAATTTTCATTCTTGAGGGGTACTCGACGTGTAACTCCCCGAACCGAGCAGGTATATTTCGTAACCCGCCTTCTTTGATTATTGTCTTTTATATCCCTTCACTCCTTGGAAAATTTCTCTCTTGTGTTGACATGTCTTCATGTAATCCTTGTAGTACACCCTCAGGCTCTAAACCCAAGCTCTCCATAGTTGGAAACAATGTCTCTGATCCTACTCTCTATCAAAGTCTTGTTGGAGCTCTCCAATATCCGACATTTACTCTCGGATATTGCTTATGCGATTCAACAAATATGTCTCTTTATGCATGATCCTCGTGAACCTAATTTTCTTGCTCTAAAATGTATACTTCCATACCTTTAGGGTACTTTGTCTCTTGGTCTTCATCTTTTTCCTTAGACATGCCGCTCTACTTTTGTAGTTTGTATCTTTGTTGGTGACAATCATGTTTCTTGGTCCTCCAAAAGGCAAAACATCTTGTAGAGGTCTAGTGCCAAAACTGAGTACCGGGGGGGGGGGGGGGGGGGTAGCCAATGTTGTAGTTGACGCTGTCTGTCTTCACAATATTCTTGAGTTGTCATGTGTATTATCTCGTACTACTGTTGATTTTTGTGACAATGTAAGTTTTATGTACCTAAAGTCAAACCCATTACATCACCAAATAACCAAACATGTGAAATAGATTTATATTTTGTTAGGGAACGTGTTGCAATTGGTCACGTACACGTACTTCATGTTTCTTCTGCTCACCCGTTTGTTGATATATTTACTAAAGGATTACCTACATAATTATTTTTAGACTTTCAAGACAATTTAAGCATTTATGAACCTCCCGCTCAAATTGAGGGGAAGTGTTAAGCTATTATTTATTGGATAGTTTAGGTCTTTTTATCATGATATAGTGTAGAGTCCTTTATGTAGTTGTACAATATTGGTTGGAACATATATAGCAAAGGAATACATAAGAAATCCTAACAGGGTTATTTTCACAAACCAAGCACACAATTTTTCATTATGACAACTTCAATGTTGTATACTTGAAATCAATTCTTGTGTAGTGTTCTATACTTGAAATTAATTCTCGTGCAACATCGACGCATGAAGTACATAAATATTGACATTCGCTTTGTTCAGGATCAAGTATCTTTGGGGTTAGTTTGTATTTTTCATAACCTGTAATTTATTTCTAAGTGGAATTAATAAATTAAAAGTTTACCAATTATATTTTATCAAGAGAAAAATACATGGCATAAAAGGGAAGATAATTAATCATTGTACAAAATTATAACATGAAAGGGTTTTATTGTACGACATCAGAAAATAAAATGGTTTTTTTGTACAAAAAATAACATAATGGTTTTTCCGAACATTAAAGGATAATAGGTTGGGTTTTTCTGATGTCACAAGTGTTATGTAACCGGCTCTCAAAGGGTTTTCCGGTTACAAAACATTATTTTAGGCATGATCAACAAATAAAATGGTTTTATCGTACATAAAAATAATATAATGATTTTTTCGAGCATTACAAGATAATGTTGGGTTTTTCTAAGATTTTTCCAAATTATATTGCAGAAAAACAAAAAAGAAAAAGCCATGGCTTTTTTTTGAGTTGCTCGTCTCTCTAGATTATGAAATTGGGTGCAGATTTCAATGGCGACGCCCCCTTTCTCTTTCCGGTTCAGCTGTTGGGCAGTTCGGCGCTACTGATTCAGAAATCGACATTCGGTCATCGCAACGCTTACCTACCACCCGTAAGTAGTATCGTCTGTTTATATTGAAATTATGTGTTCCGATAATCCGATTTCAGCTCCATCATATCTATCTAGTGAATGAATTAGTGTTTAACCATCAGATTTATTGAATTTTTGTAGATAAAAGCTATCTTGAAATTTTATATAATGCTTATTAGCAACAGATCAAATCTTACCTCTCATGGATCTGAAATCTTTCGAATTCATCATATCAGAAACCTAAGAAAACATAAATATTCATTGATCCAAATTGACCAACTCACCGTGTTATCCTTAAACTCGTCGAGTTTCTCCACCAATATGCACAGATCGGGAAAAACCAAGTCAACTCGCCGAGTTGACCCACCAACTCACCGAGTTCCTCTATCAATCTGAGAATATCGGGAAAAACCGAGCCAACTCACCGAGTTTATCCAACAAACTTGCCGAGTTCGCCAGGAACCCACCTCCTAACACATTATGCACTTAATCCATGAGGACATGACTCTAAAACATAGATCTAACTTTCTTGAGCTGGAAAACTATGTAAAGTTGCCAACTTTACGTTCATGCATGTCTAAATGAAGCTCTTAAGCTTGGAATGGACTTATTAATTGACTTAATGTATGCAGGACACCAAAATCCACATAAATTTTGCACCTTTAAGCTCAAGGGTACCAAAACCAACTCAGATCTGAAGGAACAACCCCTAAAATGACTTTACTCCATCATCATCCCCAAAAAGAGGCCAAAACACAACAAAACCCAAAATAAGGAGATCTAATCATCCATAAGTCAAGGTATGAACTTGATACCTTAAAGTGGCTGGAAGAATGGAGTGATTTTGGATCCAAGACTTCCTTCTCCAAGCTAGAAACTTCAAGATCTCCTAATTCCTTCACAATGCACAAAAAGAACACCAAACTTCCTTCCAAGGCTCCAAAAACTTAATAATGGATGCTAAAACTCAATTTAGGGTTTGGACAACAATGGAGGCTGATAAGGTGGCCAGAAAAAGGACTTAAGGACTTTAAATAGGTTGTAAGACCCTAAAACTTAATTAGGGTTTCCTTCCCAGCTGCCAACTCGTCGAGTTGAGGCTCCCCACGTAATGCCATGATTCTCGAGTATCAATTTATGGTTATAAATTCTCTTGATTTCAAGGTCTACTCGACGAGTTGGTTGCCTGACTCGTCGAGTAGCAGTGGGTTGGTCCCACGTGTTTAAGTGACCTACTCGCTGTGTCCAAGAAGAGACTCGACAAGTAGGAGCTGGAGGATGAAACCCTAATTTCCGGGGTTTTTGCACCTTATTTAAAAGATCATTGGCCTCCTCAGCCTCCCCTTACAGCCTCTTGATAGTCTATAAACCCTAATCCATGTGTGTGCATGATTCTTCTGTGTTTTAAGCTTTGGAAGAGGATTGTTGGTGGGAAGAGCTTGAAGAACAAGTGACTAGAAGCAAGGAACGTATGAAATCTACCCCAGTTAGCATCTTTTGGAAGGTATCAAGTCATTTCCTTGACCTCATTTCATTCTAGATCTTATTGGGGTAAAGATTTGGGCTATTCTAGCATAATAAGAAGCTATTCTTAGGTATGAGCTAAGATTGGAAGTTGTAACTTCAGATCTGAACTCTCTTTAGTCTCTAAGCCTATAAAGCTTTCAGCTTTAGCAAGTGTGAACCTCTCCTTAAGTATAAAACTCCACCGCAAGCTTTGTTTTGTCATTATATGACTTTAAAGCCTTGCATGCACGTAAAGTTTGCAACTTTACGTGATAAACATGCTTTGGGAAGTTGGGTCTTCAATATGGAACCTTAAGATAGCTTAAAAAGCATCTGAATGGATAATGGACTGAAGGGACTCGGTGAGTTGCATGGTCAACTCGGCGAGTCCGATGAAGATTTTCGTGGACTCAGCGAGTCAGTGGGGCGACTCAGCGAGTCAGTTAGGATTTTCCCGGTTTTTGGCACGCATGAACTTGAAGAGTTGCAGGGGAAACTCGATGAGTTGGCTAACGGCCACAAACATTAGGAACTCGACGAGTTGACGAGCTATGCAAGGAACTCGACGAGTGGCTGGTTGTACTCGACGATTTAAGGTCAACATGGATTGTTGACCTTGACCATTGACTTGGACTTTGACAAAGGGTTAACTAGTTGACTTCTGGGAGCATTTTCGGAAATTGGAAATTATAAGTATGCTTCTATGGTGAATATAGGTGGTGGAGTTGTGTCAGGTGATCCGAGAGTGGAGCTTATCACTTCAGCGCGTCAGTTGCAAGGTGAGTTATCCTCACTGTACTCAAGGATCTAAGGCACCAAGGTCGGCCCTTTGTTTTGTTATTGGGATTATTACTGTTGTGATATGTTAGTTCGGTATCCTGGTAGATAGGATGGTTATATGCTAGTATGATCTATTAGTTCAGTATCCTGGTAGATCGAATGTGGTTATGTTTGGTGACCTATAGTTGGTCTGACTGTCTGTATGCTAGTTGTTATGCCAGTTAGGTAGATCTGTAGGACTACCTGTAGTATTATGTGATTATCTGTATGTGCATTCGTTGTGTTATATGTTGACGTATTATGTGGGATGGGTTGAGGTGAAACTGCTCTGTGCGGTAACCAACAAACCCGGGAGTATTCCAGATACGAGCTGAGGGAGACTCGTACTGTAGGCTTGATGGCAATCCAGATGTGAGATGTGGGCCCAAAAGGCAATCCAGACTCACACTATAGGCCCAAGGGTAATCCAATCTATAAAGCTGTGGACCCAATACATCATGTTAGTTGTATATGTGTTATGTGAAGTGTATCGGTATGTTGGCATTCCAACCCAATGGTTGAGGGCCTAGGGTATTCCATCCTGATGGATGATTGGACCCATAGTATGTTGTTTGTTATTATATGTGTATTATTGTGTGTATGGGTATTTTGGGGGTAACTCACTAAGCTTTCAGGCTTACAGTTTCAGTTTATTGTTTCAGGTTCAGCGGATGACCGCGGAAAGGCGAAGGCGTGGCCATACACTTCCTCGATTGTTGATTATGATTTCTAGGAACTCTGATTTTTAGATTATTTTGAAAACAAATTGTAATAATTGAATGGTTTTAAATGATTTAAAAAGTTTTAAATTGGCTCGGATTTTATGGATGTTACACCCCAACTCGTCAAGTTGGTTCATTAAACTCTCGCGATCCATCCATCTTCAACACGAAGAGTTGGTCCGTCCAACTCGTCGAGTTAACCTATAAATATGGTTATTCTCAACATTTTCTCTTCAAGAATTTGGATGTTACATCGGGACTCCGGGGACCACTCCTAATAGCAGCTACTTCGAGAAGAGAGTGAGTGTATATGAGGGAGGTGTGCATAAATGGTCTGCCCAACCTCTCTATTTATATTCATGGATTTGGGACGCGTGCGGGGAAAATATATGTGCGCATCGCGCATGAAAATCGTGGTTGCATCAAGAAAAGGCCACATGTCATGCCCCAAATTGTCCACGTTGCTCGCAATCAGATCGAATCCGATGTCAGGTGCGCAGCATGCGGAGACGCCCACCTGCAGCGCACGAAAAGATTTTGCAAAAATCATTACTTATTTGTGCGAGCTTTGATCTAAGCCCTCTCTCTATATGTGTGATGATCTCAAAGGGTACTACAAGTCTCCTTTAAGTTGTTTTGGCTAGTTTTGATTTTCATTTTGTGCCTAACGAGGGTAAAAATAAATGATTTTATGAAAATCATATTTGTCTCATACGGATCCCGTTTTTGATAACTTTTTCGTAATGTTTATATATTGAGGAATCTTTTGGACCATTGGTGCTAGTCCAATGTAATAATCCATATCTAAATAAATAAAATAAAATATGATCAGAATATATTAATAGAATAATGATTAGTTCATAGTTAATGATGCAATTAGTGGCAAATTATGAGGCTTAATATAAAAAAAATGTCACTTTGATTAGGCCGTAAATTCGAGCTAGTGGAAGAGTTTAAGCCTTTAGGCATTATATATAGCATGTAAAATCGAGTGGAAACCCAATTGGAATTGCAAGAAACGACAGAGATTGGAAGGAAAAATCGGGTGTGGAAGTTCTTGAAGAGTTTTTGGAGTTTCTCTTGAAATTAAGGTATGATCACTCAATTCTAGCTTGATTAGGTTTGTCTGATTCTATTATGTGTTTTGGTTCCATACCACGTTTCTATTCGGGCCAGATTCAATTGATAAAAAAAAAAAAAAATTTGAACTGTGAAGTTCTTGAAAATTTAAATGAATATTTCTTACCTCGGTGGATTACTGAAAATTGCTTATGGGTATATGTTTGTATGATGTGGAAATGATTAGAAGTGATTTTTACATATTTATTTGTCGTTGTATTGGGTTAAGTCAAAGCTTCAGTTTCTTTAAAAATGGTGGAAAGCAAACATTGAACGGGTTAAGAAGAAAAGACGTCGGACTATTTGTTTGGTATTACATCTATTTAAAATAATAATAATAATAAAATGCATAAAGAGTGTCAAATGTCCTTGGTCAAAGTCTTGGGTAAGATGCCCACCTGCTTATTCATTCGGGAATACATCTTACATATTTGACCCTTTGATTTTCTTGACTTGTCATTTTTTTTTATAACTTACACATGTTACTTTGAAATATACAAAAGATGCCAAACATATTTACATGTTACTTTGGAATATACAAAAGATGCCAAATATATTTAACGTATGTTTTCCTTTTAGTTTAAATACGCTATAATTATGGAAATGCCATTTTTTTAAGAAATACATTATCCATCGTTATACTAAGTATTTTCCAATATTAACGGTTAAAGAGAAAACCTTGTTATTTAATTATATATATATATATATATATATATATATATATATATATATATATATATATATATATATATATATATATATTTCGAGAAGGTTATTATAAATATCGTATTAAGCACAACTAAAATCACTATTTTGGTCGAACGAAACACGTGGGTAAAGGAACCAAAATGAGCACATATAGAATGTTTTTCTAGGATTTTGCCTTAGGAAAATTTATCGGTGGAATGTAGGGTGCACGTAGCGTGACAAGTTTTGTTAAGACCTAACGTCAACAAGGTGAGTTTCGTGTGAATTTTGTGGTTGCTTACATGAAAAGTTGATTCTAAACTATTTGCAATTACATGTTACTTTTGTTATTGCTATGAAGATTTGTGTGGATTTTATGAACTATTTCATATAAAAGGGTGAAAATGGTGGGTGACATATACATAGGGAACAAGTGTATTAACTACACGATCTTTTATTAGTCGTCGTACAGGGTGTCAGTACGCAGCGAAGAGCTTACGCTCTGATTAATTAGCCGTAAGCATATTTGTTGTGCCCGGCGGAGGGACTTGTTCCCTGAAAATGACAATAGTTCCTTAATGTGTCACCAAGGGTGGAAAGAAAATATATTTGATAATTTGTTGCATTAATTTTACTTTATTGACGTCAATATGCATGAAACCACGAACTCACTAGAATCTAGGCTTACCTATTGAAATCTTTAAATGCACGCAACCCAGGAAATAACGTAGCGAGTGGCAGCGGGAACAGGAATGATAAAGCTCAGACTTGAAGATGGTGACAAGCCTTGAGGAGGACGTAGCGCACCAATTGTTTATTTAAATTTCTATTCGCTTCCGTAATTATTATTAATAATGATACTAGTGTTTGGATTTTCGAATTTTAGAAGTTTTGAGATTATGTTAAGTTAATATTAGGTTTGAAATTTTGGGACGTTACATTCAAATCTCTTTAGCCTAAAGTGATAATTTTTGACATACCCAAGAACATTCTTGCAATTTTCTATTGTCAAAATGACCAGAATTATGATTGTGATCAAATCCCAAATAAAATAAATATTATGATGATTATTTTTACAGCTTTGTCTATTTTTTTAAAAAAAATTAATTTAAATTTAAAAAAAGTAATAAAATAAAACAACGTGTCGTCTCTCAAATCGGAATGAAAAATCGCATTTCCTGAAATATCTCTCTCTCTCTCTCTCTCTCTCATTGAGCCGCCGCCACTCCTCCTACCGCCCGGATCCGCTCACCGTCTTCTGCCGCCACTAAGTTTGAGGTATTTCTGTATTTCATTTTTGTTTCGAAATCCATTATTGTTTGTTACTTCTTGATAATTAGTTATTTAGGGTTTATTAATTTGGGAATTTTAACATACATTACGTTTTGTTAAAAGTTCATTTGTTTATTGTCAATTGTCACTAGTTAATTTTGTGTGAGTTGTAGAAAATCGAAACCTAATTGGTAGGGATATAGTTTTGAAAACAGAAAAAAATGGCATACAATCCTGTTGGCGGAAATGAAAAATGTCGCAGGCCTTGTTTGGGATTGAAGAGCTAAATCATAAATCTTTTCTTTTTCCACCTTAAAATCAAAATCAGAATAATTTCCTTGATCCACTAGAAACGAACAATAACAAAAGCTACACAAAGTTCATAACTTTTTTGGAAACAGAAAACCTACTCTGGAATTCTAGGAGAAGAAAAGAAAATCCAAGAACTGATTTGGAACAGAAGAAATATTCGTTTATTATTTGGTTTAATAATTCGTTTCTTTTTTCTTACATAGTCTACAATATAATCAAATAGTCAAGAAAGATGCAAAACAACAAAGATTCCAATGAAGCAGAAGCATATCAAGTTAGAAAGTTGGAGATAACAGACAAGAGCAAGGGATTCATGGAACTTCTACAGCAACTTACAGTGTGTGATCCTGTATCAGATGAAGAATTCCAAAACCGATTTGAAGAGCTCAAATCATGCGGCGATGATCATGTGATTTGTGTGATTGAAGATGCCACGTCATCAAAGATCATTGCAACTGGGAGCGTGTTCATTGAGAAGAAATTCATAAGGGGGTGTGGGAAAGTTGGACATATTGAGGACATTGTGGTTGATTCGAGTGCAAGAGGGTTGCAATTAGGGAAGAAAGTGGTCTGTTTTCTTGCGGATCATGCTCGTTCTAATGGTTGTTATAAGGTGATTCTTGATTGTAGTGATGATAATAAGGCTTTTTATGAGAAATGTGGATTTAAAGAGAAAGAAATTCAAATGGTGAAGTATTTCATTTGAGAAGTTAATGTTTGTTATACAACTAAGCTTCTAAATATATTATATCGAGCACATGTTTGGTGATTTCTCACTCAAACCACACAGTGTCTGTTTTTGCCTTGGTTCATAGCTTTTTGTTAAGGTGTTCATTTACATTCTATCAAGCCAATTTAGATGCTTAAGTTATTAATAACGGGTCAATTCGGGTTATAATTTTCTTTACAACGGATCACAGATAAAATGGAAAACAAGTTGAAGTGTCGCAATCTTCTAAAAGAGCAACAACATTGGTTGTCATAAAGCCCTTTCCAATGGGTTTAGCAAGGCCAACTCAGTCAATTTCTTGCTAGTAATTTCACATAATGTGTCTGACGCGACTTGAACCCTTGACCTTATGGAGGCAAGACAACATCGAATACCGTTGTGTTAGAAACCATTTGGTTAATATGATACTTTATTATGATCATATTTAGTGTATTATTTATTTATAACTTCATATAATTCCAAAAGTCAATAAGTGTTAGTGATAGTTTTCTATCATAGCCGGTTGTTTTTTTTAGAGCATCCATAATGCAGTTGAATACGATAATTTAATGATGTGACATATCTAATTGATATTCAATAAATTAAATTCTATCATTGTGGGATACCATGTTGGTATTTAATGGATTTGAAATTCAATGCCCATTAACCCCTTCAATGGAAAAACATTAATTATTAAATACATGTTTTATTGAACTTTATAAAGTTTAATACATTGTAGAAAATATTTGATAAAATTGAATGTAGAGTTTTAATTATTGAGATACCATTCAATGCATTGCAACTTTAGAATGAAACATAAACTATAATGATAACAATTTATAGAAGTATGTCTATATTAATTATTGAGATACCATTAAATAGAATTAAATAGAATTTTAAGCTCTAACAAATAAACTTCAATCTTAAAAGGTACTAATCTAGGAAATGAAATAAAGCTACTTAGATAACTTAAATTTAGGAAATAATTTGTAAGAGAAAACATTTATCTCAAATATAATATTCCCGTGTAGCATCCTATTTAGGCAAGTACTTTCATTTATTGAGATTTCATTATTATTGGTTTCTAAAAATACCCATTAGGGTTTGTAGTATATTTCATTGTTTTAAATAATACAACCAATATACACTATTTACACAAAGAAATATACATTATAAATGTATTAAAAATAAATACAAACTAACACTCCCTCTCAGTTTGTGCAAAAGGTTCAAGTATGCTTAAACTATTTTGAAAAATAAAAATAGCCATGTAGGAAGACCCTTTGTAAATATATCAACAAATTGATGAGTAGATGGAAAATGCAACATGCTTACATGACTAATGACAACACGTTCCTTAACAAAATGTAAGTCTTTGTTCTTTGGTGCTACACTTGATTAGAAGTCAAGTACATGTCCCTAACATTGTCACAAAAAACAGAATTAATAAGAGTTAAATGACAGGGCAATTTGGTAAGAGGTTATAAACTATGCGACTTCAACAACTACATTAGCTACCCCATATACTCGACTTCATTACTTAAGTTGGACAAGACGTGTTGATGTTTGTAGGACCAAGAGATTAGATTGTCACCAAGATAAACACAAAATCCAAATGTTGACCAACGTGTCTTAGAATAAGAAACCAAACGGTTAACATGATTATTAACGTATGTACATACCATGCAAAGTAGTACCTTGAAGATATCGCAAAATGGCTTGAAGGCAAGAAAGTGAGGTTTGCAAAGATCATACACAAATAGGTAGATTTGTTGAATCTCATACAAAATTTATCTGGAATAGTGAATGTCATATATTGAAGAACACCGAAAAGGTTTCGAAAAAGGGTTGAGTCAGCCACAAGTTTACCAAAGACGGAAACTTATGCTTAGTGTCTATGAGGATGCTACATGTATTGTAGATTGATATCTCAACATGAGAGAGAATCTCTTTGACAAAGGTTGTATGAAAGAGAAAAAGTCCATGTGAAGTCCGAGTAGCAGCAATACCAAAATAAGTCCTAAATTTGTCAATACAAACTCAGAGGATAACTAAGATACGACCATCATAACGGGAGACAGATCGGTCAAATATCGAGAATCATATCATCAAAAAACAAAAAGGAGATAGACCGTATTTGTACCATGATCATCGTTGAAGAGAGAGCTATCAGAGTGATTGTTATGAAATCTAATAGAGGAGATGTATACAACGAATCATTAATACCAAGCACAAGGTTCTTGTTTGGGACAGTACATGGATTTATGTAGCCGACATACATAGTTTAGATGTTGAGCATAAACATATATATGAGGTTCTTTCATCTAAACCTCTTCAGTGAGGTCACCATAACTAAACACCTTTTTATATCAAATTGATTTATAGGATAATGACGTGAAATTGCAAAGCGGAGAACCGTATGAATCGTAGTCAGTTTGATGGATGGGAAGAAAGTGTCATTAAAATATAATCTAGGTTATTAGGAGAACCCATGAGAAACAATTCGACCATTGTAACAATCAAGTTTTCCACGATTGTCGAACTTGTGTTGGTATAACCACTAATGCCAACAATGTTGGCGTGGACGGGAGGGGGACGAGATCCCCAATGAGATTGGACTGAAGAACATCCATTTCAATATCCATGACATATTTCCAATTGGAATCTCATAGAGCCTGAGAGGTGGAACAAGGAATATGAGAGATATCAGAAGTGGCGGAAATATTAGCGGTTTGACGAGGTTTTAACGAACATGTCTGTGACCGAGTGGTCATGGGATGATTGTGTCCTATAGTGTTCATGGGATGAATGTGACCTATAGTGGTAGGTGTTGAAGAAGGAATAGTATGGGTAGTGGATGGTAATACCTCTCTTTTCTAGTTTACTATTTAAATCTTTATAATTTTTTTTTATCCTTTTTAAACTCATCAATTGCAGAACTAAGGTCCCATATTCATTAATCACAAACATTTTCCAATTAAGAGTAATTAGTGTTGGATTAGTGTCTAAGTCCATAACTATTTTGGTATGTACTTGACCCGATGGTGCATGGTCCTTTTGGGTTGCCTTCACCAAAGCAACTTGATAAGATGAATTATGGAGAGAAAGGATTAAATATGATTTATTAATATATTATGAGAATAATATATTGAAGGAGAAATCATATTGTTTAATTAATATTAGTCAATGATTAATTGGTAATTAGTTTTGTGACTAAAAGAGATTAATTAAACTTAAGGGATTGGAATTGTAATTATAAGATAATTGCAATTTGGGCCATGGATTGCCTTTTATCATAAATTGGACGAATTCTATGGGGGAAGCCCATATGAAATCATCCAAGGCCTTAAGGAAAGGGCTCCATGGGTTGCTTAGGGCTTAAGCATCCAAATTAGGGTTTCCATGTTAGATAACCCTAATTGCCTCACTATATATAGATCCCTTAAGGACCAAAAACGTGGACAAGCTTCTTGCTAGGGTTTCACACGTTTTTGGGCAACCTCCATCCTCTCTCCTCTTCATCCTCTTGCTTATGGTGTTTGTGAACCATTAGAGGAGTGACACTTGTGACTCTAAGCCTTCCAAAGTCAATTCAAGGAGGAATTAGGATTGTTATTACTACATAAAAATCAAGGTAATATCTTAAACCTAATTATATGTTAATATCGATTTCCATATGTTAGAATTAGGGTTTATAGTCTTGGATAACTTGCATGTACAATAGAGAAACCTAGATCCAAGCATTAGGGTTTGTATGAGCACATAGGATGTTCTTAGGACCAAAACCCATCAGTGGTATCAGAGCCTTGACTGGTTTCTATTGAATTGATGCATTATATGATTGAAAAATTCGTTTTTTGTGTTTCTGGAGGCTGGACTCGCCGAGTCCATAGATGAACTCGCCGAGTCCATGCCGACTCGACGAGTCCATGCCTGACTCGGCGAGTCGGCTCGTCAGATGGAGGGAAAACCGGGATTTCTTGTTGTTTTTGCTTAATGATAGTTGCCTTATCATATTAGATCAATATAAATCCGATTTTATGATATATTTGACTATATTCTTGATCTAATTGAAGATAGCTATCAATTAATAAAATATTTGTTTCCCTATGTGATAATTGATTAATTATTTTGATTAAATTGATAAATTGTTTTGCAAGAAATCATTAAATAAATCAAATATGGATAATTATGTGATTACTTGTTAATTTAGATTATTTGTTATTTGATCCTTGTGTTATGAAAAGTTTCATATTTTCCCCTTTAGGTTTTATAGTTTAAATTTGAACCCAAAAGTTTTGTAGTTTTGAAATTTGAATAGTTAAAACCCTAATGTTTTGAAAAAGGTTTCAAAACTTGCCCTCAAGTTTTGGAATTTAAATTTTGATTAATAGTTTAATTTTGATGTATATTTAAATTCTAAACCCTAATGTTTTGAAAAAGGTTTCAAAACTTGCCCTCAAGTTTTGGAATTTAAAAGTTGATTAAAAGTTTAATTAGGAATGTTAAATTCTAAAACCCTAGTATTGTTTTGAAAAGGTTCAATTCACACC
The DNA here is from genome assembly GCF_002870075.4 of Lactuca sativa. Classification (NCBI taxonomy): domain Eukaryota; kingdom Viridiplantae; phylum Streptophyta; class Magnoliopsida; order Asterales; family Asteraceae; genus Lactuca; species Lactuca sativa. The sequence continues at coordinate 53,918,770 of NC_056629.2, read as the reverse complement.
CTTATGGTTTTATTAATTAATTAAGGTGTATAATTAAAAGAGGTTTAATAAATCCATAAAACTTTAGGTTTACAATTTAATTGAATTAAAAGTATAATTGTTAAATTAGACCACCTAGTATTTTAAAAGTGTAAAATACACCCTATACTATATATAACATTAAAAGTCTAACATTATATATATATATATATATATATATATATATATATATATATATATATATATGAGTAAAAGTTAGTCTTACCGTTAGTAGGCCTCATTCACGAAGCTAGTCTATAAGGGGTGTTTAAGGAAATTGCCTATAAAATGGCGATTGAATGGGTATCCACTCTTACCCACCGCACTCTTGACTAGTGGAGGGTCGTTAGCCGAACGGGTAGGATAGGACGAAACCTTCCATTATAAGTATAATGAATTACAAAAGTAACTAAATGTTTTCATAAAATTTCCAATCTTAGTTACTTAGGCAAAAGTGAATTGATGCAATTCCATGAAATTACACTTTGTGCCATTGCAAAGACGTTAGTGGAGCGTGTGTGGTTTACCGGCACACTAAATGGTTCTAAGAAAAGGTAGAAAAGGGTGACTCAATGTTTTTCATAGTTTGGTGGAGCGTGTGTGGTTTACCGGCACATCGAATAGGTGACTGTAACATGTGAGGGCACCATGTAAGTTTGCATGGTTATTCACACCCGCTTTGTGATCCTCGTCATCCCAGTCACAAACAAGAGGGACATATCGAGATTTAAACATTCCATTGAAAGTTCAATGAATCTCAAAGGATCTAGGAGTTTTCATAGATTTAAAACTTAAATTCTTTTTCATTTTTCGTGGTGGAAATTAGTGAATCGTCATTCACTTACCTTCAAATATTCTGCAATTAGGGTTACGGCATCCCTCTCCCGAGTTGTAGAATATTGTGTTGGGTCCCAGCCTTAGTATCTCATTTGGGTGATTTGCTAAGGACTTGCTCAATCAACTAACTTTAATTTATTTTCTCCCGTTTTGTAGATGTCAAAGTTTGACAACTATGGTCTTCCCAAATCCCGTGGAACAAGCATTCCCCATGAAGATGATATTCCACGATTCGATCAAGGAACAAGAGATCATATTTCACTTCCTCCTCCTCTTCTAATTATTCTCCCTAACCCACAAGTTCGAAGGCTTGAAAAGTTCAAGCTCACTCAAGCCCTTTTGGTAAGTAAACATAAAGAAGGAAAGTCGGTGTGTGCACACGTCCTAGGGATGAAGTCACACATTGATAGGTTAAGAATGTTGGGATCCGTTGTCTGTGAGGAAATGGCTGTTGATTGGGTTCTTCAGTCACTTCCTAACTCATATAGTGAGTTCGTAAGAGAGTACTATATGATGAACCACGACGTGACCCTTATAGATCTCACCTATATGCTTATTGCTGCTGAATCAGCAATGGTTTGGCGCAATAGAAAAGCAAAGTTGATTGGTGAATCTGCCTTCAAGACCTCTATGGATATAGACAATTGCAACGAAAGACATGCTATGATCGAAAAGTTTGATCATAAGAGAAAAGGCAATGTCTAAAGTAGTTCCATGTCATGTTCCAAAAGAGTCAATTTGCTTTTATTGCCAAGAGAAAGGGCATTGGAGACGAAGCTACCCTATTTACCTAAGAGATCTAAGAGATGGGAGAGTCGAAACGTATGGCTCTAATATAGGTAAAATCTATTAACTAACTCTTTTAAGCTTCTATTCTAGATTCTTAATACATAATGTGATAAGATTACAAGAAGTTTGGCCTTTTACTCACACATTATGTGATGGTAAAAGCCCTTTATGTGTTGGGAGTTATCTTTACCTACACATAAATTAAGTGTTAACATGTATTGGCTCATGACTGTAGATATAGATATTTACCCACACATAGGTAATGTGTAGGCATAGAATAAGTAATACCTACACATGTATGTGTGTAAAACTAATACTTATGTGTTGGTAAAGGTCTCTTGTGACTTTTTGGGAAGATGACGTGGCAGATGACGTGTCTGATGACGTGGACAATGACATGGACGTTCATTGATGACATGAATGTCGACGTGGCAAATTACATGGCATGCCCCAAAAATGTGTTCGTGACACGTGTTATAAAAGATGTGTTGGTAAAAGTATTTTATGTGTAGGTAAATCTTGTAGATGTGTAGGTATTTGTTTTTTTTGTTTTTGAAAAAAATATGGATGTGTTGGTAAAAATGTAGTTATATGTGGGTATTAACTGCAATATATGTAGATAATAATGATCCAATATGTACAAAGAAATACAATATGTATTGGTGTAATTAGAAACACATGTAGGAAAATACTATTTTTTATTAAAAAAGTTATAACATAGTTCAAACCACAAATAAAAAAGTTCAACATCTAACTTGAAATACTTAGACAACTAACTAAAATACTAGTTATAATAGCTACGAGAATAATGAAAATACTAAACATTGTTGATTATTCATTCCATATGATCAAACCCATTAATATTCACCATGAGACTGTCCATGTCCAGAGTGGGTAGATGTATCAAAGTCAGATGTATCACCTTCAGATAGTCTTGGTGATGTACTTGAAGGAGGAGGCATGATATTTTTCTCAATCAACAGTCGTTCCATAATTGCACATCTTCTTTTCAAATTTTGAGTATCATCCACTAATTCATCATAAGTAGGGTGATTTGAATTCTTATTAGTACCCGTGGTGTTACTAATAACAACAGGATCACGCCCCCACCCAGACAAACGAACAGAGCTCCGACCAAGTACCTTCTCTAGAATAGAATTGTCGCTCATTGATTCTACCGTATGCTCGTTTCTCAGCTTCATCATTTCTTCCTGTTAGGAGAAATTATAAGGATAGTAAAAAAAACCAATTAATTACCAAGTACTTCACAATTAGAAGGGGATACAATGGGTAAGGTCAAGTCATAATCCGATAATGGTTCAACTAAAATTAGAAAAAAAATCCAAGATAGACATTTTGAAATGAATGATGAAAAAATGTTTAAAAATATACCCAAGTCCCCTGTTGAAAAAATGACCAGGTCGATATGTGAAAATTATAATGCTAATATGCAAGTACAATGTCTAATATGTCAAAATGTTCATGTATGATGTAATGTCCAAGTCTGTTGCGATTAGTTTTTCGGTTTGTATAGAACATTTTTTATCGATGAAATTATTTCCTTACAGTAAACATCTATAAGTAATTACAATGCCTAATATGTTTATGCATTGTTAAGGATAGATGTAAGTCCAATGCTACAATGCTAAATAAATACAACGCCTAAAATGCTTATATGTTATGCATTATCAAGGTATGATGTAAGCACAATGCTTAACAATTTACAATTACAATGTTTGATCTATTTTAGTAAGTATAAATAAGAACTAAGGAAGTAAACTTACATATTTTACAGCTGCATCAGTAGATCTCCAACCCTTTTTGTCATCCCAATGTGTAAGCCTCCAAGTCTCAATTTGACTCGTTGAAGAATCCAAATCAAGTCCACGTTCGATATGATAACGTATTGTACTTTTCGAACCATTTCTATTATTCATTTTACGCTTTCCACAAGCCATAACCCTCTTTTCTGCAGTCTCCTTCAAGATTAACAACCAAATCAATCAAACAAATATTAGACTGAATTTACTAATGATTGATAATATTATACTTCAAATATGTTTAAAACAATTACCATGTATTTTGGCTCACACCACATATCACAAAGATACTCCCAATCATCTTTGCTACCCATATTTGGAGGGGGTGTAGTCTTTGCCTTTGTTGGATCAACTGGTCCTCCAATCCCTTTAAAGTAAAAATGCAACTGAAAAATCGGGATATAACTTATCAAAATGTTTCCAAGCCTTTCCATCAGCAGGATGACGCAAAACTCCAGCCTCCTCCTTGCGAACTTCTTTATGCCACCACATATCCTTGGTTGTGTGGCGTGACGCATATAAACGCTTCAAACGAGGTGCTAGCGGAAAGTATCGCAACTTCTTATGTGCAATTTTGTTGCGCACATAACGACTACTTTGACAAACCGGACATGCTATAGCATCTTTGGTGTCCCCATAGAAAATAGCACAATCATATTGACAAACATCAATAAGCTCATAACCTAAACCAGCTTCACAAAGCATCATTCTAACATCATAATAGCTCTCTGGACAATTATTACTATCTAGAAGCACCTCATGTATCAACTTCAGCAACATCTCAAACGAATTATCAGACCACTTGTTCATCACTTCAAATTCATCAACTTTACAACAAATGTCAATGTAGAAGAATTCTTACATCCTTCATACAAAGGATTACTTAGAGCTTCATGCAGCTTCTCGTAACGAGCATTTCCAATTACTGGTTGCTGATTTTCAAATAAATCATTAGTAGGGTCGATATTAAATAAATGATGACCAATTGCATCCTCTAACCCTTCTCTTAAGCCACTAAATTCTTCATTAACAAAATCATTAGGTCCCACTTCTTCTTCATCGACTTCAACCTCACCGTGATGCACCCACCGTGTATACGACTTATCAATTCCTATATTAATCAAATGGGCAGCAATAATACCTATATTTTGTAGTCTCGAATTGAGACAGTTAGCACATGGGCATAAAGTTAACCCATTGGAGTTCAAAGTATGTTGGGCAACATTTAGAAATTCCTTTACCCCGTTCACATACTCGAGCGAAACCCGATCCCCATTCTTCACCCACTGATGATCCATATTAATTTTGTATCTAAGAATGATTACCAGTAAAACAACACTCAATTTACAATTTTTCCTAAGTAGGTATAGACTAAATGGCAGCAAATAATTCTTTTAGACAAAATTTTCATTCAATAATTAGTACATTTAAGTAGTTAACATATAATTTATATAAGAATAACAACAATAAATCAATGAAAATACTCGATAGAGGTCCTATTCCCAATCTTGACCCATTGATGATCCATATGTCCTATCTCAACTATTATTACCAATAAAAATAATCAATTTAATGTTTTTTCTATGGAGCTATAAACCAAAAATTGCATATAAATGGGTGTTATTTAAATTAGGAGCAACATTTGTAGGGATAGAACTGAGATCGAATACAGATTTAAAAGGGGAAAAAGCAAATATCATATTAGTTCCTAAGAATATCAACTCTCTAGTTAAAAAGTGGTTATCAATGATCTTTGTTAAAAGGTGTACCAGAGAACAAAAGAAAAGAGGAAGCTACCTTAAACCTCACCATCATACAAAAAAGAAACACACTGTTCATGTAGTTTTTCAATTTGTCTACAAACATCTTTCTTTCCAAGATTTTTCCTAATTATATATCTATATTCAGTTTTCTAGGACTGGATCCACATAAAATAAGACTTAACCCTATATATATTTTTACCGACAAGAATAACCATTGTGTGAGAGATTGAGTTGAAGATTTTAAACAACAAAATATTGGATTCGCCAATCAATTACTAAACAACAGACCATATACATTGATATTCAAATAAGCTTAGAGAAAAGGCATGATGAGCAGAGAAACAATATCAGTGAAGAATGACGATGAGATCAATAAATGAAGGCTGTCTAATAGTATGTTACCTGGAGTTAATCCTCAGACTTTGCCCTCGTTCTTCCGCCTTGATTTCTCAAAACTCTGTAACTAGTTTAGGGTTTTGTTGGGTTTTGGTAGGAAGATCGATGGAACCGTTTTCCTCTATAAACCCCATGATTTTCGCGGATTTCGGAAGAGATTAGAGCCCAGTTGCTTTTGGCGCCATCATGAATGTAGGACGAGATAAACCCAATTCATACGCGTTTTTAAAGTTCGTAGTTCACCATGGTTTAATTATTAAATTTTTTAATAACACCATCAAACTTTATCTCTTCTTTATTATATTTGTCAATGTTTTTATATTTACCATCGTCAAAACTATCTATTTTAATTCCAATATGTTTTTTTCAATGTTTCTGTTATATTTATCATTTTCAAATACAAATCTTATAATTTAAAAATGACAATAAATTTATTTATATATTTCGTTTGTCGATAAAAAGTAGATATATCCTAAATCTTTATATACATTGGTATTTCACTTGCCAAGTCAATTTTTTTTTAAATGCAAATTATTTAATATATTTAACTATACATTCATAAACTAATAAAATAAGTATCGAAGGAACAAAATTCATGATGTAACCGTACATCTATTCAATTTACATACATGTGTAAGCAAATTACCTGCACATAAAAAGATTACAACATGTGTGGGCATTACTTTGCCATGTCATTATACAATTTCAATTATTATTATCAATTAATTTAGTTACAAACACTAAACTTATTTGTTGGTAAAACCAAATGAATTACCCACACAACTATTTAATTATATATATATATATATATATATATATATATATATATATATATATATATATATAGAGAGAGAGAGAGAGAGAGAGAGAGAGGTAAATTACCTACACATAAAGAAAATTCTTAACATGTGTGGGCATTTATTTTGCCACGTCATTTATATAATTTCAATTATTATTATTATTATTTAGTTTAGTTACCAACACATCTTTGAAGTAAACTTTTGTGTTGGTAAAACCAAATGAATCACCTAAACATCCATTTAATTTGTATACGTGTGTAGGTATATTACCTACACATAAATAAAATTGTTAACATATGTTGGTAATTTCACATTACGTAAATCAAAAATCTTAGAGGGAAAATTTGTCCCCAAATAAAATGTTACTATAAGGTATTGCCTACACATATTAAGTGCTATTTGTTATGGAAATTTATTATCTTTAATTACCCACACATATAGCAAATATGTGTAGGTATCTATTTACATATAACATGTGTGGGTAATTTATGTGTAGGTAAAGACCCTAATTCTTGTAGTGAATTGATGTTTTGTAAGATCGAAGAAACGAAAGGAAGCTTAAAGGAAGACGTGAGCAGAATCTAACCGTGAAGGAATGTATTTCGATCACTTTTCTCGAAGATTAGATTCTTGAGCTACTACTTAGAGTTATAATTAGATTGCTAAGAAAAATGTATTAGCATAGTTTTTCAATGAATTGCATTGTAAGGACAAATTCTTCCGCAATAAAATAAATTTTGATTTTATATTATTTATTTATCCATGCAATGACGTATATGAAAAATTGATGTTTGAATGTTTCTATTATTAGCAATAATGGATTTGGTTCTTATTATGTTATTTATGGAAAGTCGAGAATTTACCAAATAGGGAGAGTTTCTCATCGCCCAAATTTCAATTGCACAGACTTGGAATCATGCAACTTGGTTGCACGATGAATGAGAAATTTCATATTTGGAAATTAGACAAATTCATTGACAAAGTGTCAAGTGAAGGACTTGGAGATCGAATACACAAAGTTGCGTGTTGATCAAGTCCACCATAAGAGTAACAAAGATATTTGTCATGATTTACTAAAGGTTTAGTAAATATGATTATACTTACAAGATTAAGTGTAATTCTGAATTGATTGAAAAAGTTTAAATCAATAGCAGAACGAATAAGAAGAATCAAGTAGGCAGAAAGATAAAAGTTTCTCCATTCTAAGAAGAAGAGAGAGTACCTTTTATGCTTTATGATAGATCTTAATGATTAAGAACCATATCTCAATTGATCCTCTAAGTAAATCTTAGCACAATTGTATGTTTAAGAAGAGGAATCAAGGATTGAAGAAATGGTTAAATCAAGAAGTCTATCATACTTCGTTCCAATGAAAAGTCTTAAAGTTAAGATTGTGACAATGAGTGAAAAGTATTAAAGGTTTATAACATTCATCAAATGTAGAAAGTTGTGATGCCTTGGATAAGACAAAGACCAACTAGAACTAATTTATGAAGAGTCTTGATAAAAGCTACACTAACTCTTGAATATTTGTTTGTCAAGAAATGTTTATTGACAAAAGGATCTTATATGTCAAGGAGTCAGTGGGAGTCTTAATGGTCTTGAAAAGTTTCAAGAACAAATCAAATAGACCTTATCAATCATCACTAGCACATGAGATGAGGTTTACAACCTATCGTGTTGACATCATTTTGTGTCTATGCCGTTCCAATTGAGTTAATTATGCATATGAGTTCTCATTTGAATGCATAAAAGGCAAGGACCTTGATCAATGAAAGTACATTGATAAGAAAAGGTGAGCTGCTTAACTACTTGGAAGACATGGTGGGCAGCTATGCTACCATAAAGGCAAGAAATCGAGATCAAGAAAGTTCGATCCATATGAGTTTGAATTTTTCGTAAACTTTGGTTTTGACAAATTCACATGGATAGGAACAAATACACCGTTTAAATCTAAGTGTCATAAGATTTCCTCCTTCATGAAAATGATTGTGAGGAAATGCTTTCACTAAGAAAGATTTTAAGAAGATAGTGATTGTAAAATTGCATTCTCGAATTCGATTATGGTTATGGTATCCCTTTCCATAATTTGAATTATGAGGTTTGGCAATTGTTTACACACACATATGAACTATCTAAGGCAAAGGTGTATAAGTTCAAGAAGCCTTGATAAAAGATTATCAAAGCACTAAGTATTAGACACATGAACTTAAGAAATTCAATAAGCATTGTTTTTCTGAAAGTTAAGATGTTTATGAATACATGTCGAAGCGAGTGGGAGCATAAGTGTTATGTTTTATAATAATCATCAAGATAGTGGGAGCATAAAAGTTATGATTGTATGATTATTAAGGAACGTATTGCAAGTTGGCAATATTAATTATAGAAAACAAGAGTTATACCTTGCAAAGTCGTAAGGGTTGTAAAGTTGTTTTGCTATATTATGCTTCATTTCAAATCTAAAGGCTTAGGTTGTGGAATGTTAATAAAATTTAGTCAAAGGTACATAGTGTGTTCTTAAAATTTCGATTATGATTACAGCATTCCTCTTCACAATTCAAATTTTGAGAACATAGCAAATAAAACATTATGTGTCGTGTCCCATACGCTTCGGGTATATGATCGATTGCAAATGCTTTAATGTTTGACCATTCTAAAATTTTCCAAATGTCGAGCGCATTTAGAGGGAAAAGGGACTAGAATTGGTTTTGACTAAAACAATTAAACAACTATCAAAGGACAATCCAAAGTTTGACGAGGATTGGTCGCTTGTGAGTAGTTGGAAGCATGGTATTGGATGGACCCTATCGACATTATTATGAATAGAAAAGATTCTATTAAGAATGAGTTGTCATATGGAACTTATGGAAATGTTTCCATAATGGATGGACCATATCGACATCATTACGAATAGATAAGATTCTATTAAGAATGAGTTGTCATATGGAAAATATGGAAGCGTGTCTATATTGGGAATTGAATATTGAAAATCTATGTCTAGATTAGAAACTTTTATGCAAAAGGATGTTCAAAGGAATGTACTTTGAGTGAGAGACATCATATCTAAGGAGTTGTCTTGTAACAATCTTCAATAGAGAACTTTGTAATATCATTGACAATAGTCTTTGTGACTTTGGTGCAGTGACATTACGAAAGGATCATTGCATAAAATGTTAGAATCTAACATATTCTATAAGTGGCAAGAATTTGATATTCTTACACTTATGAAAAAGGATTTAGAGTTGTGAAATGAGAATGATTGGAAATGTGTTCAATGTGATCTATTTCACAAAGTAAGAACCATAGGTAAACATTGTGTGCATGCTAGGAGCATGGGACAAGTGTTGTAATTCAAGTAAGAAGTTGATTAACCAAAACGACAAATAATGAGTAATCGATATGGAGATAAATAAAAGGTGTTTTATTTATACTCAAAGGGTTGAGGCCATATGTGATTAGTATTATTCTTGTGTTTCACATTTTGCATGTTTTGACTTCCTGAATAATTTAATTGGTTGAGAACAGTCAAATTATTCGAATGGGCCACAGTCATTCATATGTTGGAAGTAGATATGAATGAAGACTGTCGTGAATTGGTGTGTGGATTGTCTAAAAGAGTATTAGACATAAGCAAATGTTTGCTGCAACGTTCATGAGTGCTTATGAATATGATTTGAGCATTGGATTAAACCCACGCTCACTTGGATCACTCCATGAATTGTATCACGAGTGATTGGTGAGACGATAACATCTTATATTCTTGAAACCGAGATGTGTGAGTTGTATCTTGCAAATCGGTTGCACATTGATAATATGTAAATGCACTAGTAACTTGGTGTCACAAAACATATTGTTGTGTGTGATTCGGTGAGTAAGTGCAAGCAAGCATTGTATCAAAGTTTATCCGTTCCTTTTATCCCAAGTAGGATAAAAGCGATATCTTTGGGCCCCTCGATGATTTAGTGATGACAAACGTAAATGCTCGGCTGGGCTAGGGCTAATTTGATTTGTTCAATTAGTCAGTCGTCATAAATCGAGAATCGAGAAATAGTACAAAGAGAATGACTTGAAATCATATCTCATACGATATCTAGAATGGAGGAATATATGATCCCTTATCTAAGGACACGCGTATCTGATAGGATCAGAGTTGACAGCGGCTTTGGAAAGCTACGATTGCAGATCAGGATCGGAACTCATACGCAGAATAGTTATTAGACTTATCCAAGTGGGAGACTGTTGGATTAGTGTCTAAGTCCATAACTATTTTGGTATGTACTTGACCCGATGGTGCATGGTCCTTTTGGGTTGCCTTCACCAAAACAACTTGATAGGATGAATTATGGAGAGAAAGGATTAAATATGATTTATTAATATATTATGAGAATAATATATTAAAGGAGAAATCATATTGTTTAATTAATATTAGTCAATGATTAATTGGTAATTAGTTTTGTGACTAAAAGAGATTAATTAAACTTAAGGGACTGGATTTGTAATTACAAGATAATTGCAATTTGGGCCATGGATTGCCTTTTATCATAACTTGGACGAATTCTATGGGGGAAGCCCATATGAAATCATCCAAGGCCTTAAGGAAAGGGCTCCGTGGGTTGCTTAGGGCTTAAGCATCCAAATTAGGGTTTCCATGTTAGATAACCCTAATTGCCTCACTATATATAGATCCCTTAAGGACCAAAAACGTGGACAAGCTTCTTGCTAGGGTTTCACACGTTTTTGGGCAGCCTCCATCCTCTCTCCTCTTCATCCTCTTGCTTATGGTGTTTGTGAACCATTAGAGGAGTGACACTTGTGACTCTAAGCCTTTCAAAGTCAATTCAAGGAGGAATTAGGATTGTTATTACTACATAAAAATCAAGGTAATATCTTAAACCTAATTATATGTTAATATCGATTTCCATATGTTAGAATTAGGATTTATAGTCTTGGATAACTTGCATGTACAATAGAGAAACCTAGATCCAAGCATTAGGGTTTGTATGAGCACATAGGATGTTCTTAGGACCAAAACCCATCAATTAGACACATGATTAAAAATCACAATATCAAAAAAATAGTTGAAGTAACCACACAATAATGTGGATTTCTAAAATCCCAAGTCATTCTCTAAGTCTTCATTTGTTATTGCCACCCGAATACATGTAAAAATATAGGTTAGGAATTGGAAATGTCTAGCGAGTAATACTGAGATTTCACACATGTGAAGTTAAAGAATTGGTTCATCCCTCTGATTAATGAGAAATCCCTAAAATTTGTTTTAAAAATATTTATCGTCATCAACATGATATATCATGGATTTTAGGTTGGACAAACACAAGTCATTCTCACCCTAGAATGAATGTATATAGATTCACATGGTCATGAGAAGAAACCATTTAAAACTCATTATATTCATTTGATATCTATGATGGATGAACGATGTATACATGTTTTACTTGATTTAAATTTTATATGTATTTTATACCTACAATATGTTGGGAAAAGATGAGTAGATGAAATAGATGATGAAAGATGAAATAAAATAATGAGAGGCCTCGATGTTGAAAGTTGACCCATTCATCTAGCGGAGTATAAATGATGACCATAGACTGTTCTAGACAGTCTAGTGGAACGCTAACAGGCTTGCAACCTGTAGGTGTTTGTGAACGATGTGTTCACCAGGTGTACTTCATCCCCCTCATGGTTGCCTTACCAACATATATTGATGAGGAATCCCCTAAGCAATATTGTCTATCCCGATGATAATCCTCAAGGTTGAAAGATTTGATAAAATTAAAGAACTTAATTATTGTGGGTTGAAAATCCTATGTGCTCACCAGGCTCCCAAGTTCGACCCACTCAGTTTCTTGTATTACAAGCAATGGAAAAAGAGCACATGAGTGATGATTTGATGAGAGATCTATAGATTATAGGTCATTAGAATAATATATGTTTGTAAGGCATGTATATTTCTATTTATGCTTATGCACTGTATTGACGATGTCATCCCAATGTTTTTAATATAATGAAAATATATTTCTTCGGAAATACTTTGATAATATACTTATCATATTTTTGGGTACAAATTTCGAAATATTATTTTTAAAAATGATACTCTGATTTTAAATAAAGCATAAACAAATTGGTCTTTTCTGGCCGTGAAATTGGGGATGTCACAGATACAATCTGATCTTTGCACAATGTTTGACATTCGACAAAGAAAAAGAAGCCGAAAAGAAGAAGGAACATGCAAAAAGGCAAGAAATTGAGGATATGAAGTTCTTGATGGAAAACACTGATCATTTCGGGACCGGCTCTCGAGCTAGTTTTGAAGAAGAAATAGAAGATCATGAAAAAATATTTCCCGTAGATTGGTTCGTTTTTTTTAAATCTAGGTTGTTTTTTCTAGTTACTTTAATCTTTTTTTTGTTTTAATTAATGAAGTGGTTTAATTTTAATAAGTTTTTATGTTAATTAATCATTATTAAAAAAAAATTATAACTTAAAAATCAATTATTTTTATTTAAAAAAAAATGAAAGTGAAAAATGATGAAAGATGACAATTTTGTGCGTTTTGATAAGGAAAAGCCGACGTGATATACAAAAAGTAAAAATTTCTCTGTATACACACCCTCGAGTCTTAGAGGAAAATTTCAAATCTTTTAACCACTTTGTGACATATTTTACATATATGTCTATTTTTTCCCTCAATTTTAGTGTCGTGTTTAAAAAAAATATATTTCTTTCAGATTACATCTACTAGAATTCTGTCAAAAGCAATCACCAACTTGTGATGAAATTCTATATTTATTTATATATAATTCTTAGAAACTCCTAAAGTTTGTAGGATCTTGGTAACATTATCCCTAATATTACAATTGAGAGGATTAGGTTGGCTGTCTCTTGCCTCATGAATTAACAAGCATTAATTAGGTTAACATGGCTTTTTTCAGCACAACAAGTCGACTCCATCTTTGTAGCTTAATTAGGAAAGAAGATGGAATGAAGATCGACATAAAGAAAAAAAAATACAAATTTTATTTTGGCATACAAATGACAGGCTGAGGCTCTAACAAACCCATACCATATCAGCATTTCATATTTGTGGCACAAACCAGTGTTAGCAATCTCTAATTTCCAGCTAATTAATTAAAATCAGCTAGTTATTAACACGTGTTTAAACATAAGTTTAACAGCAATACATAAAAAAAACTCTGTAATTAATACGATTATCATTATTAAGTTATATATATTAATATTAATTTAAATTACACTAAACTAAATAAACTAATATAGTAAGTAGGGATTAGGTGTGAAATATGTTTCTTGGATCTTGCCTCAGTAATTAGTTAGTAAACAATTCACATTCAGCACTACATGTAAACTCCGTCTCTCTACCTTAAATATGTAAGAAGAGTAAAACAAAAAAGTACAAGAATTCTATACAAATGACACACGAAAACTCCAACTTATCCATAACCATCAACATCACATCTTTGTGTCCAAACTCCGAGCTAAGAACAGCTAATTAGCACATTTTCAAATACAAGGTTAATAGAAACGTATGAAGATTGAAGAACATTTTCTCTGATTAAACTGAACAAAATGGAAAATACAGTACATAGAGCTATACTACGCTGTTCTATCTATCATGAGCCTAACAAAATATCTAACTAGCTAGCCAACAACTAAAATTAAATATCTAACTAGCCAACAACTAACGTTACTAACATCTGTTAATAGTTCTGTTAAATAACTTATTACTATGTTAGTTGTGCTTTAACTATTAGGTGGGGTCGACGCCATCTCCAATGAAGCAAGTCAACTCCATCTTTTTTCTAGCATAAATTAATATGTAAGAAGTTGGAAGCAGGATTCGAAGAAACAAAAGAAACAAACATACAAAGATGGCAAGCTCAAGTTCTAATCCACATATCACACTTGAAATCGAAGAAGAAGAATACTCATACCCATACCCATCACATGTTTGTGCTCCCAATTTTGTTACCTTTAAGCTGAGTTGTAAGGATGAGTATCGTATTTGGAAAACACAGATGCTATGTCTCTTAAAGAGTCATGCTATGCTTGGTTTCATCGATGGAACACTTGTAAGCCCTCAAATGGTTGTTTCCGGGAAGGAGAAAGTGGGTGAGCCTAACATTCACTGGCTATGGACAAGATCTGATTCTCTTGTCAAAGGTTGGATTCTTGGTTCGCTATCGAAAGAGACACTCGGGTGTGTTTTGGATCGTTTCGCAGATCAAAAGACCGAAGAAGATTGCAGTGCAATGGATGTGTGGAATGAACTGCAGACAATGTATGGTCATGCTGTTGTTCCACAACTGCCTCCTGTTGTTGCAGGTACAATCTCTTGTTTGCAACACTATCTTTTCTTTGAGTTTGTGATTAAATTATTTTAGATACAATATTAGTAAAATAAGGGTTCATGGTTACATTAGATGAAACAAGCATTTAATACTTATTTTGTCTGCATCCCATCCATTTAAAGTTTCACATTTAAAAAAAAAAAACTAGGAGTCAATGAAACATGTACTCATGTTTCCTATTAGTTTGTAAAACACAAAAAACTTAACTTTATTAAATTTGATATATTAACAATGATATGCTCTTTTAAAGGTATAAAGCTATTTTTTTTTTTGTGTATTAAACTTTATTTTATTATTATTATTTTTTTGATAAAGATCATGCTTCTTTTATTATTCCCGGTTTGACCAACTACCATTTAGTAGTTATTTACGAAAAAAAAACTTGTTAATTATGAATGCATTTTTTTTAGGAAAACTAAAATAAAAACTTAAGTGTTTTTTCAAAAACAATTAAAAAGTTGAGGGTTATTTAAAAAAAAAAGCTAAAGGGATTTTCAAGTAAAAAATAAGGTCTTTTCAGAAAATTAAAAATTGAGTTTAATTTAAAAAAAAGAAAACCTCAATATATAAGAGTTTATTTTATTTTATTTTATTTTTTATGATATTAACTCTACTTTTACTTGATTGAAATGTTTATGCAATTACTGAAATATACTTTTATATTCGAGTAATATATATATATATATATATATATATATATATATATATATATATATATATATATATATATATATATATATATATATATATATATATATATATATAGATAAATTGTAAAAATTGTCCCTGTGTTATGTATCTTTTTGAGGTTTTAATCCAAACCTTCACTTTTTTAGATTGGTGGTCCTTTTGAGCTAGTTTACATGCATTTTTGGTCCCTATCCAAACTAAAAAGACTATTATACCCTTAATGAAATTATTTTTCATTTTTCTTTCAATTTTTAAAATTATTATTATTATTAAATATAAATCTGGGCCCACATATCCACCATACCTCTCTCTCTCTCTCTCTCTCTCTCTCTCTCTCTCTCTCCAAACCTAACTACTTACAGCTTCCTCATCTTCTTCCCCCTGGTGCCATTTCCCTTTACCGATAACAGAGAAAACTACTAAGGATGACTCTGATTTACAAGATGAATCAATCGATGAATTAGGTAGGCTGAAGCAATTACTAAATTCAAGAATTGATTACCTTACTCAGAAAATACTCGATGAGGCCCAAATAGCATATCGTTTCCATAATCCTCAGAGTCACCGTAATTGTCGGCAACAGCCTCGCCAAAATCCTTCACGAACTCATTGAATGGTTGTTTTTTTTTTAACTTGACCCCACAAGTTTGATACTTGGAATCTGAGAATCCTTATGGGGATTTTAAGAATTCGATGAAGGAGACTCGTGATTTCAAAGATTAGGATTTTCTAGAGAAGAAAGTAGGTGTATGTATTTGTGTTTTGTTCTTGGTTCATCGAAATCCCTGCACCCTCTTCCTCACATAACTTATGGTAGCTGATGATTCAATGATGGAGAAACCATATCATAACCAGATCGGAGTTTTTATCTGCAGTTAGGGTCACCAAAATGAAGGAAAACTAGATTGGTAACCACAAACAATGGCAGATCGGGAACATAATAAACAACCACATTGGAGATGGCAGCGGTAGAGGAGGTTGAAGAGGGTCGATTTTGTTTGTGTTAGGGTAGTGGGAGCATTTGGAACCTCCATGAGCATTATCATCATCATGGAACCACCACAGAACCCCACCCTCCTTATTTTCGACTCACACCTGAGGAGTTTGTGGCCTCACTGTCGCAGGAGAAGAAGGATGCACCGGAGTTTGAGGAATCATCGGTCCCTACCTCAGTGTGTGTGTGTGTGTGTGTGTCTTTTAATCTCAGTGTGTGTATGTGTTGATGAAGAAGACGATCAGGTAAAAAGGGTGTGTGTGTGTGGGGGGGGGGGGGAGAGAGAGAGAGAGAGAGAGAGAGAGATATGTGGGCCCAAATTAATTAATTATTTTCTTTTTCCTTTAAATTAAAATGGAAAAACATAAAAAGTATATCAGAAAGGGCATTTTAGTCTTTTTAGTTTTCCAAGAGACCAAAATCACAAGCAAACATGGTCAAAAGGACCACGAAGCCAAAAAAGTCGGGGTTTAGACTAAAACCTCAAAAAAAATGCATACCACGGGGACCAGTTTTGCAATTTTGTCTATATATATATATATATACACACACACACACACATATGCATGTTTTTTAAGAACCTAAATATTTGTGTGAACTTAAGAACTACTAATCAAAACATCCTTTTTCAAAATCAAAACAACAAATATAACAAAATTAGGCGTCTAAGCAATTTTTAGGCTCAAAAAAACAATTGACGTTTTGTCTTTTTTTTTTTTTTTTTGAAAAATGTTCATATATATGCACTACTAATGCATATATATATATATATATATATATATATATATATATATATATATATATATATATATATATATATATATATATATATATATATATATATATGTGTGTGTGTGTGTGTGTGTGTGTGTATGTATGTGTGTGTGTGTGTGTCGCAGTCCATATGACTGCTATCGTATTCAAAGGTTCATATACCTTATAAGGCTAGGGGGAATGGTTCAGTGCCACTCATGGGCATGCTGATATCGACAGTAGCATGACATAGAATCACTGCCCCTTGACCATGGCATGGCAAGGAGTTCGGCAACTTGTTGTAGATGGGAGAGAAAGTCAAAAATCAATTTTTAATCTGACTTTTTTTACTAATATGAAAAAAATGCTATGACAAACCATCCCTTTTTAAATGGCTAATTGAACATGTAGATTGGCAAGATGACAATGCTACACGCATGATATCACTCCCTCTATCCTAACATCTATATACACTCTTTGCATGTATTTATCTTACCATTTTTCTTTCCATCGTATCCCTAATGATTAGCTTAGATTAGAATATTACAACACATATTTTTTATCTTATAGTTTGTTTACCTTCATAACAATTAATATGCAAATTTAGATAAACATGAAGAAGAAAGAGCAGAGGCTCACGAACATTTAGACCGTGCTATTCGATCAGGAGATTGGGATTTAGTTCTTGAAACAAAAAGGAAACACAAAGTTACTTCCATAGAGAAAATCACCAATAATGGAAACACAGCACTCCATGTAGCAGTGGGAACTACCCAAAAGCCACAATTCATATTAAACCTGCTTAACTTGATACCGGAGAACATACGATTGTCAGCTGTGCGGAATTCAGATGGCAACACACCACTTCATGTTGCGGCTATTATTGGCTACACTGAAGCTGCTAAGATCTTGGTGGAAAGAAACCGAGATTTGTTGTTGGCTAAGAACAAAGAGGGTCACACATCACTAGCCATAGCGCTTTCCAGTATGCATACCGAAACGTCTCAGTTTTTGTTGGCTCAGATGAATACTGACATAGAGAAGGATACATTGTTTTATGGCACAAGTGGTGACGAGCTTTTGGTTTCTGTTATTTCTTCAAAGAATTTTCGTAAGTGGCTATAGGATTCAAAAAAAAAAAAAGCTAAGGGATTTTCATATAAAAGTCCTTAGGTTTGTCA